>NC_064644.1:458024190-458362523 GCF_023864345.2 Schistocerca serialis cubense | reverse complement strand
ACAAACATATAGGCTATGGCCAAAGAACTTAGACATAGCAGGTGTAAAGATGTTGCTCATAAAGAAACTGTAGGTTATGGTCAAAGAACTTAGCCACAAGAAGTGCAAGGGTGTTGCACATTTAGAAACTTAAAAAGCTATTATAGACAGCGAGGTTTTTCATACACATTTGAAATTTTTTGATCCACATTTTTGTCAGACAACTTAGGTATAGGAAGTACAATGATGTTACACACATGAAATTTTGAAAGCTATTACAAATTATACAATGACAGTTACAGCTTGTGTTTGCAATATGACTATTACAAATTACGATAACGACACTTGAACTGTTGTATGACTGCTACGTCGAATTTCCATAGAATGTTACTTTATTATTATATAAGAGGATAATTAGTTTTTGTTTTTGAATATTTCATGAAATATGTAAAGATGAGATTTGCTTACAAGCTCCATTTGTTCGTTGAGTATCTGGTGAGTTAAAGCTGTGGATTTAAATTTCTACCTCTTTGAGCGGATTCATTTTCTTTCCATTGTTCACAGTGTGTAGTATTTGTAGGTTATCTGTAATTGCTGTGGCTGACTGACCATGGTCTTTTAGATGCATTCCGTAGGTGGATTTATCAAAGTAATTAGGCGGAAGCTATCCATATGCTCACAGCATCTTGTAGTGAAACTCCTTCCCATTTGATCTACGTAGAACTGTGGGCAATTGTCATATTAAAGTTTGTAAATACCTAATTTGTGGTGGCATTGGTTATTTGTCTTACTGTTGTGGATGATGTGCTGTTGTAGTTTGTTGTTAGTGCTGAAAGAAATTTGAATACCAATTTTCCAAAAGAGGTTGGCAATTTGGTATGAAATGTTACCTACAAAGGGTATGTGGGCGAATGTATTTTTTCCTTCTTGTGAATCTGATTTAGTAGGTGTGCATTGTTTCTTTCTGATTTTCCTGTTAAGTTTATAAATTACAACTGGGTTGTATCCATTTCTATGTACAGTTTCTTTGATAATGTTAATTTCTTTTTGTTCATCAAGGGGGCTGAGTGGGATTTTATGTATACGGTTAAGTGTGGATCTGAAGAATGCCATTTTGTGTTGTACTGGATGACACGAGGATTTGTTAATGACATCGTCACTAGCGTCGGATTTTCTGTAAATCTGGAAGGCATGTTCGTTGTATGGGCCACCTACTTTCATAAGTCGTCCACAGGAGACCACCCTGTTCACAGACTTTGCCCTAAAGGAACAGATTGTTGGTGTGGTCACCAAAAAGCAAAAGAAAGTGGTCAAATATACCATCATAAGTATTCTCTTCCTGAGCCTGTTATGAATGAAATAAAAACAATTTTTAGAGACCTGAGAGAGGCTGTTTTGCTTAGTAAATGTCTTCATGGGGCACTCAGAATATAAATGAAAGTTTCAACCATTGCATACGGGAAAGATTACCCAGGAATGTTTTTGTAGGACTAAATACATTAAAAGTTGGTGTATAAGATGCAGTGACGTATTCAATGTGGAGTGACTTGAAGGTTGGAAGTCTTGAGAAATTTAGGCATAAAATGTGGCTCTAATTTTAAACAATAATGCAGGCTTTGAACCCTTGTGCCAGATTGATAGTTTTATTAATGGGACAGGTGAACGTTTACCAGAAGCGATATGTGCCAACATAGCACCCAAATTCAAATACTGTTCAGTTACCTCAGTTGAGGTAACTGGACATTACATTTTGTCACTTATAAATATAACGTGAAACAATGTAATGTCAATCAACAGCTCCGCTATTACACCAGTGATGAAAGTGAAGCAGCAAGATGATGAAATTGTAAGTGATCAACTGTCATATAAAAGCCTTTCACACTATTTTCGTAACACATAACTGATGCAAATCTATCTGCATCCTATACAAGCTGTGATATACATGGTCAACCACAAAGAAGAAAAACAGCAGAAGATATCACTGATTTCGATTTCTAGCCATACACTGCCCTCCCTCCTACCCCCCCCCCCCCCCCCACCCCAAATGCCACACCAGCAGCTACAGTAAAAAACAATGGACAAAGTGTTCTAGATTAATTTAGTTTAAGACTGTTTATTTTTAAGTAACATTTCTCTATGTATGTATAAATGCCTGAAGATGAACAGAACATGTTTTTAAACGCGTTGCATTATGTTAGATTAAGCATAAAATAAAAAGTGACTGGTAGCAGAAACTTGAAATAAAAAAGTCTTACTTTTGTTTGACAATACACCTTGGGCACCATCACTTCGCCCGTATTTATCCAAAGGATATGTATGAATCGTCTAAGACAACCACTGGCCATTTTAATTCCTTTGCCTCCCATTTTCGTACCAATCTAACTCAGTTTGCTATTTTTGAAACTATGAAGTCTCCTTCGTAAATGGTAACTCACTTATTGTGGCACATTTCAATAATGTGTTTCATAGAATGAAAAACTTCCGTATTGAATGCATTTTATTATATGTAGCTTAAGTTGCCAGGTATCTCACACTAAAGCCGTTCACACTGGTAGGCTTTCATACAGGGTTTATGATAACCGAACGAGTACGATTTAGCTAGTACCAGAAAAAAAAGAGAATGAAGATACTAGTGGGCGTGTATAGTGCTAGACTGGTATGGTGTACATTTTGGGATCAATATTAGTGGTATAGTAACTTTGCTTTTGTCGACGTCGAACTCCGTTGGTATATGTGACTGAAAATAAGGGAGAAAGCCGCTGAAGCAATAACAGTAAGACGCTGATTCGTGGCTGCAAAATTAATCTATGAATAGACTACATTGCATAATGTTAGTGACATTAGTTTCCCCGCGAATTATTTGGACGTTATATGCATCTGTGACAAGGAATTTTTTATACGGTGTTCGTGGTGAGAGAACAATTTGTTCCCGGTGTTTCCGGGTTGAGCATCACTCTAAAAATTATTACGAGTAACATAACAGACCAATTTATACGCGGCTGCTGCATATTAAGTCAGATGTATCTCACTTCCATATCTTCCAATTCGTAATCAGCGTACCGAAGGCGGTTATCAGGTGTGCTGTCAAAAGTAATAGTGAGAACATGAAGAGTGCAATGAGCATTCCAGTGTTGAACACAGAGGAGTGAGCGGATAAGTGTAACGAGTAAATTGAAGGCCTCTATGAGGCTCAGGTCTGATCATGTGATAGAAGAAGAAACTGGAGTCCATACACAAGACATATGGAATACCACATTAGAGTTAAATTTTCAAAGACCCCTGAAAGATTTTAGATGACGTAAGACAGAAGGGAAAGATAAAATACGTTGGAATTCCTAAAATCATTAGCGGAAGTTGTTGCTCACCATATAGCGGAGATGGTGAGTCGCAGATAGGCACAACAAAAAGACTGTCAGAAAATGAGCCTTCGGCGAACATGGCCTTCGTCGGAGGTAGAACACACACACACACACACACACACAAACCCAACTCACACACACACAAGACTGCTATCTCTGATAGCTAAGGCCCCACTCATTCCATCCTGGAATTTACACTGTTCACACATTATTCAAGCTGGTGTGTGGACCTTATGAGATCGGCGATGTACCATCAAATTTTCGGAAAAACATCATCCCGAAGACAGAAAGGGGCGGATAAGTCCGAGAGCTAGCGCATTATCAGTTTAACAGCTCATGCATCAGAGCTGCGGACAGTAATAACATTCAGAAGCATTGGAAAGAAAACTGAAGATCTGTTAGACAATGATTTTAGGAAAAATAAAGCCACCAAAGAGGCAGTTCTTATGTGTGACAGATAATGAAAGCAAGAGTCAATAAAAATCAAGGCACACGCATAGGATCTGTAGACCTAGAAAAAGCATACGTCAGTACGCACTGTTGCAAAATGTTCGAAATTCTGAGAAAAATGCGAGTAACCTATAGGGAAAGACGGGTAATATGCAAAATGTGCAACAACCAAGAGGAAACAATAAGACTGGAAGACGAAGAACAATGTGGTCGGATTAAAACGGCTGTAAGAAAGGGATCCAGTATTTCGCTACTACGGTTGAATCTATACATTGAAGAAGAAATGATGAACATAGAAGAAATGTTCAAGAGTGCGATTAAATTAAGGATGCAAGGATGTCAATGACAAAAATCGCTGATGACGTTGCTATACTGAGTGAAACTGAAGAAGAATTGAAGGAGCTCTTCTATGGAATTAATAATTTAATGGACACATAATTTGGATTGAAAGTAAACTGGCAAAAGATGAAAGTAATGAGAAGTAGCAGAGATGAGAATACCAAGAAACTTAACATCACAATCCGAGTAGACGAAGTTAAGCAATTGTGCTACCTAGGGAGCAGAATAAGTCATGTCGGACGAAGCAATGACACAGTGAGCAGACCAGCACTTGCAAAGAGGGGTTCCTGACCAAGAAAAGTCTACTGGAATCAAACATAGGCATCCATATGAGGAAGAAATTTGTGAGAACGTATGTTCGGAGCACAGCGTTGTATGACAGCGAAATGTGGACTCCGGGAAAGCGGCACAGAAGAAGATCGAAGCATTTTTAATATGGTTTAACAGGTATTAAGTGAATTGATAAGGTAAGGAATGAGGAAGTTCTCTGAGTTATCCGCAGAAACGGAGAAGAAAGGAACACGTGGAGAATGCTGCCATGAAGAGACAGTTTGGTGGAACGTGTGTTAAGACATTAGGAATAGCTTCCATGGTATCAGAGGGAGGTGTAAAGAGTAAACACTGTAGGAAAGGACAGAGATTGGAGTACATAACAACAAATAGTTGAGAACTAAGATGTAAGATGATGGCACGGGACTTCGTAGCGGGCAGCATCAAATCAGTCAAAAAGCTGATGACTCAGAAAAAAATATCACACGACCTTGTCACATTACACAATACTCCATGGCGCAGTTTCTCAAACTGCATTAATCTTAGGTAATAGGAACTAATGTCATGTCTTCCGATATTTCTTGAATGAATATTTACCAGGATGACCGATTTTAAGTTGAAAAAACTGGCGCCGAAAATCACATCACCGATCGCTTCGTTCTCCGATCACAATCCCCGACCACACACCTTCCCCTGAACAAAGTTTTTGTGCTAACCTTGGTTGACAATTCTTTGTGTTGTTCTTATCATTGCATGAATTTCTGCCTAATATAATGCATTTATCCATACTGTCAATGTCATATTTGTTGCCTTCACTTTGCTGCTTTTCCTATCTTAGGGATAAGTAGTTCTGTTTTCAACCACTTCAACATCGTGTCTCTCCTACAGCAATTTCCATAGTTTCAATTTTCTCAGCTTCCAACATTCCAATTCCATTAATTTTTTTCATCCCTTTGCTAAAAATTAATTTCTAGTTCAAAGATAGGAAAATATTTTTTTTCAAGCTGTTACCATGGAATGGGAGAACGGCAACAAGTGAGAAAATCATTTTATTAATAACTTTAGAAGACAATCTGTTTAAAGTAATCGGCGAAGAACGCCTGAACAACCCCAGCTTCGCGTTCCGGGGAATGCAGTACCCGGGAGACTAATTAGAACGCGGTGAAGACGTGAAACAGTGGTCCGAAAAGGCGCGGCATCCTGAAAGCGCCTTTGTCCCGAAAGAAAGAGAAACAATTTTAAAATTGTATCAGTTTATCTTTGCACTGTGTTCCTTCTAAACTAGCGTGTTTATATTTGCGCCAGCGTATGGCTACCTACATATAAAAGTCTGACCTACTGACTGACTCACCAAAACACTAAGGAGAGAAACTTGCAATATGGAGAGGGTGTTGATTTTATACTGTAGGCGCCGTTTAAGAGGGGCTTTCTCAAAATGCGCATCCTAAGGGGGTGAAATATGGGACGAAAGGTTTTTTGGACAATGTCGCTGTTAAGGCAATTTTGAAACTACACCTATGACAACTGGCATTTGATTTCTTGTTGAGAAATTAAAAAAAATGTTTTCCCATTTTAGAACATTCTGTCCACGAAGAGGGCAAAATAGGAATTGAAAATTTGTTTGAAAATAGTTCATTACGAAACCATTTTTAAAGCTAAATTTATGAGCAGTTGTATTTCGCTTTTCGGTCACAAATAAAAAAATTCTTGTTTCATTTTTTTTATGGGGGAATTCAGAAGATGCAAGCTTTCATTACAATGGCATTTTTAGGTTTAATCGCGATGCTGCGATATGTAAGTGATTAGCTTTTCAGAGCATTCACACATGGTTGGCGCCAGTGGCGACACCTACAACGTGCTGACGTGGGGAAAGTTTCCAACCGATTTCTCATACACAAACAGCAGTTGACCGGCGTTGCCTGGTGAAACGTTGTTGTGATGCCTCGTGTAAGGAGGAGAAATGCGTACAATCACGTTTCCGACTTTGATAAAGGTCGGATTGTAGCCTATCGCGATTGCGGTTTATCGTATGGCGACATTGCTGCTCGCGTTGGTCGA
Organism: Schistocerca serialis cubense; assembly: GCF_023864345.2. NCBI lineage: Eukaryota > Metazoa > Arthropoda > Insecta > Orthoptera > Acrididae > Schistocerca > Schistocerca serialis. The sequence continues at coordinate 458,356,068 of NC_064644.1, read as the reverse complement.
GATCCAATTGCTGTTATGAGAATATGGAATCGGTGGGTTCAGGAGGGCGATACGGAACGCCGTGCTGGATCCCAACGGCCTCGTATCAGTAGCAGTCGAGATGACAGGCATATTATCCGCATGACTGTAACGGATATTGCAGCCACGTCTCGATCGCTGAGTCAACAGGTGGGGACGTTTGCAAGACAACAACCATCTGCACGAACAGTTCGACGACGTTTGCAGCAGCATGGACTATCGGCTCGGAGACCATGGCTGCGGTTACCCTTGACGCTGCATGAAACACAGGAGCGCCTGGGTGCACGAATGGTAAAACGTCATTTTTTCGGATGAACATAGGTTCTGTTTACAGCATCATGATGGTCGCATCCGTGTTTGGCGACATCGCGGTGAACGCACATTGGAAGCGTGTATTTGTCATCGCCATACTGGCGAATCACTCGTGATGGTACGGGGTGCCATTGGTTACACGTCTCGGTCACTTCTTGTTCGCAATGACGGCACTTTGAACAGTGGACGTTACATTTCAGATGTGTTACGACCCTTGGCTCTACCCTTCATTCGATCCCTGCGAAACCCTACATTTCAGCAGGATAATGCACGACCGCATGTTGCAGGTCCTGTCCGGGCCTTTCTGGATACAGAAAATGTTCGACTGCTGCCCTGGCAAGCACATTCTCCAGATCTCTCACCAACTGAAAACGTCTAGTCAATGGCGGCCGAGCAACTGGCTCGTCAGAATACGCCAGTTTCTGCTGTTGATGAACTGCGATATCGTGTCAAGCTGCATGGGCAGCTGTACCTGTACACGCCATCCAATCTCTGTTTGACTCAATGCCCAGGCGTATCAAGGCCGTTATTACGGCCAGAGGTGGTTGTTCTGGGTACTGGTTTGTCAGGATCTACGCACCCAAATTACGTGGAAATGTAATCACATGTCAGTTCTAGTATAATATATTTGTCCAATGAATGCCCGTTTATCATCTGCATTTCTTCCTGGAGTAGCAATTTTAATGGTCAGTAGTGCAAATAAAGGATGAAAATTTGTAGGAAAACATTTCATCATATTAAAACAGTTTTAAAGCTAAATCCTATGAAAACTGATATTTAGATTTTCGCTTATAAATAAAAAATATGTGTTAGGGGATGACCGTTTCAGTTGAAATATCACAGTAAGAACTCAAAAACAGAATTAAGAAAAATCTCGGACTCCACCTACCAGAATCGCTTTTCGTCAGAAGTGCAGGGGATAGGCAAAATAATGTGAACAGTGGTAATAATGGGATGGTTGTGTTTGTCAGTAACGCAGGTAAGGCACGTGTCTTGTTGAACTGCGCGTGTTCAGTACGGACTAGGCACGTAGTGCAGGTTGTTTACGAGTAGTGCACACTTCGTATTTGCATTCAGAGATCGAGGTCCACGAGGAATGAGAGACCTAACAGAGTTCCAAAGACGGCAGATTGTGGGGACCTGATGGACGTGATTAGCTGGAGCATCAGCAACCAAGACAGCCAACTTACTGAATGTTTCAAGAGCAACTGTTTCAACAATCATGACAGCCTACACAAGACATGGAAAGACATCATCGTGTAAACCTAATAGTGGGCGCAAATCAAAATTAAATGACAGAAAACGTCGTACACTAACACGAAAGTGACTGCAGAGCTCAATAGCCGTCTTCGAAGACCCTTATCTATCGACACTGGCCGCCGAGAACTCCATAAAACGAATACTCATAGACGAGCTGCTATACCGAAACCATTAGTGACGACAACTAACGTAAAGGAGCGTAAAACATGGTGTCAGGAGCATAAATCCTGGACGGCTGATCAGTGGAAACATGTTTTCGTTATTTCCAACATCGAGGCGTGTTTACGTCTCGAGAACGTGAAAAGAAGGCTACAATTCTGATTGTTTGATTCCAACGGTTAAGCATGGAGGTGGAAGTGCGATAGTGTGGGCAGTCATATCATGGTCTGCTGCTGATTCCATCATTACTCCCAAAGGCCGTTTTACAGCCAACGATTGAGTGAACATTTCAGATGCACCCCATGATTCAAATGTTGTTCCCCAATAATGATGCCATATTTCAGGACGATAATGCACCCATTCACACAGCCAGGACAATACAATCGTGGTATGAGGAGCATGCAACTGAACCGCACTGCCTTCCCTGGCCAGCACAGTCACCAGACTTGAACATTAGCGAACCCCTGTGGGCGGTACTAATCAGATTTCCGCCTCCCTCGTCACTACAGGAGTTAGAAGAGGTTCTGATCGAGGAGTGGCATAAACTTCCACTGGAGATTATACAGTCATTATATGCCAGTGTTCCAACAAGAATCGCTGCTGTATTACGGGAAAATGGGGGTCCCACCCCTTACTAATAAACCATTTCCAAATAAGAACATGTGTTCACATTATTTTGCCTATCCTCTGTACGTTCGGAAAAGACCATTCTTCTAAGGCCTTAATAAGCGTGAAAATTTTAGAAGGTGTTGCTAATTGTGAAGTAAATCAAACAAAGCTATTTGTCAGAGTTGCATAGAAAAAGAAGCAGCTCTTTAATACCTTAATTTTCAGTAAGCCTAATACACGTTAAGTGATTATTAATTGGTGAATGTTATCTAGCCAGCGATTTTGCAAACAGAAACTGCGGAAGCTAATCAATGTGGAACTCTGCAGTCTATTGTATGTTTCGTGTGCCACAATATTTTGCTGGGTCACAACCTAGTTGGATTATAACTGGTGAAAATTAATATAAGAACTGAATTAATCACTAAAATGGCAAGCATAACTAGTATGTTGATGTTAATAAAAAAGATCCAAGTCAATATGTGGAACGGGTAAATGGAAACAATTTAAGTACAAACGTTAAATCAAGTAATTCAGAGCAAGCAGGAGCTTAAGCCTCAACAAAAAGAATAAGACAATCAGACAAAACTCTACATATATCAGGGCTGCCTTTGCGTTCCACGAAATGCCTGACTGGATGTATTAAAATAATCGTACAAAAAGGTAGGGGTTTGTTTGACAAACAGTCGTCACAGTGTAACATAGTTTATTAAAATAAAACATCATATTAAAAATTTACAAAGTAATTCTAAAATATAATCAGTCATTGTCTGTTATTTAATTAATTAACTCACTTATATTATTATTATACTGAGTGCTGAGGTACATTGAGGTGATAAATGGAAAGGAATTCTTAGGCGTGGATGGGAAGAGTTCACTCAAACATACGTGATTTACACACACAAGAACAGAGATGAAAAGAACTTTGCCCATCACAATAAGTCAAAGGCTCAGAAGTTCATCCCTATTACTATGATTGAATTATTGTGAATACGAACACTATGGAACACTTTCCAACAAAGAAATTTATCTGAATCAGCTTGCACATGAAACTAAGGAGTGCTGGCGTGAAACACCTGCAAATGCCGTGTTTATGAACGAAGCTAAATTATTCGTTACAACTTCAAGAATACAAATGTAAACCCTATAGACACAGATATCAATAAAATATGACGCAGACTTACGAATAAAACTTATTCAAGGTGGTACTGAAGCTGCACACAGTGAAATTTCCACTACATCGTATGAACAAAGTTACACAATCTTAAAATTGAAACGAAATCAAAAGTAGAAGAAATAAAACACACACACACACACACACATAAGACGTGAGAAAAGTTCTCACATACATCCAATTAAAAGAGAATCAGACAACTGAATTTTAAACCTGTGCTGCAATAAAGAACTTCGTACAACCACGTGTTCTGCTTACACAAAACAAGGACCGGAAAAACTTCTAAAGACAGAAAATATACTCGTGACTACTCTACCGAACTCGAAAATGAACTATCAGATCAGACGTGTACGTCAATTAGAATAACTACACACCACCACACATTATGCCCTCACCAGCGCCAAGCCGCTCTTCATTCACCAATGATTCAGTCCCGAGTGGCGAGAGCGCGCTTTCCCTGTAACGAGCTTCCCCCAGGCAGCCGTGAGGGACCAGAGGGGTCCTATCCGTCGCCAGTTTGACTTCTTTCGAATGACCACCGAAAAGATACAATTCTCTTTGCCTTGTCCGAGACAGTTACGTTGGCTGCACTGTTGCTACCACAGCAGACAGTCAGATGCCGTACTGCTATCATGTATAAGACAAATTCAACGTACACGCTCACTCACTCATTCATACAAAGGATAAAGAGAGGAAGGGAAATTTGTGGGCTTCAACTTTATGTAATACACATAGGATTAGGTAGCTGTAAGTAGGCTGTTTAGGTTTTTATGTTGGTAACGTCACGTAAGGCTCTGTATGAAAATCACTGACTGTACTGTGTGCAATCTGTGGCTGGTTTGCATTGTTGGAATATTTGCTAGTCTAGTGTTGGGCAGTTGGATGTGAACAGCGCGTAGTGTTGCGTAGTTGGAGGTAAGCCGCCAGCAGTGGTGGATGTGGGAAGAAAGATGGCAGAGTTTTGAGAGTGGACGATCTGGACGTGTGTCCGTCAGAAAAACGAAATTTGTAAGACTGGATGTCATGAACTGATATATATATATTATGACTTTTGAACACTATTAAGGTAAATATATTGTTTGTTCTCTATCAAAATCTTTCATTTGTTAACCATGCCTATCCGTAGTTAGTGCCTTCAGTAGTTAGAATCCTTTATTTAGCTGGCTGTTTTGGCGGTCCCTGCATTGCAGTAGTTCGGGTAACGAAGATTTTTGTGAGGTAAGTGATTCATGAAAGCTATAGGTTATTGTTAGTAACGGCCATTCCTTTGTAGCGATTATTGAAAGTCAGATTGCGTTGCGCTAAAAATATTGTGTGTCAGTTTACTGATAATCCGAATAAGTAAAGAGAGAAATGTCTGAGTACGTTCAGTTCTGCTCAGCTGTTTGAAAAGCAAATAACGTAAGAGGTTCATCAGCACAGTATTTCATAAATTTTTCAAAGGGGGCGTTTCATAGTTACCGAAAAATTAATACTTAAAGGTAATTCCGTACCAGTAAATTGGGACACACACGAAGTAAAAAACTAAATTACAAATGATTGAGTGTGACAGCACGAAATACAAGTTAAATGATATGAATCGAATCTAACAGAGACGTTCCGATGTATAAAAAATTACTTTTGTTCTAATTACTACGCAAACGGTAGCGAAGGAAGAAGCAAGCGCTAAGCTAGTCGGTAAGGTTTTTTTAAAGGCTATAAGGAAGTTACTACTACAAGGTGCGTTGCTATCATACTATTAAAAGAAATATGTATAGTGTTTTGCTCCCAGGTGTCAGGCGTTTCCTCTTTGACGTTTAAGTGATGTAATTTATTTTCAACCAGTCCAGTTTAATGGCCTATTTTAAAAAAAAATGCTATATTGAGCTTAGACAGTTATTTGTCCTTCGACATATCATTCAGGATTCTTTGGTTTTGTTACTGACGCCCGTAACGGTGGAAGATTGTTTTAGGCACTCGTAAGCGACATTTAGGGCCCCACATGGTCCTGGGACCTCTGCTGTTCCTGATCTATATAAATGACCTGGATGACAATCTGAGCAGTTCTCTTAGGTTGTTCGCAGATGATGCTGTAATTTACCGTCTAGTAAGACCAGTATCAGTCGCAAAGCGATTTAGAAAAGATTGCTGTATGGTGTGGCAGGTGGCAGTTGACGCTAAATAACGAAAGGTGTGAGGTGATCCACATGAGTTCCAAACGAAATCCGCTGGAATTCGATTACTCGATAAATAGTACAATTCTCAAGGCTGTCAATTCAACTAAGTACCTGGGTGTTAAAATTACGAACAAGTTCAGTTCGAAAGACCACATAGATAATATTGTGGGGAAGGCGAGTCAAAGGTTGCGTTTCATTGGCAGGACACTTAGAAGATGCAACAAGTCCAGTAAAGAGACAGCTTACACTATACTCGTTCGTCTTCCGTTAAAATTTTGCTGCGCAGTGGGGGATCCTTACCAGGTGGGATTGACGGAGGACATCGAAAGGGTGCAAAAAAGGGCAGCTCGTTTTGTATTATCACGTAATTGGGGAGAGAGTGTGGCAGATATGATACGCGAATTGGGATGGAAGTCATTAAAGCAAAGACGTTTTTCGTCGCGGCGAGATCTATTTACGAAATTTCAGTCACCAACTTTCTCTTCCGAATGCGAAAATACTTTGTTGAGCCCAACCTACATAGGTAGGAATGATCATCAAAATAAAATAAGAGAAATCAGAGCTCGAACAGAAAGGTTTAGGTGTTTGTTTTTCCCGCGCGCTGTTCGGGAGTGGAATGGTATGAAGATAGTATGATTGTGGTTCGATGAACCCTCTGCCAAGCACTTAAATGTGAATTGCAGAGTAATCATTTAGATGCAGATGGTGTTTATGCGCTAACTTATATTTTCCATTGCATTTTTATTTTGGACCTCTTATAGCGGTAGTTCACATTAGAAAAATTACATGAACCTTAGCGCTCAGATTTGGAGGTAAAACGTAAGATACTTTTAATTAAATTCGACCTTCTTTTTATTTTCTGGAACGGGGAGGGGCCAGAAGCTTTAACATTTTGTTTGCACGTTTCGTCACGTTTTCCGTGTGACCTTTCGCTGTTTGCTCCTTCTCATAAATTAATTTTGTTAAGTGCAAGTTCTCACTATCCGGATTACTGGAGCGTTGGTGCACCTAGTCAAGTGGGCGAGTTAGTTCCCGCTGCTGCCAGTTATATGGTTCGCTTTGCCGAGTAATACGTCTGTTAGTGGAAACATACTCTTATCGGAGCGCAAAAAAGGCGATTATGCGCCTCTTTAAAGTGAAAGACTCTGACTGGAAAGCGGTGTACTAGCTGCCCATGCTATCTTTCTCAGACCTTTAAAATTTTTTCCACAAACCTTAACATACGACCATATTGGCGCTTTTTTTAACATACAACTCACCTCTCACTCCCACCCGCTCACACCCTCTAGTCCATCCGCTCCCACTTGTCCATTCTCACTCGATCACTCAGCCCAACTCATTGCCATTATCTCTTTGTATCTCTCTGTCACTGTCTCCTATGTCCCAGCAACAATTACCTTCGTTCTCTCCTTTTACTACTGTCTCCTCTCAGTGTCACTGCCTGCCTCTTGCTCTCTCACACTACTATATCATTCAATTCTTTCCACTGCCAATGTCTTTTTCATTGTTGTCATTGTCTTGGACTCTGTCTCACATTATCGCTGGCTGTCACCAAATTCCGCTTTCTCCTTCTCTTTATTCCTCTCTCACTGGCACTGTCACCTTCACTATTTTTCTGGCACTGTCTTCTCACTGTCAACTGTGTTCCACTGTCACTGTGTCCCTCTCTCTCTGTCACACTGCCATTGCCTACTTCACTCTTTCTTCCCTACAACCACTGTCTGTTATCATTCAGTATTTTATTACTATTCTATTTTTTCCCACTCAAAATAAAAAGCTGGAATATGCCAAAATTATTGGGAAAATATTTAAAGGTGCTAAGGAAGATACAATGAGGCAGCTGGTGCTCCACATTTTAGTAATTCCTTTAAAAAGGAGAACATTCTTGTATTTTGTGCTCCAGTAGGAGCATTTTACCATTGGTTCCTTTCTTTCCCCTGCTAAAAAAAAGAAGTTTATAAGCCAGTAAAATTTAGATAGTTTACTTATGTGAAATTAAAATAACGCAAAATTAATTTTACCTCTCACACCTGATTTTATGTGTACAAAAATTTTCCTTATGTTCCCAGACCCCTTCTGATGATCAGGGAGACAAATCACACATACCTAACGGCTCATTTCTCCTTTTTCTCCCTTACTGTATTTCGATTCCCCCCGAAGGGGGCGGACTGGCAGCATTTTATTACGCTGCTCTGCAGCCTACAGACTTTTTAAAACGTAAGAAAGAAGATAAGAAACAATAAAAGCAGGCGATAAAACGATGTCGGAGATTGTAAAACGGCAGAAAATTGTGCAATGTTAAAACATAAAGCAAAGGGTTGGCGAAGCTAATGAAATACACAGGAAGCGGACAGGGAACATAGTAGACAGACAATTAAAAAACATGGCGACAGTCTGGTTTCTCTTCGCAAGAGATATAAAAATCACGCCCAGCGACAGTATGATGTCCGTTCGCAACACTTCGGAGAAGATACACAACACTGAACACTCACTGTAAACACTGTACTAAAATGTTGGCACAAAGATAACACACCACAGCTGAAGGCAGATGGGGGGAGGGGTCCTGGGCAGATGGGGGAGGGGGGACAAGGAGGGAGGAGAGGAAAAACGAAAGGGGGGGAACCAAAGGAGGGAGAGGACCCATAAGGGGGGGAGGGGCAGTTCAGACGCGAGAGGGAATGGGAAAAGGCAGAGGAGGGAAATGCGAATGGATGGGGGAGAGAAGGGGGGCAGAGAGAGGGTAGGTGGGAAAAAAAAGAGGATGGGAGGAGGGGAGAGGGAGCCCAGTAAAAGGACAGAGGAAAGGAGGGGCACTGAGGATCAGAGTTGATAGGAGGGATAAATGGAGGGAGAGAGGGCATCATCTGGGAGGGGGAGTTGATGGAAGCCTCCTTGGGAAAGTAAATGAAGGGTGCAGAGGGTAGGGGGGACACAACAGTGAAGATGTGGCAGTGGGTGGGGATGGGAGAGGAGAGGAGCAACCAGGGGGTGAGAGGGATGAAGGCGGTGGGAGGTGTAGAGTATGCGGATATGTTCGAGGAACAGGAGCAGATGGGGGAAAGGAATGAGGTCATAGAGGATCCGTGTGGGGGACGGGAGGCATATACAGAAGGCGAGGCGGAGTGCATGACGCTCAAGGATCTGGAGGGACTTATAGAAAGGGGGGGGGGGGCAGATACCCAGGTGGGACTGGCATAACAGAGGTTGGGACAGATGTAGGATTTGTAGGTGTGGAGGATGGTAGAGGGTGCAACCCCCATATCTGGCCAGAGAGGAGTTTGAGGAGTCGGAGGCAGTTGTGGGCTATGGATTGGATGGAGCGGAGATGAGGGATCCAGGTGAGGTGACAGTCTATTTCTCCTTGATGCATCACTTCATAAACTACGTTTTCGCCTCACACTACATTCTACATGTAGAACGAGGGTAAATTTGAAACTAAGTATCTCGGAAAAAGACAAAGATATGAAGAAAATTTTCATGGTCCTTAGACATTGCGATATTAGGAATATATCGTAAAAACTAAAGCCATTTGCTGTGCATAGCCGTTTTGAGGAGGAGGAGGAGGAGATTAGTGTTTAACGTCCCGTCGACAACGAGGTCATTAGAGACGGAGCGCAAGCTCGGGTTAGGGAAGGACGGGGATGGAAATCGGCCGTGCGCTTTCAAAGGAACCATCCCGGCATTTGCCTGAAAGGATTTAGGGAAATCACGGAAAACCTAAATCAGGATGGCCGGAGGCGGGACATAGCCGTTTTGAAATCAACGGCTAGGTTTTGGTACCCAAGTAACATCTCTATCGTTATTTTCGATAACGGATATACGAGGGCGGTTTGAAAAGTTCTCGGAATCACCACGAGAGGTCAGCGCTGGCGCAACGAGTTGTTCAAGTGATATTCACTGGACTGTTGCCTGTAAACATGTGCCATCTCAGTGCTCTTGGAAGAGAGCTGTGGCAGTGACGTGGCTATGTTGATGTTCCTGCGTGGCGATTTGCGAAAAAGGGAAAAAATCGAGAGTTGAGCAGTGATTAAGCACTTGGTAGAGAATGGTACGAAAGCATTCACGCCGATTTCCCGAATGCACTGAGGGACTCTGCTTCTTCATATTCGTCGTCAAGTGGACAAATGAATTTAAGTTTAGTCAGGAGATCTTGGATGACGATCCGCGCAGTGGTCGACCAAGATGTGTCACTACTCCAGAAATTATTGCAAAAGTGCACAAAATAGTCATGGAGGACTGCCGATTGAAAGTGCATGAAACTGCTCACTCTTTCCAGATGTCACCTGAAAGAGTATATCACATTTTAGCTGAAGAATTAGAAATGAAAAAATTATCTGCAAGATGGGTGCCACGACTCTTGACACGCGCCCGCACACATGTGCCGTCGCATGGCAATATTACACGAACTAAGGTATGAATTGTTACCATTCCCGGCTCATTCACATGGTATGAATCCGTCAGACCTCCATCTAAAACCGAAAATTTTTCTTTGTGGACGAAGATGAACTTCAGACTAAGAATTGATAGCCGAAGTTGACAACAATGTTGCAGGCCTGGAGGAAACTCGTGTTCGAGATGGGATCAAGGCACTGAAACATCGTTGGACCAAGTGCATTAATCTACAAGGAGACTACATTGAAAAATAGAAAAAAGTTTCAGTGATGCAAGTACTTATTCTCTATTCCGTTCTGGGAACTTTTCAAGCCACCCTTGTATATATTTGAAAACGAGAGGATGGCACTTCTAGATAGATAATTCGAGAATTAACCGATAAAATGTGAGCAGGTTGCTGCGTTTAATTCTTTACATGGTCATTGTTGACGAAGAAAAAATCGTTGCGGCCACATGTAGTAAGCGTTGCTTCACACAGTGGAGAATGGCAAAACAGAGGCAGCCGGCGACCGAGGCGTTGCGAAGTAAGCGCGGCACAGATAGCCTTGCTGACAGAAGCAGTCTACCAACCGGCTGACGCAAGGACGCACGCAGACCGAGCGCCGAGTGAGGCCTGGAGAGTGCTGAGTAAGGAGAAGTGAGGCCAGCACGCTAAGTTACGCTGCAATATACTGCTGGAGTAATAACAAAAAGCTACCACCTAGGGTGAAAAACGTTCTCGTGCCGGACAGAAATAGTGGAGCGCAGGCAGCAACCGACAGAAGCCATTAGGAAGCAGTTCGGATCTGAGGACGGACATGGTCCGTGTCCGAATGTTCAATCTTCATAGATGACGATTCCGAAAGTCTGTTCCAGGTCGCAGGAGTCATCCGTTCGCCGCCAGATGTCAACTTCAACTCCGGTGGTCGGGCTGAGTTCGGTCGGCACCATGGCTAACTAACTACAGAGAGAACTTCCAGCAGGACCGGCCGCAGCGCGGACTTGGTCACAAGCGCCGCCGGGGACTGACGCCCGGACCTCATGGCAACCCGGCCCCATGGCGCGTGGTCCATCCATGACGGGACCTCGCTGACATCGCGACTGACGGCTTCCCAGCCGCCGGTGCAGTAGGCGTCGGCAGCTGACGTCACGGCGACGAGTTCATCTCAACCACAGGGCATCCTGGCTTCAGCGGAGCACTAGTGGCCTGAGGCTCCCGAGTGCGATCAGCGGCGCGCAGAAGTCGTAACATGTGGCCATCTGACGTAACAAAATGTTGAAAAATCCTTTTATCGGGTTTCATCAGGAACAGCACATGAACTAAGCCCAATAGTCTCATAAGGCGCATAGTAGACCACATCTAATGGAAAAAGAATGCCTCCGTTTACTCCGTTTGCCTAAGCTGGAGAATGTAACGTTCACATTTTGACCCTGTACTGTTGGATACTTACACTAATACGACTCTTCGTTGCGTATATAAAGGGTCCCTAGCCCAAGGGCTGTCCAAAGTACTTTCTAACAGAATGGGAGGTACGAGCCCGGAAATTCCAGCTTTTATGCGCGGCGTTTTGGAACATATTGGTAGCATATGATGGTAAATGCGTACCGATGCATTTTTGATGTAGACGCATGTGTACTGACCTCTGGCGCTGACGTGCGACAGCGCCTCCTCTGCGTCCGCCATGGTGGCGTGGTCGCGGGTAACAGACGGCGGCGGCAACTGTGACGGCGGTCAGGGGTGCGCCGGCCATCTCAGGGGATCGCCGGGGCTGGCCGCGGTGACCAGTGGCTGGCGGAGGCGGGGGCGGGGTTGCGTGAGGTCAGTGGCAGAGGGCACCGCAGCACGCGGCTGCAGGCGGCGGGCGGCGCCGAGGCCATGCTCTCAGGCTGTCCCCACAGCAGTCACTGCAAGAACAAGAGCACTTCAGCTGGCACTCTCTAAATCTGTGCAAACATGCTGTTTTTCCTGCAATTGTATATAATTTTCGAATTAATACAAAATAGTTTAAGAGGTTACGATGAAGAGCAAAAGAAATTGCCACAACTGCCTAATATCGTGTAGGGCCCTCGCGAGCACGTAGAAGTGTAGCAAAACGACGTGCCAAGGACTCGACTAATGTCTGAAGTAGTGCTGGAGGGAAGTGACACTATGAATCCTGCAGGGTTGTCCATTAATCCGTACGAATACGAGGGTGTGGAGATCTCTTCTGGACAGCACGTTGCAAGGCATATCAGATATGCTCAATAATGTTCGTGCATGGGCTGTCTGGTGGCCAGCAGAAGTGTTTAATCTTAGAGAGTTTTCCTGGGTCCACTCTGTAGAAATTCTGGACGTATGAGGTGTCGCATCGTCCTGCTGGAATTTCCCAAGCCGGTCGGAATGCACAATGGGCATGAATGGAAGCAGGTGATCAGACAGGACGCTTACGTACATGTCACCTGTCAGAGTTGTATCTAGATATATTAGGGATCCCATATCACTCCAATTGCACACGCTTCCACCAGCTTTAGAAGTCCCATGCTGATACGCAAAGTCCACGGGTTCATAAGGTTCAAATGGTTCAAATGGCTCTGAGCACTATGGAACTTAACTTCTAAGGTGATCAGTCCCCTCGAACTTAGAACTACTTAAACCTAACTAACCTAAGGACATCACACACATCCATGCCCCAGACAGTATTCGAACCTGCGACCGTAGCGGTCTCGCGGTTCCAGACTGTAGCGCCTATAACCGCTCGGCCACCCCGACCGGCGGTATATAAGGTTGTCTCCATACCTGTACATGTTCATCCGCTCGATGCAATTTGAAACGAGACTCGTCCGACCAGGCAACATGTCTCCAGTCATCAACAGACCAATGTCGGTGATGACGGGCCCAGGCGAGGCGTAAAGCTTTCTGCCGCGCAGTCATCAAGGGTACACAAGTGGGCCTTCGGCTTCCGAAGCCTATATCGATGATGTTTCGTTGAATGGTTCTCACGCTGACACTTGTTGATGGCGTAACATTGAAATCTGCAGCAATTTGTGGAAGGGTTGTACTTTTATCACACTGAACTACTCTCTTCAGTCATCGTTGGCCTCATTCTTGCAGGATCTTTTTCCGGCTGCAGCGATGTCGGAGATGTGATGTTTTAATGGATTCCTGATCCTCACGGTACAGTCGTGAAATGGTCGTACAGGAAAATCCCCACGTCATCGCTACTTCGGAGATGCAGTATCCTATCTCTCGTGCGCCGCAGACTCAAATCTTGATAACCTGCCATTGTTGCACCAGTAACCGACCTAACAACTGCGCAAGACGTTGTTGTCTCATACAGGTGTTGGTGACCGCAGAGATGTATTCTGCCTGTTTACATATCTCTGTATTCGAATATACATGCCTACACCAGTTATTATTAAAGAATTGATACAATAGAGCCGCATAACAGCTGTGGATAGGGATTGAGATTAGGAAGTAGTGGAGAGGATATTATAAGGTAAAAGAGCTAGGATGTCGACATGGAAATGCCAACGCATTCTTTCCCAATCATATTGATGCACATTTTCTTTAGTGACAGCAACTGAGACTGAAGTCAATACATCCATCTGCAGCAGTCACCAATAAACTCAGCGACTTCAGAATCATTGATCTCTGGACACCACTTCGCTAGGATGTCATGAAATCCCATTTCGTGATAGATCCAACTTATAAGGTACCTAGATTTTCTCTCCCCAGAAGACAGTGGTGCAACATCAACACGGTTTGTACAAATGACGGTACCTGAAACAAGAGCCCGACTCAGTAGGGAGCTTCAGAATGCCCCTGATACAACTTATGTGGAGCTGGAGAGTAAGCGATTGGTCATTAGGCCCTGGTTTGTCTGGATACATCTGTCAGCTGGGTGTTACATGACATCCACAGCCTCACCATCAAAGCGTTGGGGTGGTTGGCCCACACTGACCTGCCTTTCTGATAAAAAAAAAAGTGTAGTGGACAAAATTTTGCCAAAATGAACAGATAGGTAAGATGTGTCAGGAGAAGAGCGTGATGGCAGTAGAGCAAGGAAATGGTAGGTTGGAACCTTCATTTTGGCAAGGTATAGGTAAAATAGGTTATGGGTGGAAAGATGCATACTTTTAATTGTGAGTTCATGTTGTCATTACACATGGAACAGGAGGAATAAATGCGCAATATTTTTTACGATCACTTCTACTACTTTTCAAGGAGAATTTTACTGACAGGTTGTGGCTTATAAAGTATTTGTGTTAGAAATAATCATACCACAGCTGAAGTGTGCTTTTTTTATATTTGTTTATCTCTTGCTCCATTGCGACTAGTTTTGGCTTTGCATCCTCACTCCCAGGTGTTTCAGCCCAGTCTCCTAGTGGGTCTTTGCAAGTAGCCAAGTTATACGAAGGTGAGCTGCAGTCACAATTCTACAGCTGGATGCTGTAATAATGCTGCAACAAGCGCTTGTGAGGCTGACAGGAAACCAGCAATAAAGCATACACCCATTGGTGGTGTACTGTACTGCTACATTATGTAGAACAACTGGCGTGTTTCCACAGATGGGTACATGACAGGAGACTGTCTCGTTTGATAACACACCCAGTGATAGCGAGCATTAATACTCCATGTATCAGCCTATAACCTATAGAATATACGTAATTACAAAAAATTTTAAGAAAATTAACAAAACTGTATATCATAAAATATCGATATTGCTATGATGGAAAATGTTACTGTATTTGAAACTACAAAACTGAGAGTTAATTAATATGTGTCGAATAGTAATTGGAATATGGTTAAAATAATGTTTATAAAAATATGAATGACGGTAACTGCTGTATCGCCATGCGGAGTGACCGTGGGGTTAGAGGCGGCACGTCACGAATCGCACAGCCCTTCTCGACGGAGGTTCGAGTCCTCCCTCGAGCATGAGTGTGTGTTTTTTTCTTAGCTTAAGTTAGTTTAAGTAGAGTGTAAATCTAGAGATCTATGACCTCAGCAGTTTGGTCCCATAGGAATTCACACACGCTTGAACATTTGTATCGGGGGCCTTCTCCTACATTGCCAGCAACCCACTTTACAGAGCAGATATGCAGGCAGCCAGAGACACAAAGACTACCACGTTTTGTCGGCCACCAAACGGCCGTCAGAGGTCGCTGGCCCCATGGACCTTTTCCTTACACGGTCCAAATGACTCGAAACAAGACCAGCTGTATCCTGACTTTGGGGCTGTATGTAGGACTGCAAACGGTCCGTGAGCGATGGTCCACTCTGAATGGACTTTCTGGGCAGGCACCCGAATGCAGTCGCATTCCATCAATCAGAGTATCACTTTGTAGCTGCGAAAACAATGACGCCGAGTTTCAGGCCTGTGATTGGACTTGTGTGAAATTTGTTTTCATTAGCGATGCATAGGACTTTAATATTTCTTCGTACTAAAACTTCAGTACTGGGTTGTCCTTCAGGGACTTTAACTTGAATTGTGTCTAGATAAACTTGAGGTTCTTTACATAGCTGGGCCTTCTTTCCTTGATTACCTGCAGTGAATATTTTAGTAGCACTTTCAAACATTCATCCATGTAAGCCAGGGAAATATATTCTGTTTCCCTTCGGCGCCCTTCAAACGATCTTGACGTGTCTAGTGGCGTGTGCAGTACGCTTTAGGCAGGGAGACCGGAGGGAGTGTGGAAGTGTTGTCGATGTCTGGATATTTGAATTTAAAAATGTGCTTAATAGTTGGCAGAAACGTTTATAAAATGGTGTGCTGTAACTTTCATATTTGTAAGGCATCTCTGAAATTCATTTGACGCGGATGCAATAATTTCCAGACAAACAAAGAACCAAAGTAGTTGGAGACATATTAATGAACAATGTCAGACACTTGGAGCAGCTGTGCGGGATTGGTTGCCACCACAAATTACGACAGAACATCAACTACAAAGCAAGAAGTTTATTGTATGTTGTAATTAGCCATGCACACAGAATTACAGCCACCTCAGTGGATGTGTTTCACACTGCTTTCTCTGAACAATACAATTTTTTATATTCTCAGTAGTATTAAATTTAATTTCTGCCGAAATATATTTAATAATCCTATTTCCTTTGTCATATTTTAGATAATGATTTTTGTTAAAACTACGATTTAATAAAGTGCACTTATATAATACGATGTCTCACAATCGTACAAATAACAAAGTGCTCACAGGCTATATCAGCCAAAATTGAATGTTAACTAGTATTAGTGACGCTTTTGCCCAGTGTAATAACAGTCCGTATGTTTAAATGATTGCTCGAATTCCGTTGCAACTAACAGGTTTGTTACGAGAGCAGAAGCTTACGACACGTTTCGCATTTAACGTCACGTGACGAGTTCAGACTTCCCAGACGCACAAAGACACGTTTTCGAGAGTAAGAGTTTAACAGACTAAACAAAATGTAGACAAGTTCACACTTGTCATAGCATAGCAATATTCCGTTACGGTTACAACAGGTTCGGGTACTCGTGATTTGTTGTTAGAGTAAATGACAGATTAATCGTTACACGCAGTAGAGAGTTCAGTTATAAGTTGACAAAATTTTTCGGCATCTTTCTGTTCACCGGCATTTTCTTCTGGTCAATCACCAGTCGAATCCACGGCTAGTCCGCATCAGCCCTCAACAACCAGTGGTCTTTACAATGACAGCCAGTGCTCATTGTTCCAGATTTTGAACAGGCTCTGCCAAGGCCACTCAATACTAAACACTCAGTGACCACCATCGCCTGACACCCCTGTAGCGCTCCGAGCATCCTGAATTTAATTTACAGAGCCCGAGCGCGTTCACTCAGCCGTCACTACATCGATGTATGCAGTCATCAGTCAATAAATTGAATACAAAGTGCTCCTACATTAGTACACAGCGTTTGCTGCGGTACTGGACGATCCAATTAACACAGCAGTGAAGTCTGAGGTGACCACGACCAGAATCAAATGGCTTGGTTCAAATGGCTCTGAGCACTATGTGACTTAACATCTCAGGTCATCAGCCCCCTAGAACTTAGAACTACTTAAACCTAACTAACCTAAGAACATCACACACACCCATGCCCGAGGCAGGATTCGAACCTGCGACCGTAGCGGTCGCGCGGTTCCAGACTGAAGCGCCTAGAACCGCTCAGCCACCAACGGCCGGCATGACCAGAATCCTTGTCAGTCATGGTCACAACCAGTCTAAAAACGATTCGGACTTCATGTCGTTTTAGGATTTGGTGAGAGTGATAAAAATTAGGAGGAGCATAATTTCACGCAACATTGGCATGTGTAAGTATGATGTAGATAATGTTATATGTATGTGTGAATGGCGATTAGGGGATTTAATCCTCATGTTTGACCAGTTAAATGATCTGGACTATTGTGGGACTTCTTTCGGAAGGTTAGCCTGTAACAGTTTCGGGTTAATTTTGTTCCAAAGATAATCCAATTTATTTTAGCGTTTTAGCTAAGCGTTTGGAACAGTCGCGGATTTTGGGGAAAGTTCTGGGATGGAATACTTAGTTGGTTTTTACTGTAATTATTGCCTGGGTTTTGGCAGGATCGATGAGAAGTTATCACTTGTTGAACCAGTAATTGCAGCTAGACAGGTAACTGAGATAAATCGAAGGTAGATGGGCTGCAAAGGAAGGCAAAGTCGTCAGAGTGTTGCCTTAACTACCCAGGCGGGACTGGTTGGGTTGTGTATTTATCAGATGTATCCTTATGCTACGCTAACAGTTGGCTGGAAAATACGGGATTAACAGTTGTTGATTGTTATATAAGATGGTTGGTTAATGAGAAATGGTGCATTTGGGTGAATTTAATGTTTCAGAAAAGCGTACCAGGCGAATTTCGTGAATGAAAGACACTATGTATGTTTTATATCCCTGCCAGCTACGGATATCGATGTACAGAAACTCGCTGTATTCACTCTGTACAACCATCAACAAATACACTTAGGCGCACACTAGGCTTTCATAAATATTTGTCCAAGAATTAAATTAAAAATGCATTCAGAATCATCCCAAACATGTCTCTCACTTTCCCACTGCCAGCTCGCTTGGTATTTGAATGAACAGACTTCAGTCGGTCGGTACTTGAACATCCCGCTCCGCCTACAAATGAATATAAAAGGAAAGAAAACGAAAGAAAAAGAAACTCAAGCAGATTACAGTGGCCAGACTTTCATGAATAAGGACCGTCATATATATCTGAGCCGTGCGTGGCTCTTATTCCCGCCATCATGTATTTTACACCCTTTTTTATCGTACATCCACCTCACTACGTTAATTTAAATTACTACTGTTTTGCCCCACCGTGAGCGGCGTTAGCTGCGTGTATCGATATATCCCCTCTCGTAGTATCTTTGCTGGACTGCTATTACTTCCCGGTCGTTGTCTGTTGTAAGGCAGTTCGGCAAGGGAGTTCGGCTCGCGAGTTCGGGCTGCTAGTCAGTTGGAACGTGTCTGGAGCGCAGTCCTTACCTGGCTGCCGGGAGTTGCAATGCGGCACTAGTGCAGTCGGGTAGGAGCAGCAGTGAAGCCTGCGTTGCATTGGCTCGCCCGATCATTGCCGCCACGCACCACTTGAGCCGGGCCACGGTCTTGGTGGCTCCTCGGTCGTTCGTCCTACTCGACGACACGTTTTGGCTCGCCGATCGTTCATGAGTTGGCCCTGTGGTGTGCATCGACTACCGATTTGTCTTCGTGCCTGTTTAGTTACTGTTGGTTATCGTTAAGGTCTTCATGCAGTGTTTGTCAGGTTGTGGGTGTAGTTGCCGTTATTTCCACTGACGACTTATTTAGATGATGTCGGCATTCTGAGAGGAGTCGGTCGGTTGTTGCGGACGACGGAAATTATCTCCGCGCGGTGCAGTCGGCTGGGTCCGCTGGCGGTCCCTGCATAGTGTCGGAGCGTGTGTGGAGCTGTCCGATAGCTACAAGCTTCGTGCTTCACCGACCCAGGACGTCAAAGTTGAGTAGTGGTTTCAACTACCCAAACCACGTCCATTCATGTTGTGGTGGTTCGTTTCGGTGGTTCGCTGTTGGGGAGATTTTCCTGTGAGCAACACCGAGAGTTTCTATTGCTGAAATTTAGCCGCCATGCGGTGCAATTAACTATATTGGTTGACTACAATTCGAGTGCACCAGCGGAATTTTCTGCCTTGTGGCCGTTAGGGTTCCGGTTACCTGCCCTGGCCACTAACGTAATTTCAGGCAGCGTCCTTTCCTCAGTTGTTGTCGCTGTCCAACATGGTGTGTAATTTTGACAGCTAATACATACTACATTGTGGATTAGCATGTTCGTAAGCTTTTATTTTTGGTTTTCATGTACTGGTTGATGGCAAGCAAATTGTTGTGTCAGTCTGTCCGTGGCTGTCCCCTGGTTGGGCTCACCACCTGTCTCACCTAAGTGAACGAGGGCAGACCGGCCTCCGTGGAGGTTTCTGAGTGCCGTTGTCTTTAATGTCTTACCTACAAGAGTTTAATTATGTTTTCAGCTACTTAAAATGTAAGGCTTATGGTTATTTTTTCTTACAAATTTTGCAAAATTAATTTTGCGCTTTCAGTCTTGTAACCTTATTCTTAAAATTATCTTTCAAACTTAAACATTGCTGCTTTCTGCCTTTAAAAGATTATGGTAATATATTTTAAAATTTTGATACTTTATTGTGGCCTTCAGGCATTGGTATTGGACCTTGCATATGTTTGTTCTATCTGCTTTGCCTTGAGTCTTTCCCCTTAGCCGTGATATATTTTTTAAATTTATTTTATTTGCTTTTTTATTGCATTTTTATATTGTTGATTTTTAATATTCCTTGTTTTTAAACATTGGGCCTTCTGCCTTTACACGTCGATGGTAATATATTCTAAAATTTTGAAACTTAATTGAGGCCTTCAGCCATTTGTATTGCACCTTGCATGCGTTTGTTCTCTCTACTTTGCTTTGAGGCTTTCCACTTAGCTGTGATAAATTTTTTAAGTATTTTATTGCTATTTTAATTGGATTTTTGTCTTGCTGATTTGTTAAGATTTCTTGTTTGGAGCCGTGAAAGAGTACCATTTGGTAAAGGTTCGTCTATGTGCCACTTTGGTTGTAAATGTGTTATTAAATTACAATAAATTACAATTAGAAGGTGAAACTGCCCCCAATCTTGTTTGGCCCTTTCCACAATCCTAATTACCTTTTCTGCCCAGGGGGCTTAGCGGGCGTTTGATTATCGTACCTCTGACTAATTTCATCAAGCAAAACGAACGACCAGTTTACTGTACGTCTTCGGCCAGACTAGGCCGTTCTCAGAGGCATCCTCGTTCTTCAGTTATTTTACAAATCCGATTTCAATATCTAAGGAGTCTTTCACAGTGGAGATATATACCGACATTCCCATGAGTTCCAATTGTAGGCTGCTAAATTTATTATCAACTAGCGGGGGGTTAACCAGGTATTTACTTACAGTTGTGCCGGTGCCACGCAGAGTCTGACCTTGCGCTTAATATTCATGACGTCATATCTCCTGAACTATCTGTCGTACAATGACATAATTTTGTATGTACAGTCAGTGGTGTACCTGCATACAATCTGTAGAATGTGTTGCGAATATATTTAGTAGTAAATAAATAGTAGATGGTAACTTCATGCCTCTTGCGGTACTTTTGCTACAAGAACAGCGGAAAAGCAGTGAGCGATAAATATTTTTCCTTTCATTAGTCTGTAGGGGTTGTCAGCGAGAAAAATTTCGTGAAAGCTTGAAATTATATGTAAAGTTTGTTGCATGTCGCTAAGAGCTCTCGTTCTCAAATATTGGGAAAGTCTGGGAATACAGGCCTCACAGGTTAAGCTTCTTTTTTATCCCCACCCCCACCCCCTTTAATGAGTAGGTGGCTCTGACCCGCACAGTGATTGTTGCCTGACAGTAAAATATATCTACACCAATTTGGTTGAAATCGGTCCAGTGATTTAGGAGGAGATTTGGAACACACACACATTCAGATACTTACATACGAGGGTTGTTTTTTAAGTAAGGGCCGTTCGCGCGTATAGTCCCGTAGTTCGCGCGGACGCCGCAACAAGCCACCGCGCCGGCATCCTTCCCGTTCACACTGATGCAAGTTGCAGCTCTGTAGCTAACCTGTACGCATCGCTGTGCTACTTTATAATGTTTACGATTATTGAATCACGCGCCGCGTGTGAGATACGGTCAGTGATACGTTTTTTGACCGCGAGAAGCCTATCAGCTGCAGAAATTAATCGTCAGTTAACAGAAGTTTATGGCTTGAATGCAATGAGTGAAGGTAAAGTGCGTCAATGGGTTAGAGAGTTTAAAAACGGCCGTCAAAACGTCCATGACGAAGAACGCTCAGGCCGGCCCTCTGTGATCACTGATGATTTGGTGGCTGCAGTCGAAACAAAGATTCGTGATGACAGAAGATTCACAATTTCCACTCTTTCTTTGGAATTTCCACATGTTTCAAGATTGGTTTTGTACAAAATTGTATCTGAAAACCTAAACTTTAAGAAACTGTGTTCTCGGTGGGTACCCAGACTCCTCACAGAGGACCACAAAGGGAAGAGATTTGCCACTTCATTGGACTTTTTGATTCGTTACGAGGAAGAAGGGGATGACATGTTAAGTCAAATTGTCACTGGAGATGAAACATGGGTATACCATATCACTCCCGAAAGCAAGCGACAATCGATGGCATGGCGACACACAACCTCACCCGTCAAGGTCAAAGCCAGACAGACACTGTCAAAGCGCAAGATTATGGCAACTGTGTTCTGGGACCGGCACGGTGTTTTGCTAGTGGACTTTATGCCACGAGGAACGACAATCAACTCAGATGCCTACTGTGCAACTCTAAAGAAGCTCCGCAGAGCAATTCAAAACAAAAGGCGCGGCATGCTGACGAAAGGAGTTTTGCGCCTGTACGATAACGCTAGGCCTCATATCTCTCAAAAGACTCTGGATTTGATTGATTCTTTTGGCTGGGAAGTTTAGGACCATGCACCATACAGCCCCGACCTTGCTCCTAGCGACTTTCACCTTTTCCGGTACCTGAAACACCATCTTGGCGGTCAGCGCTTCAATGACGACGATGAAGTGAAAGCGGCCGTGAACTCTTGGCTGTCGGAGCAGGCGGCCGATTTCTTTGAAGAGAGAATTAAAAACTTAGTTGTACGGTATGGCAAGTGCTTAAATAAACAAGGCAACTATGTAGCAAAATAGGTAAAAGTGTGTAGAATCAGAAAATAAAAGTTTTTTTACAAAAGTATTTTTATCTTTTTTTAAAAATAAAAACGGCCCTTACTTAAAAAAACAACCCTCGTAAATACATACATTTTTATAACATGGATGGATAAAAGTGGTCTTGGCAGCGAATTAGAAATACCTCTCGCCGCTTTATGTATCTGGGTGAACAAACTTTTACACGAGATCCGAACTTCTCCACTTCTTGACTCAAACGACGTATCATGTAGGGTGGACAGCGATTTACACAATTTTTTTGCTGATGTGGTTGTTTACGGGAAAGTGTCCTCGTTGAGTGACTGTATAGGAATTCAGGATGAGCAGAACAGAATTTATTTGCGGTACTACGAATGGCAGCCTGGTTTAAAAAGCTCTTTCCTTTGACCTGAAACAGAAATCTGAACAAACGCTTGTACTTTCACGGCTGGTCCCGGTGGAGGTACGAGTCCTCCCTTGGGCATGGGTGTGTGTGTTTGTCCTTAGGATAATTCACGTTAAGTAGTGTGTAAGCTTAGGGACTGATGACCTTAGTAGTTAAGTCCCATAAGATTTCACACACATTTGAATTTGTACTTTCAATTGTTGAGTACAGTGGTGTTCTTCTGCAAGTTCTTTCTCAGAAATACTCCTGGCGTTTAGAACTAGTGATGAACATCTACGTAGGTCACATCTGAGACGATCGCCTTTTTGGTCATATTCTACCACTGCACCAGGTACAGCTATCTTGGCTACGTGGAGACAACCGCAGAGATTTCCGCACACTCTACCCCTCTACCGTTTTGTCAACAAACAGAATCCCTCATGTCTCCCCTCTATCTTAACAATATTGTGCGAATAACGCTCATCCCACCGGAGAAGAATTCTTTGTGTCCTAAGCAAAATCCTTTCCGTCCCATTTCATCGCTCAGTCGTTTCCTCTGAATACCTTCCAGTAGCAAGGACCTGACTCAGGAATAACTACCTTCACTGTAACTTGAAAAAACAACAGCAAATGACATGTTTATTGGAACAGCAATGATGTCTGTATTTGTCCTGCACGCACCTGTTGCCCCGTTACAAATAAATATCCTTCCTTTCCAAGAGCTGTTCCTCATTTCCCAAAGCCATTAGCTGAAACATTTTGTCTAAAGAGCTCTTCCTCAGAATTCTGTCAGAAAATATAACTTATGTACAACTATAAATACATTTTGTGTCTGCCACTAGCATTATTATTATCATTATTAGCAACAGCATACTTATTGTTGTGCAAGTACTAATAACAGTAGTCGTGTTAGTAGTAATTATACTGTCAGCATTGTTATTAAAAGTCGCATTAAGTGCACTCAAATAATTTTTAATTCGTTCACTACCGTTTTATTACTGTTTGTCATACTAAAATTACTTGTCCGCCCCCGGTAGCTGAATGGTCTGGGCCTGGGTTTGATAACCGGCTGGGTCGGGGAAATTTCTCCGCCCAGAGACTGGGTATTGTGTTGTCCTTCTCTTCATCCTGCTTTCATTCTCATCGACTGCAGGTCGCCGAAGTGGTGTCAAATTGAAAGACCAGCACCTGACGAACGGTCTGCCCGACGGGGAGCCATACCCATATGATTAAATAAAAATTAAAATTGATGTACTACTTTTTATGTAAAGCCATGTGGGAGAGGTTAAATAATGAAACAGTGTTTCTGTTGTGGACCATGATACTACCAGTTTCGCAAACGGGATCTATCACAATTCAGAAAGCTTCAGTAGCGTGCAGTAGGGCATCGCTTTAAGAGCACATATGAAAGACACTTTTTGTTATCCAGAGCAGTTTGGGTGCTGTATAATAAGAATTGTACAGCTCTCGCATAACGCCTCCAAGGAGGACGCTATGCTTACGCCTATTAAAATCAGCTGAGCGCAGTTTACAAAGGAGTCTGCTTACAAGTCAATTGTGCGATCCATCTTAAAATATTGCTCCAGTGCGTGGAACCCATACCAAACAGAACTAACAGGGGATCTTGAACCAACATAAAGAAGAGCGGCACGAACTTGTTTGATTCAAAGGAAAGCGTACCGGAAATGCTGAATCCCACAAGGCCTGAAACGTATCGCCTAATATACAACTAGGGTGGTTGCATGCATCTCTACAGTGTAAATGAAGTTGATCGATATAGCGGAAGGGCAGGCATAATGGAACGTGCGGGTTTACCGGCCATTTGAATTTGTGAGCCTGTACAGTGCTGCACTCGTACGAGAAAATGCATAAAGGTGTCACTCAAAAACCCTTCAGAATCGTCTGTTGGAGGAGTCGGGACATTGCGCCGCCTCCCAGTCAGATTTCGTAGGGTCTTGATACCCCAAGATGTAAGGAAAGTTCCCATCACATGTACTTATTACCAATGTTGTCCGCCCCGGTAGCTGAGTGGTCAGCGTGACAGACTGTCAATCCAAAGGGCCCGTGTTCGATTCCCGGCTGGGTCGGAGATTTTCTCCGCTCAGGGACTGGGTGTTGTGTTGCCCTAATCATCATCATTTCATCCCCATCGACGCGCAGATCGCCGAAGTGGCGTCAAATCGAAAGACCTGCACCAGGCGAACGGTCTACCCGACGGGAGGCCCTAGCCACACGACATTTCAATTACCAATATTTATATTAAGCTAAGTTTTTCTAGCTTAATTGTGTAATTATTACCAATGTTTATATTAAGCTAAGTTTTTCAAGCTTAATTGTGTTGAAAGAGTTGTTAGTATGCGACAGATTCCCACGTCGGTGAAAGCTTCATCGGGTGCCGTCGCTAACTATCATCAACTTTTGTGGAATGGCATCTAGGCGAGCACAACGGCTTGTCAGTGGCCAACATACCCGCCTAGCGAAATACCCACAGGTTTAAAGAAAAATATAATAATCGCAATTCTAAAGGAATCAGGAGTTGAAAAGTGTGAATTTTACCGAAATATCTGTCTAATAAGTCATAGATGGAAAATGTTATCACGATCCGTTAAAGAAGAAATGAAAAACGTAGAAGACGACCTCGGGGAAGATCGATTTGGATTCCGGAGAAAGGTAGGAACTCGCGAGGCAATACTGACCCTACGACGTCCCTTAGCAGATAGGTTAATTAAAGGCAGGCATACGTTTATACCATTTGCAGAGTTAGAGAAAGCCTTTGACAATATTAACTGGAGTACTCTCTTTGAAATTGTGAATATAAGAGGGGTGAAATAAGGGAACGAAAGGCTATTTACAACTTTCACACATTATTAATGACTATCTCCTGTTGTTGGAGACAAGATTTTTCTGCATCAGAGTTAAAAGATTTGCGTTGTGCAACCTTTGAACTGGCCGAGAGGAACTAATCATCACAATAATTTTAATAAGGAAACGAGAATGGCCGTACAGGTGTGAATTACTGGTTTCCAGAAAAGATTTCCAACCTTAAGGTTGTGTTCAAGAGCCCAATATGACCCTTTTGGGCCCACGAACCCAGGGCGGTTTTTGGTTAGGACAAAAGTGACAGTTTGTGCCAAACTGTGCCTAAAATTTTTAACTTACTTTACCTTACTTTTTCTCAGTATTAAAAGTGATTTTGTCTTGATTTCATTTAAATAATTTTTTGCTCTCAACATGCAATTTCCACTGTAAATCCATAGTACTGTATAAAGACAAGTTGTAGATTAACATATTTACCAAAAATCTTGGAAAGTTCTTCAGATTTTTAAATGATGCTTTAATAAACGTTCGAACCGACACAGGCACTACATTTTATAAAATCTCGGGAGGTTCTTGACGATATTGTTCAAATTTTTATGATACTCTATTCAATGTTCGGACAGACATATTTTGGACTCCATGTTTGTTTTAAATATTTACGGCATAAATTCAACGTTGGCACCAAAAGTCTCGTAAAGCTAGTGACCGATCTACTTCAAATTTTTACACAATGCTATAAGCGCTGCAACGGACGTAGCCTACATATATAAAGAGGAAACGATGGTTATGAAAAATGTGGAAAATTTCGCGACCGACCTACTGCACATTTTTATACGCTACTCTAATAAACTTTCGGACAGACATCGGCTGTATATTGGAATGTTAGAAGAGTATCGTGAAAAGATTTGAAGTAAAATTTCAAATTGTTTCACAATACCTTACTGACATTCAAACGAATAAAAGCTATATATTTTTTAAAAACAATATCGCACAGATTTTCTGTTAAAACCGATTTCGAGAAGTAAATACTGTGATGTGAAAATGTACTGATCCATTGTCTTTCTGGAAATTAGTTTAAACTTAGATATCAGGACAATTAAACCATTAGACAAATTGTGTTTTCCACATATATTCTTTCTCCTCGTATATAATTTTAAACAAAAATTGTTTACAAATTTGTGCTGTTTTGTTTTCTTCGTTGCAGACAGGTTTAACAGGAAAGTGGTATGTTGCATTATGGATTGTCTACATATGATTAGAATATTAGTATGGAATCGGATTCGTCTGCAACTCTACAATTCACAAATTAAAACTATGACAAACCTCTCGTGTACGCCTTATATTAATGATCACAACCGATTTACCCATTCATTTTAAGTGACTTCATTTTCGAATCGAGGTTTCGTTTGCAACAACAACACACAAGGCTCAAGCAAGATGTGGGTAAAATGGATAGAGAGAAGGGGAAGGAGTAGATGGACAGAGATTGGGATAAGGAGGAGACGTATAGGGATGTGGGAAGGAGGGAAGAGGAAGAGATGGACGAATAGAGGAGGTGGAGAAGATGGACAGAGAGAAGGAGAGGTGGAGATTAGGATGTATGTACAATTCCAGTACATATCTAGCAAGTGCGAAGCATTGATTGTTTCGCTACTAAGATATATTTTCTCTCAGTACAATTAGGTGACATTAAAACTGCTTTTAGCAATTTACTTAGCTGTTCTCAGTTTTCTGTCCATTATATGCTACACAGTCGGGGACGAAAGGTACTTGGGTATTTTTCGGATTGTCCTTTACTTATATACGTTACTTCTGTCTAACGAGAATTGAAAAATAAATCAAGCAGGTAGGAAGATAGCCTGATTGGATTTTCCAGAGTTTGCAGTTTCTAGATCGACTAAAACTTACAGGCAAACATTCCCAAACCTTAATAAGGCCGTAGTGCCCGGCCTTCCCCTGCAAAAGACGGTGTTTTGGACCCATAAACTGTAGTTGAGGTCATTCGTCATGTCTGAGTAAGGGCTGTTGTTTGATCGAAACTGCTAGTTTTAATAAAGAAGCCACAAGCAATTGTTTTGCCACATCATTATTTTTCGAAACACAAAGTCGTCGCGATAAGGGAATAAGCCAAACTTACAGCGTAGAGTTTACGCTTACTTAATACATATGTACGTCGAAGAAATACTTCTTCGTAACGTTATGACTTTTAGGATTTAGACCGTGGTGTGAAACCTTATTTTTATACTTGATATCCTGATGTTTCGTCTGCAACTACGGGAGGCTTTACGGCGCCTGTGTAACAAGGTGATTAAATTCTTCGACGATATATATGTCTTTCAATGTTGGAAGAACTTTGTGAGAACAATTTTTGTTCGAGTCCTGTTGAATTATTACACTGCTGTCACAAACACATAATCAAAAGCCTTTACCAAGGCTTACCAATATACTGGAATACAAATCAGGATATTTACAGAATCACCCGTGACAATTTGAAATCCTGCTGAATTTTGTTTTATATTTTGTTCTCCATCGTGCATATTATTTGAAGACATTTCCTTCATTTGTGTGTACGGTGTAAAAAACGCTGCTTTTAGCATTTATTTACAGATGGTCACTATTGAATGATTTTTTATCACAATAATGAGTTACTTATTGTTTTCAGTTATCAGAATATATATAGGTGAAATGGTAAATTAAAAAACAAAAAAGATAGAAAGTGTAAAGTAACTATTTAAAATAGAAAACAAATATAAGTCGAATAAATAATTAGAATAGTAATGAATACTTAATATTTTAATTAGATATGTTGAAAATACTGCAACATCACAATGGGCACAGCTTATTTTCCACAAAATAGTACTTCAAAAACCAGCTTTATTACACAAGGATGTATGTGGCTTGAAGGCTTCTTTAATTTATGTTGTAACAAATGTTTTAATTTTTCAGAATAAATTAATGGTGGAGAGGTATTTTTCAAAATTTCAGATTATTATAAAAGTTGATTATACAGTTGTCAAGAACATTAATGACATATATTTACCTTTTGGGTTGTGTTTTATCCCTTGAAAGTGAAATCAAGCACTAACAAAAAAAATTAAATAAATATCACTTTATTTTCCCCTCTCTAAACCTTTTAAGTTTCATCAAGGTCATTTATTTACTATTGAGAATCTTCCCTTGTGAGCTGCAGGCTAGTTGCACCGGGCGTCGACGGGTTGTGCACTCGGTGCCACCACGCTTAAATAAACTACTTTAACTTCTATTTTCTCCATACTGTGGTGAGGTGTGGCTTTACTTCCAACTTTAAAAACATTCTAGATTTGTTAGCTACAATCAGAACATAGCAATGTATCACCTATAATGAACCAGACCTAAAGCGACCAGCGACAACATTTTCTACTACAAATCTTTCCAGTTTTGTGCTGCAGAGTACTTGGAAATTAAATATCATAGAAACAAAGACCAATATCGAAAAAATAAAAACACACACTTCATCATCAACCAGCGACATGAAACTATAAGATATGAAAGAAATCAGTTTTCTGTACCGATTACTTCCCCGAGAATCGAATGAGAGGTATTATTCTCGCATACAGCAATGAATAATTTGCACAAATGGAAAAGGAGAACCTCTACCATAAAACTAACTAAGAGTTAATGTAGCTTTACTTCACTGATATACAGTATTTTTTACAGTTAAGCCCAGCGGCTGAAGTACACAATTAATAACATAAACGAAACATATCCATTCACCTTCAGCTTCAACCACAGATGTTTACTTGGTTTCAATATGACAGACTTTGCTCATGTGCTCTAAATTATGGCTCATGGACTGCAGCCAACTTTCCATTCTGTATACTCTCTATTTTGTCGCGTGGAAGAAGTAGCGTTAAAGTAAAAATTCATGTTGGGTTGAATAAACAACCTGTTGTACAGAATTTGGATTAGGAATATAACATCTAAAAAAAAAAAAAATGAAGGAGAGTATGACGAGGTTAGCGATTAACTTAAATTAAATCCATGGGAATATAAAATCGGAAAAGTAAAAGATTTCTGATCAGAGATGGAATTGTACAAGAGGACCAAAGAATGCCGGGTTTCTTTAAAAAGGGCTCGGACGATTCCTCGCCATATCTTATGCAGCACTGGCTGGTCGTTCGTAGACGAAACCTAAATTTCCAATCGTCCATCTTCCGGGAACGCAATAATTAGGCAAATGCAGACCATGTGTACTCGCCTTATTGGTGGCAGTCGGTCCACGTACAGCCGTGGAACTCATTACAGTAGGTGCCGCGCGGGTGATTATACCGCGGACCGAGGTAGCTCATTACAGGAGCGTGTATCAGCACGGGCGCATAATCCTGCAATCAGCATCACACGCTCCGCTAACGAATGATAATCGCGCTGTGGTATGATCAATAATTCAGGAGTCGCATACGAACATCCAAGTGTACTGCACCTCTGCTCATTAAGCAGTATGGTTCACGTTACTACGATTTTCGAAATTGTTTCCCAGTCAGTGTAATATGTTGATTGTGTCCATACAACAGTGGGCTTTATTAGGGAACGGAACACAGCTAAAGCTTTACTTCGACTTGCACCAGCCGTATTAGTAAGTAATTCATATTCTGAGCTGAATACAACGTCGCTTTTCAGTAGACATTTGCGAATTCAATAACACCCTTGTACAGTTGCTATAAATCATTCGCAATTATTTCACTGTAATATCTAGGAAAATAATAAAATAATGACAGTACACTACTGTCGAACGTAGCTGCAAACATCCTGGCAAACTATACGAAGAACACTTGGCATAAAAATCACCTTATAGCATTGTTACGAGTGCATAATAAACGTAAAGAGCGCAAAATGAGAAACTGTATATTAAGTTTGATTTCAAGTAACAGGATTCGCATATGAAACGCACAGGAAAGATGCAGAACATCAGTGTGTTACTGCTCATTGTGAGCGCCTGCAAATAATTACTTAACGATCTGAACAATCAAAGTTCCTTTTATTATTGTGCAAAGAATCATTTTATGGAGACAGGAACTGTATGAAGGTGTTTTTAATGTCTATCTTTAGTGGTTATTTATGGGCCATCCGGGAGTAGTAATTATGTTTTTCTCCATAATATTACTTTCTGCGCATTCTTGTAACGCATTTGCATGGTAAACCGTCAAATATTCATTACGAAGTATTCACCTGTCCCACACGAAATCGAAATACGTCCTTTACAGTTTGAAACCTTTTGGGCTTGCTACGTCACAAATATCTTTCAAAGACATAGTATATATATATATATAACGTGTTACATTGCTATGAATATTACTTTTAATTTAACTACAGGCCTATTTTAGCTACACAGTCATCATCAGTTTATCTCTAATAGAACGTCTCATAAATTTATTGTATTACATATAAGTTACTTATGAACAATAATATATCCTTTAGAATCACAAACACTTTCATTAATGAAATAATATATTACGACAGATATGTCGACGACACAATAATGCTTATAGATGGAAACAGTGAGGACATCGAACATATACAAAAGAAATTCTACATCTGGACTTGATCTTAGGTGATATTAGCAGTACTCATAAATTCGAAATATACCGAAAGCCAGCAAGAACTGATAACATTATCGATGAGAACTCCTGCCAACCAAAATCACACAAATATGCATACTTTCACACCATGACCGATAGAACCTGCCTCTAGAACAGGACGCTGCACAAAAAGAAATTAGAATCCAGCAATACAAGGCATAAGAGAATGAATACAATCCACAAATAACTACAGAGTTGCATAACAAATACACAAAACCCTCACGACTTACTACACCGAACAGAATAACATTTATCAGAATAAACACGGACAAAACAGAACATTACATATGTAACCGTCGCCTACCTGGGAACATTTCAAACAAAATTAACGAACTACTGAAAAATACCAACACAAGTTTTGCCTACAAATCAGGACATAACATAAAAATAAAAATACAGTCATGGAGGTGGAAACCGCCAATACACTCAAAACCGGGTATATATAAAATTCACTGCAAAGACTGTGAAAAATTCTACAAGGAACAGAGAAGCAGAAACTTCGCCACTAGATATCGAGAACATGTTGCATTAAGTGACAACAACCCATCCATCTTTTTCTATCACATTAAAAATTTAAGCCCCCCAATATACCCACTGAAAAATGCTATCGATATTTTACACACACACTAACATCAAAAAGATCAGTAATTAGTGTGTTGGAGGAAACAGGGACATATTTACGTATAAGAAATTATCGACATTTAATCCTCAACGAGCAAATTGACCTAAAATACTAATACTTCATCGGAAACTATATTGACAATATCCATCAAGATCCCAGATGAAACATAATACAACCAGAGGCATAATTTGGCTTGACTAAAACAACACCACAGATATCCATTTAGTATAAACCAACAACATCGCTGGTTGAATTGTCAACAAGCAGATGTAACTATACTATATTGCTGATCGTCTGACATAGCTGACGTCATGAATTTCATCTGGAAATTAAGTTTATTTCAGACCATACCTAATGAAGTGTCCGAAAGTAACACACAATTGATAACTATTACAATACCAGCGATAGAATATGGTAAGTAAACAAATAAACAGCAACAGAAACTAACAAAATCGCTTATCATCTGTCACAACTGCTGTCACTAAATGTCAATTACAGACTAAGATTTATTTCTGACCACTAATAAAAGGAAATACTACAGAACTGATTATTATTGCTACATTAATGTAAAATATAATCAGAATCAAACAAAGAGCAACGGAAACAATGATGTTACATGGAAGTATGTAAAACCATACTATTCCTAAGTTACGCACATATAGTACAACAATTGTATGAAAATGTATAATATTCGGTTACTGATAAACTGATAATGGCTATATTGCTAAAATAAACCTATAGTTAAAATAAAAATAATATTCACAGCAGCGTAACTGGTTATATAAATATATTACGTCCTTGAAAGACATCCTTTATAGATAGCCGGAAGCTCCCATCTTGTTTTCAGTCTCTGTGTTCGAGGTTGTTAACGCCTACTTATACGGGAGTACTGAGATATAATGTGACTGGTCAGAATATTTGTCGCTGTTTTGCCGTCTGGTAGAAACCTGGTCGGCTAAAGATTTTTATCGCCAGCCTCTGTCTCAAAGTTCGAGAAATATTCCAAACCTCTTCATAGAGTTCATGGAGTAACAGCATTTGAAGTGCAAAGCGTTCTGCGTGAGGAATCCCACATTTGTCAGAAGAATAAAAAAATGCATCTCTATTGGTACAAAACTTGTTTATATCCAAAAAAATCAAGAAGGCATTCTGATACCACACAATTTTGCAGCTCACTTCATCATTACGAAAGTAAACAATTTATTAAGGAACGTTCTAAGTGTTACACAGGAAAGTGACTCGTTATAGGTGCCAATTAGAAAGTTTTAGTTCCTAGTGTCATTAAAACAGAGGAATCCGTTCTGTTTGTGATAATACAAGTATCGAAACAGAGCACTAGTGTTGTAACTAGTAGAACTCTACTCAACAGAAGCCATGTATCATTTTTCTTACATAACAAAATTCAACTCATGAAAAAAATATTCTTCAGTATTGATTTTACTTTCGTACACAACTCCATTACTGATATCACATTTTGCGAAGTTTATTGTAAAACTCCCTGTGCTGTTGAGGAATAAGTGGTAACATCATCAACAGGTATTTGTTTTGCATCCTATAAACATGCTCACTTTAAGACGAAGTGTAGCAAGGGTTACAACTGCCCTGTATTTCCTCTTTTGAACACATTGACATGTTTCCATTTTTCTGTTTCAGAGTAATAACGTTTAAAAGCTGTTTGAGATGAGTATGAGACACTTTCATCATACTGAATTTGGAGATTAACAAGCCTACAATGACAACGATATTTCATACGCGTCTCTAAAATCTATGAAATCAGTTGTATGCATTGGAGCTACATGGAACGGGTTGATAGCTTTAAGTGAGTGTTACCCATAGTGGATGCTGTTGAACTCCGTGACTGTTCCTTTAAAGGATGTAGAAAAATTTCCGCCAACAATCACAATAAAAGATTATTTATTCTTCACACGGCCAGTTTCGGGCTTGCGCCCATACTCAGATGTTTATATATTGATGTACATGTTTACATTGCTGGAGATCAACTTCATTGATCTGCAGCAATATAAACATGTACATGAATGTGTAAGTAACTGAGGATGGCCACAATCCCGAAACGGGTCGTGTAAGGAATAAATAATCTTTTATTGTGACTAATAGCGGAAATTTTTCTACACCCTTCGTACACTATGTGATCAAAAGTATCCGGACACCTGTCTCAAAATGACATACAAGTTTGTGGCGCCCTCCATCGGTAATGCTGGACTTCAACATGATGTTGGCCCATCCTTAGCCTTGATGACAGCTTCCACTCTCGCAAGCATACGTTCAGTCAGGTGCTGGAAGGATTCTTGGGAAATGGCAGCCCATTCTTCACGGAGTGCTGCACTTAGGAGAGGTATCGATGTCGGTCGGTGAGGCCTGGCACGAAGTCGGCAATCCAAAACATCCCAAAGGTGTTCTGTGGGATTCAGGTAAGGACTCTGTGCAGGTCAGTCCATTATAGGGATGCCATCGAACCGCCACATTGTGTAACGTGATTCGTCACTCCGCACAGCGTTCTTCCACTGTTCAATCGTCCAATGTTTACGCTGCTTACACCAAGCGAGGCGTTGTTTGGCATTTACCGGCGAGATGTGTGGCTTATGAGCAGCAGCTCGACCACGCAATCCAAGTTACCTCACCTCCTGCCTAACTGTTATAGTACTTGCAGTGGATCCTGATGCAGTTTGGAATCCCTGTGTGATGGTTTGGATACATGTCTGCCTATTACACATTACCACCCTCAACTGTCGACGGTCTGTGTCAGTCAGTAGGCGAGGTCGTCCTGTCGCTTTTGTGCTGTACGTGTCCCTTCACGTTTCCACTTCACTATCACATCGCGAACAGTGGACCTAGGGATGTTTAGGAGAGTGGAAATCTCGCGTACACAAGTATGACATAAGTGACACCCTATCACCTGACCACGTTCGTGAGTTCCGCGGAGCGCCCCATTTTGCTCTCTCACGATGTTTAATGACGACTGATGTCGCTGACATGGAGTACCTGGCAGTAGGTGGCAGCACAATGCCCCTAATAAGAAAAAGGTATGTTTTTGGGGGTGTCCAGATACTTTTGATCACTTAGTGTAGCCTTAGCTGACTCAGCAATAGTGTGTAAATCTTGCGAAACAAAGACTCTGTCAGGTGGCACTTGGGTCTCATGAGGGAAGCAACACTTCGCACAGATAACATGGACCTTCTGGTAATAGGTATTTCAAATATTATCTCGATCATTTGACGATAGGCGCATGCAATAAAGTAGCGAGAACACAAAAGAACTGAAAACGCGTTTATGGAAAAAATGACCCGAAGAATATTTTCCATATCCACTCTTCATTTGACACTACTGAAAGCGATTCTGCCATAGGATAGGTACGATAAGTTCTGTGATCACCTGGAAACTGTGGAGTGTATGCCAGCGCGAGGTCTCACCCTGGGCCTTCCGTCTCATCGTCATCATCTTCACCATCATTGTCATCAAGAAAGTCAGCGTCAACATTCAAACGACATAACAAGAACACATGACAGTCACAATCACTACACGGTCACGCTGAAATGGCGTCTATTACAGAAGCTTCCATGAGACTACGACTCAGATAAACAAATAAGAAATGGTGCGTATGTGCTCCACAAGGCACGATAAGCGTTACAGAAGTTGACACAGGGTCGGAAATAATTTACACAACATTTACAATATAATTTTTAGCGAAATTTTTAAATTCCAAGAAACCTAACTTCTTATGAAGTAATCCAACAGTCAATGGGGACTCACTCCTATTTACACGAATAATTTGTTACAAAATTAACGAGAAAAAATTTTTCACAACAGCTTACTTATCTGGTGGGTTTTAATGTCTGAAAAGAATTAGCTAGTACAAATTTCGATGCACAGAGCGATTACAGCATACATTTGGAATATTCTGCAGCTGCCGTGGATATCTGGGTTAATTTTCGTCGTATGAAAACTCCTTCCCTGAAGTTGTCTGGGGTTAATAAAAATTCGTGAACGAACTAACGGCCAACGATAGTAACCGAATTCTAGCCGTAGTAATTGAAGTGTCTGAGAAGAATCAAGACCTGTAGCAGATTGTATCACATTCGGAATGAAGACATCAGAAGAGAATTGAAGATGTTCTTACTATTAGAAAAAGTCAAAAAATATAGGCGAAAATACAACAAACACATCCTTTGAAAGGGAAGCGAGGGAATACCAAAAGAAGGTACTGAATACCTACCAATAGGAAAAGATGTTTGGGAAGACCAAGAAAAAGGTGAACTGAAGGGTTTGAACAGACCCTCCAAGACTGACCTATGATGACGATTATAGTAATTCTAAGGTACACGAAACGGCATTTCACGGGCTTTGCTTGGGCGCTGCAGGTAAAGCTGTCATCAACTTGAAAGTTGATTTGAATGCCATGGTGCTCTGCTAGGGATAATCCCATTCCAGCTCAAATCCTTTGCCTTTCTCTGACCTTTAAACTGACTTATCCAGCCAATTATAGGGGACCTACAGTTTAACATCGATAACGAACCATTGTACAATTTGGCATCTTTCACATTTACAAACATTGTCAGAAGCGAAAGAACTGAAAAGGGACAGATAAAATTCCTACAACAGACCAGAGATCGAAACCTGCATATTTCGGTCCATAGTATAGCATTTAATCACTGTACCAGCGTGAATCATTATTAAGGATTGTTGAGTGCCGTTCTCTGCGATGTCAGGAACATTCGAAAGAACTCACACGAAATTCACGAAATTTTAAACAGTACTAAAATCGAAAATATTAAACGGACTAGTGAGTATCCTGTGTTACATAAGTGGGTATTTATTCTAATCTTCAATTAGTCCATCTCCTCCTTCCACTCTCTCTCTGTCCCTCTCGTCCTCCCACTGTCTCTGTCCATCTCCTCCTTCGCCTCTTTCCTGTCCATTTACTCCTCCCCTTCTCCCTGTTCATCTCCACCGCCTTCATTTCCATGCCCGCCTCTTCCTCTCCCCTCCCTTTGTCCATCTCCTCCTCTTTCCTTATTTGTTCATTTCCTCCTCCCCTTTGACTTCTCATTTCCACCTCACCTTCTTTCCACCCCTCTCTTTCTGCTGCTGCTTCTGTCCGTCTCTTCTTTCCCTGACCGTTTCCTCCTCTCCCCCCTCTCTGTCCATTCTCCCCCCTCTATCAGTCGATTTCCCCCTTCCCTATCTCTATTCATCTCCTCCTTCTCCTCCTCTTCCTATCTTTTCCTGTCTCTTCCTTCCCTCTCCCTGACTGTCCATCTCCTCGTCCTTCCTTCTCTCTCGACGTCATCACCCACACCTCTGTCAGAGACTGGTGGTCTTTACCCCTACAGTATTTTTTTCCATACTCTCACTAATAAGTCTACCAAATTTGATTGAAATCGTTCCAGGGGCTTAAGATGAATTTTTACCTGTGGCTTTGCCTATATACATACATGATGTACTTCACAAATATTTCACATATTTCACGCCAATTTATACATATACTGGCGAACCCAGCAATGCTTCACGACTGCTAAACATGTATAGAAATTGGATATAAGTTCAGATCTCCTTCCCCCCCGCCTCCCTCTCAGTCCATCTTCTCATATCCCCTCTGTCTGTTTATATCCTTTGTCCTCCTCTTTCTCCATCACCTCCTCCCCCTGTCTTTGTCCGTTTCGCACTACATTCTATTTCTCTGCACATCTTTATTCCTCCTCGCCATGTAGATTTCCCCCTCTCTCTATATATACCGATTTCCTCTCCCCCCGCCCCCTCTTGCTGACTTTGAGTCTTGTTTTCGTTATTGCTAACGAATTCTTGATTGGGAATTGAAGCCGTTTAAAATTGGTAACCAGGTACTGCCCGCCATCCAAGTGGAGCACGTATTGGTCTCACCACGGACTTCTAGTACTCAGCCACACACAACTGATATCATCAAAGTGTACGGGCCTGAAGATGGCGTTGACGCAACGTCCAAACTAGTAGCCAAATAAATGTGAAATCTTAAGTACAGCTGGAGGCGTTTCATTTTTAATAAAAATTGTACCAGCTGACTTCCTACCATCATCCAATTTAAATATGGATGTACGAAGATTAAAATGAGTAAATCTGTTGGGATCGTTGGTATATAGTGTCAGAGACTGCCTTCCTGCAGCTGGATCTGTCAGGTTATTAGCTTCAAAAACAGTTTTCACATAGTTTCAATCCGTGAACGGTAGGATTACAAAGTTTTGGACGATTCAGATTACGTAGTACTACTCCAGTCATAGGTCCATAAGCCACGAATACAGCTTTCCTGATTTCTATTAAAACTGAGTGGGAGAAAGAAAATAAAACGGCAGATAGTTGTGTGTACAATTTCTGTTTAAAATTATCTATAAGGAGAAACAATTTGTCTAACAGTATAACTGCCTTGCTTTCATAGTTAAAACTGTCTACGAGAAAGAAAACGAAACGGCACATTTTCACATAGCACAACATATTCTTTCTCGCAGTTGGTTTTAGAAGAAAAATTTTACACTGTTCTATCAAGAAATGGCATATAAGATGCCAGTCTGAAAGTTTATTAGAATACTGTATACAAATCAGAAGTAAATCGGTTGAAAACTTTACGAGGTTTTTGGTAACAACAATTCCGTATTATATAACGGTCAATAGCTTTTAGAGGTTACTGAGAGCAAATATCGACCTGGTTTTACATATCATTATAGATTTTAAATATGTGTTTCTATGCCATATACATTAAAAATATGTAACCTACGTCTATTTCAAAGTGTATTAGTTACATGTAGAAATCGGAAGTAAAACGGTCAGGAACTTTTCAAGATTGTTGGTACCAACGTTAAACAGCGACTTGTGTTTATATAGTAACATAGATAACAAAAAATTTAGCACTGACCCTATGAAGAGACTGTCCGCTTAGGCGTCCAGTGGGTAACAACATGTTCAGCGAGCCACTAGCGTGAAAGCATTTCACGCCCTGCTGCCGAAGAGCGCTACGGGTCGTCGCCAGAACACTGCAGCCCTGCGGGGCTATCAACGCGCGAACGGGCCCGCCAGTTAACGACACAATGATGGCGGCGCAGCCGTGTCGCGACACGACCGCCACGACCGCCGCTGTGTGACTGGTGTGCGTGCGTGGGTGCTGTGGTGGGGGGCGGTTGGGGGCGGGGGGGAGGGCTGGGGTGGGATCTGGGGGCTGAGGCTGGAGGCTGGAGGCGGCTGATAGCCCGCTAATCGCGCTGCCTGCGACAGCGCAGTCCGTCCGCTGCCCTAAAATTAGACGTCGGCCAGGCGACGTCGCAGCGGCCTGGCCAGCCTTCTAAGTGGCTGCTGACGGTGCAAAGCCACGCCGTCTCCTATGTCCTCGCGTGTCCGAACACCTACAAACGACGTCCTCTCTCTCTGTTCTATCGTGGAAGTAGAAAACATACAAGCACGAGGAGAGCTCGCGCTATGAAGGTTCCGCAAAACTTCATTATGAGGATAACAAATAGTAATTTCGTGTGGCTCAAACGGTCTGGTGCAAGTTTCTTTACCGGCAGCCCGTTCGGCGAAATATTTGTCCCTAACCTACCCCAGTTATCGAGCCGGAAACAGGAATCAACAATTCGACGTGAAATCCAAACGACGCGTTGCTTCTGGAGACTCCTCATATCGTCGGCATTTGAAGGCTAGCTTAATACGAGGACTGAAAACGGCTCGCCGCGAAGGAATTAGTTGAATAAACGATTAAAATTTCAGGGAAATTAAATAATTTATTAAGAGAAAGAGTTTGACAAATTGAGCAATTCAGTATCGAGAAAGTCAACCTATGGCCCTTATACAAGCAGATAACGGCTTGGTGTTGACTGATGGGGCTCTTAAGGTCCTCCTGCGGGATATCTTGCGAAATGGTGTCCAGTTGGCGTGCTGGATCGTCAAAATCCAGATCTCGTCGCACTTCTCTGTAATAAATGCAGCAAACTTTCTCAAATGCGGAGAGATCCGTCGACCTTGCTAGCTAAGGCGGTGGTCATCACTTGCTCAAAAGTAAGACCAGTATGACTTGCCACGGAAGGCAACAAAACTGGGAGTAGAATATTGTCGACTATCGCTGGGCTTTGAGGTTGACGCGGATGCAGATGCTATGAAAAGAAATGGCACCCCTAGACAATCACTCCTGGTTGCTGAGCCGTATGGCGGGCGACGGCCACGTTGGTATCCCATTGCTGTCCAGGACGACTCCGTACACGTCTTTGGTGGTCAGCAGGTCTCAATTCGAAGTGGCACTCGTCACGGAAGACAATTCTCCTCCTGTCAATCAGATTCCAGGCCGAAGAAATGTAGGGAGAGTGTCGCCCGCCATATGGCCCGATAGCCAGGAGTGATTGTCTAGGGGACCCATTTTTTTTCTTCATAGCTCGATCCCTTTGGTTGTCATCTGTGGCGCCCTTACAGCTTAGAGGCACGTCGACGTTATTCTACGCCCTCTTTTGTTGTCCTTAATGACAATCCATCCTTAGGTTACATTTCAGCAATGTAATGCTCACTTTCGTTAAGGTTTGAAATTTTGTGTTCAATCACTGAGCGCTCTCATTCCCAAATACTGGGTGACTAAAGTGTGGGCATTCGAGTGCCGTGGTCTCCACTGGTTTTACATCCCATCCCCTTTGATAGTAAGGTGGTTCTTACCCTCTTAGCGATTCTTTCCAGACAGTAAGTGATACGTGCACCAAATATCGTCGAAATCGGTCCAGTGGTTTAGGAAGATATGTGGAACACACATATAGATATACATACGGATGTATACAAGTTAATTCATTTTTGTAATATGTGTGGGTACTCGGAAAATATCCCTGAAAAAAATCCGAAATTTTGTCGATGGAGTTCAGTTATCCGAAAGTTAAGAAACATACAAATCTGGGCTTTAGTGTCTGCAGCGTACTGTTCCTCATGATTTGAGCAATCCTTGTTGATTACGGAAACGGGCCTAGTGGTTTTCAAAGGAGATCCGTAACAAGCGACAACATCACACGTGCTGCAGCTGATATTGTTGACAGTCCGTTCAATTTGGATACACTACGACGTCACATAAATCTAGGAAGAATGCATGGCATTTTAAAACTTATACACTCCGATTTATGATCATTTTGCAGACTGTGTTCAAAAACTATAAGTTTTCAAGTCACTACATCGTTGTTCTGAACCGTGCAATGCTTGCGCTTAGTAGTGACTTTACCTCTATTAAAGACAGTATATGTATTCTTACAGTCAAAGACCCAACATGCAGGTACGTCTATGATATGTAGACAACACGGAAGATTTTTGATTTTGACACGTGCTAAAGCAGTGTTATAACGCTTGATAATGGCATTGCGTCTAAATTTCAATAGCGCACATTAATACCTTACAGTGAATGGCGATAGCAACGCCATTTACAATGTATTACATGACTGTGAACCCAACCACGAGCACGTAACAAAAGAAACTGAACCTTTCTTGTGACTACCACAACGTGGCGAATACTGAAATACGGTAGGCAGTGGATATTTCTCCAGGGCTGATTTCTTTGCATACTCCGTATCTTTCTATCTAGCGTTAACCTCTTCATAACTGTACCGACATTGTCAATCTGTGAACAGGTAACTGTGTCTACATATTAACTATATTCTTGTTCTTAATCGTCGTAGCATAACATGTCCAATATCCTTGTAAAGGTGATCTACACATGAATTAATCTACTACTATTAGTGCTACCACTACCACCTCCAGCACTGCCACCACTATTATTACTACTGCCTATTGCTACCTGCTATCACGATAACGTATTTTACAAAATTTCACCTACCCCCTGAAAAGATCATGGTAACATGGAGGCCAATGGTGCTATCTGAGATCTGTGCGCCCCTTGTGCCCAGTCATCAAAGATCGAGGGAGAAATCACAATAAGGTGGTTCAGTGACTCCTCTACCAAGTATTTAATTGTGAACTGCAGAATTAGACATAGATGCAGGTGTAGATAAATGCTCTAATATGTCCGGCGCCAATGCGGTAGACATCTGTTGTGATAAAAGATGAAATATTATGTATAGTGTCAGAAAGGTCTAAAAATCCACATAAACCAGCAGATCACAACTGGCGCCAAGATAATCATTTAGCTGCATTGCGTAAGTTAAAATTCACTTCCAAGATTTTATCTTAATTCAAGAAATTGTAATCTTGCGTAAAAGGTATGAAGGAAGCATGGCCCACAAGACGTCTTTAACAACTGCGTTGACATCTCATGTGAATGGGTTAGGCACAGAAAGTTGAGCATCCAAACGAACTGGACTCGCATTCCGGAGGACGACGGTTCAATCCCGCGTCCGGCCATCCTGATTTAGTTTTTCCGTGATTTCCCTAAATCATTCCACGCAAATGCCGGGATGGTTCCTCTGAAAGGGCACGGCCGACTTCCTTCCCCATCCTTCCCTAATCCGATGAGACTGATGACCACGCTGTCTGGTCTCCTTCCCCAACCAACCAACCATCCAAATGAAACGGCGACCTGTACTTGTGAGGCTATGCTCGTAATGATGGTGTCTGTGTAGTCTTCAACCATTTTCAGTTATTTATCATTATTTTTATTTTTGTTAATGCACAAAATTTACTACACCTTGGGAGATTCCCATATATACATATCCTGTTCGGATATGGGACTATAGCTGTTACTATTCTTCATGTAGTAGGGATAACAGCTTCAGCTGTATTGACACTGCCTGATTAAAAGAAGTGAAGCATCCAGAAATCGTGATAGGAAGTTAGTGTAGCTTTTTACACATACCCATCCCACCAGTGAGTATGTATATGAGAGTAGCAGTTTTCTGCGACAGCTAGATTGGCCACCAGATCGCATTTACTGTTGTTGGTGTTTAGTGTTGTTATCAGACCTGGTAAAATATATAAGGGGAGTGAACAACGTCAGATGTACTGACTCGGAGATGCAGCGTACTCCTTGAGACACCATTATCAGCATCTGCTAGTGTTTGAAAGTGGCCTCATCGTGGGGATCCATATCTCTGGTGGATTGAATCGTACAATATCCAGGTTTTTCGCACATTCTGATGTGGCAGTGGCCAGATGATTGACTGTATGAGAACGTGAAGATAGGCATGTTTAGGCATCAAGGTTGCGGTCGAACACACCTCACAATCACGAGGGATGATCGCAGCATTGTGCACTAAGCACAAAGCAACCACTTCACATCTGCACCTACCATCCAAGAGCGAGTCATCCCGCATCATTAGTTGGAGACCAACAGCAGCCGGACTAGGGAATTACTGTACTGTTCCACTGCATAGGCTGTCATTAACAGCACAACACCAACGTCGGCGTTTGGAGTGGTAAAGTGACCGGGAAGTCTGGCCAGTCGATGAATGGTGTCGCATCGCGTTTGTAAGAAGGCTGTTTAGGTTTTTATCTTGGTAACACCACGTAACGCTCTATATGAAAATCACTGACTGTGCTGTGTGAAGTCTGTGGCTGGTTTGCATTGTTGGAATATTTGCTATTGTAGTGTTGGGCAGTTGGATGTAAACAGCGTGTAGCATTGCGCAGTTGGAGGTGAGCCGCCAGCAGTGGTAGATGTGAGGAGAGAGATGGCAGAATTTTGAGAGCGGACGATCTGGACGGGAGTCCATCACAAAGAGTAAATTTGTAATATTGGATATCAGTAACTTATATATATATATATATATATATATATATATATATATATATATATATATATATGATGATGACTTTTGAAGCCGGCCGGTGTGGCCGAGCGGTTCTGGGCGCTACAGTCTGGAACAGCGCGACCGCTACGGTCGCAGGTTCGAATCCTGCCTCGGACATGGATGTGTGTGATGTCCTTAGGGTTAGTTTTGAACATTATTAAGGTAAATAAATTGTTTGTTCTCTATCAAAATCTTTCATTTGCTAACTATACCTATCAGTAGTTGGTGCCTTCAGAAGTTAGAATCTTTTATTCAGCTGGAAGTATTGGCGCACGCTGTATTGCAGTAGTTTGAGTAACGAAGATTTTTGTGAGGTAAGTGATTCATGAAAGGTATAGGTTATTGTCACTCAGGGGCATTCTTTTGTAGGGATTATTGAAAGTCAGATAGCGTTGCGCTAAAAAAAATATTGTGTGTCAATTTAGTGATGAACAGAATAAGTAAAGAGAGAAGTGTCTGAGTACGTTCAGTTTTGCTCAGCTGTTTGAAAATCAAATAACGTAAGAGGTTTATCAGCACAGTAATTGATTAATTTTTCTAAGGGGACGTTCCACGTTCAGCGATGCATCGCGCTTGTGCACTAACCCGGATTGCCATCGTCGGCGAGTATGGCGGAGGTCCCGTCCTTCAAATGTTTTGGGAGGTACAGCGGTTTGCTTCTGGCGTCGTGGCGTAGACAATCATCAGGTATGCCTTAAAGTCATGGATGGTAGTAGCTGAAGCAACAATGACAGAGCAATAATACGGCACGGACTTGCTGCATAGTCATGTGTTACCTCTTAAGCAATTGTATGGTGATACCATTTTCAGACGGAATAATACCTGTCTACACACGGCACGAGCCTCTATGAAGTGTTTGCACGATGCTGAGGCGCTCCTGCGGCCAGGAAGATCTACAGCTAGGTTTCTGATAGACCATGTGTGGGAGCAGCTCGGATATGAAATCTATTCCAGTGTCAGTATCCAGGCTATTAACGACCAGTTACGTTACCTGTGCGCTATCTTGCCTCAGGAAAGGAAGTAATGTTTACGTGACGCTGTTCTAAACTGACTCACTGCGTGTATCCATGTCAGAGGGAGACGGCTCCTAGTGCCAACTTCATTGGAAATTTTCTGATCACTGAAAGAACATTGTATACCCTCTCAACCAAGGGAATTTCATTTAGTTTCTTCTTTCCCTCTTTGTTCAGGCGGACTATTTTTATGGCAACAGTCTAGTTGATGTACTGCCACCGTTCACACCACATACAGGAAAGCAATCTCTGTTGGTCCATCATGGAAAGGGGACATCGGATGGTTAAGTAATTGTCAATGAAATTCAGCAACAGCCTTTTATCTTAAGATGATATTTTGTGAGTTTCAGCATTTCATTATGCCCTCTTCAGGGATGGAGAGATGCATATGGGGCCTGAAGCTAGCATAATAAAATGCTGAAACTGGCAGCCTTCAAAATAAAATAAAATAACATCTTAAGTTACACGGCTGTTTGTGAAATTTGTTGACTGTAACAACAGGAAAACAGGT
This sequence comes from Schistocerca serialis cubense, assembly GCF_023864345.2. Classification (NCBI taxonomy): domain Eukaryota; kingdom Metazoa; phylum Arthropoda; class Insecta; order Orthoptera; family Acrididae; genus Schistocerca; species Schistocerca serialis. Next base: position 458,311,088 of record NC_064644.1, on the reverse strand, counting down.
TGAGAATAGCAGTCATCGATTCCTTATATCCTCTACGAGATGCATAATGAAGATTATCACGTATCCGAATGACCATCTGGTATCATAGAGGCGGCTGAAGGTGGTGTAATGGAACACCAAGGTACACTACTGGCCATTAAAATTACTACACCAAGAAGAAATGCAGATGATAAACGGGTATTCATTGGACAAATATATTATACTAGAACTGACATGTGGTTACATTTTCACGCAATTTCGGTGCATAGATCCAGAGAAATCAGTACCCAGAACAACCACCTCTGGCCGTAATAACGGCCTTGATACGCCTGGGCATTGAATCAGACAGGTCTTGGATGGCGTGTACAGGTACAGCTGCCCATGTAGCTTCAACACGATACCACAGTTCATCAAGAGTAGTGACTGGCGTATTGTGACGAGCCAGTTACTCGGCCACCATTGACCAGACGTTTTCAATTGGTGAGAGATCTGGAAAAGGTGCTGGCCAGGGCAGCAGTCGGACATTTTCTGTATCCAGAAAGGCCTGTACAGGGCCTGCAACATGCGTTCGTGCATTATCCTGCCCAAATGTAGGGTGTCGCAGGGATCGAATGAAGGGTAGAGCCACGGGTCGTAACACATCTCAAATATAATGTCCACTGTTCAAAGTGCCGTCAATGCGAACAAGAAGTGACCGAGACGTGTAACCAATGGCACCCCACACCATCACGCCGGGTGATACGCCAGTATGGCGATGACGAATACACGCTTCCAATGTGCGTTTACCGCGATGTCGCCAAACACGATGCGACCATCATGATCCTATAAACAGAACCTGGATTCATCCGCAAAAATGACGTTTTGCCATTCGTGCACCCAGGTTCGTCTTTGAGTACACCATCGCAGGCGCTCCTGTCTGAGATACTGCGTGAAAGGTAACCGCAGCCATGGTCTCCGAGCTGATAGTCCATACTGCTGCATACGTCGTCGAACTGTTCGTGCAGATGATTGTTGTCTTGCAAACGTCCCCATCTGTTGACTCAGGGTCTAGACGTGGCTGCAAGATCCGTTACAACCATGTGGATAAGATGCTTGTCATCTCGACTGCTAGTGATACGAGGCCGTTGGGATCCAGCACGGCGTTCCGTACTACCCTCCTGAACCCACCGATTCCATATTCTGCCAACAGTAATTGAATCTCGACCAAAGCGAGCAGCAATGTCGCGATACGACAAACCACAATCGCGTTGGTTACAATCCGACCTTTATCAAAGTCTGAAACGTGATGGTACTCATTTCTCCTCCTTACACGAGGCACCACAACAACGTTTCACCAGGCAACGCCGGTAAACTGCTGTTTGTGTATGAGAAATCGGTTGGAAACTTTCCTTGTGACAGCACGTTGTAGGTGTCGCCACCGGCGCCAACCTTGTGTGAATGCTCTGAAAAGCTAATAATTTGCATATCACAGCATCTTCTTCCTGTCGGTTAAATTTCGCGTCTGTAGCACGTCATCTTCGTGGTGCAGCAATTTTAATGGCCAGTAGTGTAGATAATACATACAGCTGAAGGTATCATTTCTTTACATACAGGCTTTTGTGAGCTATTTTGTCTCACATACGTGCGCGAGGAGAGTACTGTGAAGTGGGAGGAGCGGCTGGAACCGTCGTCTGCTTTTCCTTGGCGTGGGGCCAGCAAGCGGCCGCCTCGCCTATCTGCGACTGGCGGGCTATTACGCCTGTCCCCGGTTTTTGCAGAGGGCTTTTCGCTTTCTAGCCACCGATTCTGCCAGTGCTGTCGCTCGCGGATAGTTGTGACAGACGACTCGTGGCAACGTATTTCCCTTGCTCTATCTCCCGTAGGACAGAAAGTTTTAAACAGCGCGTTTATTCATCATGATATTCAGGTAGAGCTCATTGTTCCTTGCTATGAAACATTCCTGCTTTCTTCTTTTACACAAAGGTAACCGTGATGTTTTGTTCCACCACTGTACAGGGCTATTACAAATGATTGAAGCGATTTCATAAATTCATTGTAGCTCCATTCATTGACATATGGTCACGACACACTACAGATACGTAGAAAAACTCATAAAGTTTTGTGCGGCTGAAGCCGCACTTCAGGTTTCTGCCGCCAGAGCGCTCAAGAGCGCAGTGAGACAAAATGGCGACAGGAGCCGAGAAAGCGTATGTCGTGCTTGAAATGCACTCACATCAGTCAATCATAACAGTGCAACGACACTTCAGGACGAAGTTCAACAAAAATCCACCAACTGCTAACTCCATTCGGCGATGTTATACGCAGTTTAAAGTTTCTGGATGCCTCTGTAAGGGGAAATCAACGGGTCGGCCTGCAGTGAGCCAAGAAACGGTTGAACGCGTGCGGGCAAGTTTCACGCGTAGCCCGCGGAAGTCGACGAATAAAGCAAGCAGGGAGCTAAACGTACCACAGCCGACGGTTTGGAAAATCTTACGGAAAAGGCTAAAGCAGAAGCATTTCTTGGAAAACCGATGGATGGGTCGTGGTGGAGATCATGATCAACAATTCATGTCATGGCCTCCACGCTCTCCCGACTTAACCCCATGCGATTTCTTTCTGTGGGGTTATGTGAAAGATTCAGTGTTTAAACCTCCTCTGCCAAGAAACGTGCCAGAACTGCGAGCTCGAATCAACGATGCTTTCGAACTCATTGATGGGGACATGCTGCGCCGAGTGTGGGAGGAACTTGATTATCGGCTTGATGTCTGCCGAATCACTAAAGGGGCACATATCGAACATTTGTGAATGCCTAAAAAAACTTTTTGAGTTTTTGTGTGTGTGTGCAAAGCATTGTGAAAATATCTCAAATAATAAAGTTATTGTAGAGCTGTGAAATCGCTTCAATCATTTGTAATAACCCTGTAGTTCGTGAACACTTGTTATATTACAGGTAGGCGATTGTTTGGGGCCGATCACTTACGTTAACCTCCACGTGGCTGTTTCAGACTACGTAAGTATATCCCCGAATATGAGAAAGGAATAAAAGTATAAATCAAACGTAGTCGAACTTCTTTAAAACCTACCGACGAATTTTTGTAACAAGGAATTTTGATTCAAGCCGTCTGGAACACAGCATAAGGACAGTGAAACGTGGTGTGTGCTGACACCGAAAAAGAAGGAACTGGAAGAATTTGGTGTTACAAATTAATGTCAAAAATCAACTGGCGTTAGCAATCAGTCTCACTCGCCGACTGCCATGCTAACAACAGATGTCATATTACACCGAGCCTTCTTCTGAAATATCTTCGTCGTTTAAATATCTGGGTTTAGCGTCGCAAAGCGATGTGAAATGGAATGAGCATGTGTGAACTGTGGTAGGGAAGGCGAATAGTCGACTTCGTTGTTATTGGCAGAATTTTAGGAAAGTCTGGTTCATTTGTAAAGGAGACAGCACACAGGACGCTGGTGGAACCTATTCTTGAGTAATGCTCTAGTGTTTGGGATCCGTGCCGGTTCGGATTAAAGGAAAACGTCGAAACAACTCAAGGGCGGGCTGCTAAATTTATTACCAGTTAGTTCCAGCAACACGTGAGTGTTACCGAGATGGTTCGGCAACTCAAACGACAATCCCTGGTGGAAAGGTGACGTTATTCTCTAGGAATACAATGGAGAAAATTTGGACAATCGACATTTGAAGCTGGCCGCAGAACGATTCTACTGCCGCCAACATGCATTGCTCGTGAGTATCACGAAGATAATATACGAGAGATTAGGATTCATGCGGAGGCCTATAGACAGTCGCTTTTCCCTCGCTCTATTTGCGGGTGGTACAAGAAAGGAAATGATTAGCAGTGGTACAGGGTACCCTTCGCCATCATGCCGTATGGTGGCTTGCCGAGGATCTAAGTAGATGTAGATGTAGAATATACAGAATATGAAGGTGTCTGAAATAACAGATGGGAGGGGGGGGGAGTCAGAAGACCACTGAAAAATTTTTCAGAAGAAGGGTCGGTTAGATATGACATCTGTCGTTGCCATGGCAATCGATGGGAGAGGCGGATTGCTAATTTTTAGTGGTAAACAATAATTATAATACGTGAAACATGTTGTGGAGGATACTGATCGTAGCAGACACATAAAACTGACAAGATTAATCAAATATAGGAAGAGAAACATCGTTGACTTATGAAAAGAAATAACTGTAAGTGGGTCTCCTGGAACAGCACTTGTGTAATCCAGTACGAAGTATAATCTCAGTTTTAACAATCATCCTAAGCATCTGTTTTATAGTTCAAATCATATTCTGCAAAGAAATACACATAATTAACTTTCAAAGAAAGTACTACAACAGTTCGTAACCGTAACGAAAATTCCACTAACGTCGTAGGCAACACATTTGGGTCTAAGCCTTCCGGAAAGTCCAAAACCCCAAGTTTAATAAGTTTAATCTCCTTTGAGGTCTTTAGATCTAAAACAAAAAACAAAAGAATCACATTTTCGGGGCACATAGCATTGAATTCCTGCAAAATTCTGTGATTAAGTGTTCAAAACAAACCTTGGTGAAGATAATCCTAACGTTGAAACTTCCTGGCAGATTAAAACTGTGTGCCGGACCGAGACTCGAACTCGAAAGCTGTGAGGATGGCGCCTGAGTCGTGTTTGGGGAGCTCAGTTGGTAGAGCACTTGCCCACGAAAGACAAAGGTCCTGAGTTCGAATCTCGGTCCGGCACACAGTTTCAATCTGCCAGGAAGTTTCATATCAGCGCACACTCCACTGTAGAGTGAAATTTTCATTCTAGAATCCTGACGTTGATTAAAGCCAACATAAGAGGAACTTAAGAGCGCAGGTGCTCTAAAGAATAAATAAATAGGAATGGCAAGTAACGAAACGTCTTATAAATGCTTGTTGTGTAAATACAAAAATATTTAACTCCGTTACCTGATTACAGTTCCTACTGGAAATCCATAAGTTTTAATTCTTAAATAGGCAAACAAATTATGCACAGTAAGAAAACTGTCAAGGCTCTGTCCGATTCATAGGTAATTAAGCAAACAACTGGAAAATAAGGTAATTAAAATACCCTAATATAACTTCAGATACAGCTTGGAAACTCGGCTCAGAATGTTAAAAGGAGTGTATACACTTCACACTTACTTTGAATTAACGTTGTTCGTCTGCTGCTAAATCTTCCGGACTCACAGATACTGATTCTCTTTAGTTTCGGCAATGCATTGAAAACTGCAATGACGAGGTTAAACTGGTGAAAGGGTTTTTTTGTCTGATTGTTAAACATAGAGTCGAAGGCTAGGTCGTTCTTCGATGTCTGTTGTTTGGATGACTGTGATAAGTGTTTGCACTGTGGGTGATCTGTTCGTGTTGCAGAGGACGAATCGAAGGGAGACAATAAAAGACGGTGAAAGTCGGTGCCAGCACATAGCCTACTAGTAAAGTGTATATGCAGACTGAAGCGACGAATGAAAATTTGTACCAAGGCCCGGGGTTCGCACCCGCATCTTGTGCTTACTAGGACTGCGCTAAGCATTATGCTACCCTGGCAGAGTGCCTTTGCACAACAGCATGGTCTACCCTATAACGCCTCTCTTTCAGTACAAATTGCCACTCACGCGTCAGCCCACTTCGCTACTTGTATCAGATAGCACCAGTGGGGTCGCCGAGCTTAAACATCCACATCCGTCGGACAGATCACCATCATCAGAGTAACACATGCTCTCACGTCGTGAGAAACTTGGACGTGGTTTTGATTTTAACGCAGGACATTCTAATGTCAAAGTGACAGATTTGTACGCCAACACTTTTCTTCCCCTTACCAGCCACGTCCTAGCGATTGGAATGTCTTCCATCACCCGTATTCGAGCTGGCTACCTGTGCGTTGGCCGCTGTTTTTGTAGCGTGTATAAACTGACTACGGAGGTGGTTCCCTCGAGAAATCATAATTTGGACACTGCGCCAAGTAATAATTCCACAGCACTGGCAAATTCAGAGAGACAATTACTGAACTTTATGAAATAAAGTCGTCATAACATCTGAACGGTCTGCCTTAGGACGTTCAAACTGCACTGTTGGGCGCGGAGCATGACGGGAATTACTATCGTTTGGTTTAGCGACGAAGTCCACTTTCATAAGCGAAATTGGAGCATTTGGGGGCTGAGAATCCGCATTTCACGATAGAGAAGTCTCTTCTCCCTCAACGGGTGTGGTGTGCAATGCCCAGCACGGAATAATCGGTGCGATATTCCTCGAAGGCACAGTGACTGCCGAACGGTATGTGAAGGTTTCGGAAGCTGATTTCATCCCCATTACCCAATATGACCCTGATTTCGACAATACGTGGTTCATGCAAGACGGAGCTCGACCCCCTCGAAGCAGGAGAGTGATGTCCTGGAGGAGTACTTTGGGGACCGTATTCTGGCACCAGGGTACCAAGAGACCACTGGCATAGGTCTCGATTGGCCGCCATTTTCTCCAGATCTGAACAAATTCGACTCCTTTTTGTGCGGCTGTATTATAGACAAAGTGTACAGCAATAACCTTAAAACCATTGCTAAGCTGAAAACAGCCACTCGCTTTGCTCGCGTGTCATGTCATTTCTGGAAACCCAGAATCTACTCTGTAGGAATCAACATGGATTCCGGAAACAGCGATCGTGTGAGACCCAACTCGCTTTATTTGTTCATGAGACCCAGAAAATATTAGATACAGGCTCGCAGGTAGATACCATTTTTCTTGACTTCCGGGAGGCGTTCGATACAGTTCCGCACTGTCGCCTGATAAACAAAGTAAGAGCCTACGGATTATCAGACCAGCTGTGTGGCTGGATTGAAGAGTTTTTAGCAAACAGAACACAGCATGTTGTTCTCAATGGAGAGACGTCTACAGACGTTAGAGTGACCTCTGGCGTGCCACAGGGGAGTGTTATGGGACCATTGCTTTTCACAATATATATAAATGACCTAGTAGATAGTGTCGGAAGATCCATGCGGCTTTTCGCGGATGATGCTGTAGTATACAGAGAAGTTGCAGCATTAGAAAATTAGAGTGAAATACAGGAAGATCAGCAGCGGATAGGCACTTGGTGCAGGGAGTGGCAACTGACCCTTAACACAGACAAGCGTATTGCGAATACATAGAAAGAAGGATCCTTTATTGTATGATTATATGATAGCGGAACAAACAACGGTAGCAGCATCTTCTGTAAAATATCTGGGAGTATGCTTATGGAACGATTTGAATTGGAATGATGATGTAAAATTAATTGTTGGTAAGGCGGGTGCCAGGTTGAGATTCATTGGGAGAGTCCTTAGGAAATGTAGTCCATCAACAAAGGAGGTGGCTTGCAAAACACTCGTTCGACCTATACTTGAGTATTGCTCATCAGTGTAGGACCTGTACCAGGTGGTGTTGTCAGAGGAGATAGAGAAGATCCTAAGAAGAACGGCGTGTTTCGTCACAGGGTTATTTGGTAAGCGTGATGGCGTTACGGAGATGTTTAGCAAACTCAAGTGGCAGACTGCAAGAGATTAGATTAGATTAGATTAGATTAATACTAGTTCCATGGATCATGAATACGATATTTCGTAATGATGCGGAACGAGTCGAATTTTCCAGTACATGACATAATTAGGTTAATTTAACAACATACTTAAGTTAATATAACAACTTTATTTTTTGTGTTTTTTGTTTTTCTTTATTTTTTTTTATTTTTATTTTTAAAATTTTTTTTCTTAATTTATATCTAAAAATTCCTCTATGGAGTAGAAGGAGTTGTCATTCAGAAATTCTTTTAATTTCTTCTTAAATACTTGTTGGTTATCTGTCAGACTTTTGATACTATTTGGTAAGTGACCAAAGACTTTAGTGCCAGTATAATTCACCCCTTTCTGTGCCAAAGTTAGATTTAATCTTGAATAGTGAAGATCATCCTTTCTCCTAGTATTGTAGTTATGCACACTGCTATTACTTTTGAATTGGGTTTGGTTGTTAATAACAAATTTCATAAGAGAGTACATATACTGAGAAGCTACTGTGAATATCCCTAGATCCTTAAATAAATGTCTGCAGGATGATCTTGGGTGGACTCCAGCTATTATTCTGACTACACGCTTTTGTGCAATAAATACTTTATTCCTCAGTGATGAATTCCCCCAAAATATGATGCCATATGAAAGCAATGAGTGAAAATAGGCGTAGTAAGCTAATTTACTAAGATGTTTATCACCAAAATTTGCAATGACCCTTATTGCATAAGTAGCTGAACTCAAACGTTTCAGCAGATCATCAATGTGTTTCTTCCAATTTAATCTCTCATCAATGGACATACCTAAAAATTTGGAATATTCTACCTTAGCTATATGCTTCTGATTAAGGTCTATATTTATTAATGGCATCATACCATTCACTGTACGGAACTGTATGTACTGTGTCTTATCAAAATTCAGTGAGAGTCCGTTTACAAGGAACCACTTAGTAATTTTCTGAAAGACAGTATTGACAATTTCATCAGTTAATTCTTGTTTCTCAGGTGTGATTACTATACTTGTATCATCAGCAAAGAGAACTAACTTTGCCTCTTCATGAATATAGAATGGCAAGTCATTAATATATAATAAGAACAACAAAGGACCCAAGACTGACCCTTGTGGAACCCCATTCTTGATAGTTCCCCAGTTTGAGGAATGTGCTGATCTTTCCGTGTTACGAGAACTACTTATTTCAACTTTCTGCACTCTTCCAGTTAGGTACGAATTAAACCATTTGTGCACTGTCCCACTCATGCCACAATACTTGAGCTTGTCTAGCAGAATTTCATGATTTACACAATCAAAAGCCTTTGAGAGATCACAAAAAATCCCAATGGGTGGTGTTCGGTTATTCAGATCATTCAAAATTTGACTGGTGAAAGCATATATGGCATTTTCTGTTGAAAAACCTTTCTGGAAACCAAACTGACATTTTGTTAGTACTTCATTTTTGCAGATATGTGAAGCTACTCTTGAATACATTACTTTCTCAAAAATTTTGGATAAAGCTGTTAGAAGGGAGATTGGACGGTAATTGTAGACATCAGATCTATCCCTCTTTTTATGCAAAGGTATAACAATAGCATATTTCACTCTATCAGGGAAAATGCCCTGTTCCAGAGAGCTATTACACAGGTGGCTGAGAATCTTACTTACCTGTTGAGAACAAGCTTTTAGTATTTTGCTGGAAATGCCATCAATTCCATGTGAGTTTTTGCTTTTAAGTAAGTTTATTATTTTCCTAATTTCAGAGGGAGAAGTTGGTGAGATTTCAATTGTATCAAATTGCATAGGTACGGCCTCTTCCATTAACAGTCTAGCATCTTCTAATGAACACCTGGATCCTACTATATCCACAACATTTAGAAAATGATTATTAAAAATATTTTCAACTTCTGACTTTTTGTTCGTAAAGTTTTCATTCAATTTGATGGTAATACTGTCTTCCTCTGCTCTTGGTTGACCTGTTTCTCTTTTAATAATATTCCAAATTGTTTTAATTTTATTATCAGAGTTGCTGATTTCAGACATGATACACATACTCCTGGATTTTTTAATAACTTTTCTTAATATAACACAGTAGTTTTTATAATTTTTGATAGTTTCTGGGTCACTACTCTTTCTTGCTGTCAGATACATTTCCCTTTTCCAGTTACAAGATATTTTTATACCCTTAGTAAGCCATGGTTTGTTACAAGGTTTCTTACGAGTATATTTAACTATTTTCTTGGGGAAGCAGTTTTCAAATGCATTTACAAAAATGTCATGAAATAAATTATATTTTAAATTGGCATCAGGTTCACGGTACACCTCATCCCAGTCTAACTGCTGTAGGTTTTCCCTGAAATTTGCAATTGTTAAATCGTTGACTGAACGTACTACTTTGGAGTACTGTTTAGTATTGCTGAATGGAGCTATGTCATATATTGTAACTAGCTGTGCACCATGATCAGAAAGACCATTCTCAACAGGCTGAGCATTTATCTGGTTAAACTTATCTTGGTCTATAAAGAAGTTATCTATCAGTGAGCTGCTATCCTTTACCACCCGAGTAGGAAAATCAATAACGGGTGTCAAATTGAAAGAACCGAGTAATACTTCAAGGTCATTTTTCCTATTACCCTCTTTCAGAGAATCTACATTGAAGTCCCCACAAATAATAATTTGCTTCCCCCTGTCTGACAGATAGCACAACAAGGAGTCCAAAATTTTTCAGAAATAGATGAAAATTTCCAGATGGGGACCTATATACAGTTACAATTATAAATGTGCCTTTATTTAATTTAAGCTCACAGGCACATGCTTCTATATGTTTCTCTACACAAAACTTTTTTGTTTCTATACTTTTTGCACAGTGATAACTTTTGACATATATGGCAACTCCTCCTTTCTCCATATTTTCTCTCATTACATGTGCAGAGAGCTTATAACCACTTACATTTACCTTATCCATATCAGTAACAATGTGATGCTCAGACAGGCATAGTATATCTATTTTATTCTCAGCTTCTAAATCTTCTAAACAAACCAGAAGCTCATCTACTTTATTCTTTAAACTCCCAATATTTTGATGAAATATACTTACATTATTTTTAATTATACTTCTATGAGAACCTTTCCTTATTCTAACATTTGCAGTACTCTCCTGTCTGAGTTTCTCATTGTGCTTAGGCCTACTTCCTATACCAGTGGTCACATGGTGTTCAGAGAGGCAGATTATGTCAACTGGGTTGGGTGACTTTAATTCATCAATGCAATTACCTAGAACTGAGATACAACTTGGTGGAGATAAAATTTCTGGTGATTGGTGAAAATTTATAATTGATAGCTGTGATTGGTGATCCAATGTGCTAGAATTGTGCTGTTTAATTCCTTTCCTAAACTGAAGATTTGTTTCAATCCTGACCACTCGTAGAACTTGACATCTTTCTGTCTTAGCTATCCTAAAAAAGGTACTGCTCCAACACCTGTAACCACTGGTATTTTACCATTCATGGCAGTGCCTCCCCCCCTTAAATTTCCTGCTATTACCCCAGCCAGTTTCCCCTTCCCTTTCCTGTTGAGATGTAGGCCGTGCCTGGTATAGTCCCACCTACTGAGATAATCAACAGGAACCACACCAATATGAGCCCCCGCACCCGACCCAAGCAGCCGTTCCAACTCCAAATTAACTCTCCCAACAGAGGAGTTCAAATGAGGCCGGTCATGGCGTCTCAGGACAGATACAAACTCAACATTGGTGTGTCTCGATGACGACGCAATCTTTACCAGGTCACACTCTATACTGTACCCAGGATCTCTGTCGATGCTGTTCCCTGGCCCTCCCACAATAACCACGGTGTCTTCCCTGGTAAATCCTTTACAGAGTGAACCTAAATCCTCTGTCACCTGATCCAGACTAGCACTTGGTTTGAAAAAATTTGTGACCTGGTATTCTGGTCCTAATTCCTCCTGCAGAAGTTGGCCTACACCTCTGGCATGAGAACTGCCTAACAACAAAACTTTCTTCCTTTTCGATGACTTTCCTACATTCTTTTTCAATTTCCTATTGAAAGTTTGTTGTGTCCTGTCTACACCTACCTCTGCTTGAGGCTCATCAGTTTCTAACTGAAGCAACAGGTCAAACTTATTTTTGACATTCACCACAAAACTGTCAGACTTAGTTTTAGGCCTGTTCCTTCTGCTACCTGTTGCCACTTCCCACCTCTCTTTGCCCTTCTCCCTCCTTAACCTGTCCAGATCTTCCCTAGCCTGATCTAGCTCAGCCTGAAGGGCAGCAATTTTCCCCTCCTGTTCCACTATCTTCCTATCTCTGCTGCAAATCCTACATAACCACTGATGAGCCTGATCCACTTTCCCAACACCCACGCCACTGCAGTCCCCCCAGTGAAAAAAACTACTGCATCCATCACACCAAACCCCGGAACTAACAATTCTACGGCAAGTCAGGCACTTCTCACTCATGGCAAAAATTATATTTTAGCTAGAATAAATCAATTAAATTACCGAAAATCAAAAAAGACGTTACAAGAATTAAGCCTATTCACAAATGTATATAAGCAAGTTTCTGATTTAAAATTCCGCTGTTTTTCTGAGATCTGTATTAAAACAACGAAGGTATACGCTATTTATTATATATTTCACTCGATGGAATGAAAAAAAGGACAATTAAACGAGATACTTTAACTTTGATTCTCCAAAAACGTTACGAGAATTAGGCCTATAAACAAATGTATATAGGCAAGTTTCTGATATAAAGTTACGCTGTTTTTCTGAAATCTGTATTAAAACAATGAAGTTATACGCTATTTACGGTAGTTTACTTATTTGTTACCGAGAAACTAGTTAAATTACCGCGAAATAAGAAACAAACACCTTTACAAAATTTATATTTATAACTTCGCGAAGTTACGATCTTTTCGTGTTTTCTGAAAAAATACGCAAAGAAAAGTCAAACCTTTAACGGCAAGACTAAACGATACACTAATGCACGTATTTAATTTGTTGTCGGCGTTAAATTAAATTATATTCCTGTCTAAATCACTTAACTTTCTGGAAATGGTTTCTGGCGTCACTTACTCGGCGGCCATCTTGGATTCCAGCCTCTGCATCGCGGTGTAGTTTACTGCCCAGGTTTCGAGAGGGTGCGTTTCTGGATGAGGTTTCGAATATATTGCTTCCCCCTACTTATACCTCCCGAGGAGATCACGAATGTAAAATTAAAGAGATTCGAGCGCGCACGGAGGCTTTCCTTCAGTCGTTCTTCCCGCGAACCATATTCGACTGGAACAGGAAAGGGAGGTAATGACAGTGGCATGTAAAGTGGCTTGCGGAGTATAAATGTAGATGTAGAGGTCATCGACAGCATCGATGTTCCAAAACTTCAGTGGGTCATCCAGAATTTCGTTATTTGTCTGCGCCAAATCATCGCCAATGATGGTAGGCATATCTAACATGTCATAAGCTAAATCCGAATATCCGTAGTGACGTTTACATGCAGAATAAAGTGTGTGCTCGCCGTAGTTTGTAACTAATTTACGATTTTTCTCATATGTTCAGGAATTTTCACCCTGTAACAAATATCATTCGACGTAGTACAGAGCACAAAACAAACATTTTGTGAGTGGATTTCCATTTGAGTAATGTATTGAATGTGACTTGCAAGAAGCTGAAGCATATGAAAAGAGGTGGGTGTTAAGTTACGGTTTGTGTTCATGGCGATTCCTGGAGTATCTACTAACAGACTGTGTTCCGTCAGTGGTCAAATGAACTGCATTATATAGTCTGCAGATAATTCTGTATCCGAAATTCTGCGTGCGAGGTAGCACTGAGAATTGTAAACGTAGAAAGAGTTAAGAGATGATGGACGAAACTAATTTGTCGCTCTTAATTATATCTCGAGCAGTAACAGTAAAATATGAAAAGACGAAAGGAAACACGTGGTTCAGAGCGCCACGCTAGTGGGAATCGCCATGACACAGCGTAAAAAATGTTTCCGGTGATAACGGGAGAGGCAGCGGCGGGAACAATACCGCTGTGGCCGCCGCTGCGACCCGAGATTGAAGTGCGTTGGCCACGGTTGCGTGGGACGTGCAGCAGAGCGAGAGGACACGGAGAGGTGGGAGGGGGGAGGGGGGGGGGGGAGCTGCCGTCACACGATTCCCAGTGGTCAGAAAGGAGGACGCCGTGGCAACCAAAATAACGCACCCTCGCTCCACAATATTGCGAGTAACCTACGCTGTGATTCGAAACCAGCCTCATGGTTTGTTCTTATTATTACGATAGTGAGTTTAAAGCTAATGTGTGGCGGTTAAACGAACTGGATACAATGGTAGATTTTAATATTCCTTGTATGGAAGACGCCACTTTATACCTCAAGTTTTGTGGTTGTGGTCTTTAGAAGACTGGTTTCACGCAGCTCTCCACGCCTGTCCATCCCATGAAATCCACTTTATCTCAACATAATTATTTTAATCTGCATTCGCCCGAACATATCTGCTGGAGACAGGAATTTAAAATTTTTACTTCTTCCCACTCTTCCATTACCAAACTGATAATTCTTTGATGCCTTACGTTGCGTCCTGTCAATCGAACCCTCCCGCTGGTCAAGTGCTGGCCTAAATGACCTTTCCCTTTAGTGCTTCCTGATTAGATATCCAATCTATTCATCTGATCTCAGTATTCCACCACGTTACCACATTTCTAGAGCTTCTTTTCTCTTCTTTTACAAACAGCCCCGTATTGTCTTTCATAAAAGGCTACATTTCAGACCAATATCTTCCGACATGATTTGTTGTTGTTGTTGTGGTCTTCAGTCCTGAGACTGGTTTGATGCAGTTCTCCATGCTACTCTATCCTGTGCAAGCTTCTTCATCTCCCAGTACCTACTGCAGCCAACATCCTTCTGAATCTGCTTAGTTTATTCATCTCTTGGTCTCCCTCTACGATTTTTACCCTCCACGCTGCCCTCCAATACTAAATTGGTGATCCCTCGATGTCTCAGAATATGTCCTACCAACCGATCCCTTATTCTAGTCAAGTTGTGCCACAAGCTCCTCTTCTCCCCGATTCTATTCAATACCTCCTCATTAGTTATGTGCTCTACCCATCTAATCTTCAGCATTCTTCTGTTGCACCACATTTCGAAAGCTTCTATTCTCTTCTTGTCTAACCTATTTATCGTCCACGTTTCTCTTCCATACATGGCTACACTCCATGTAAACACTTTCCGAAACGACTTCCTGACATTTAAATCTATACTCGATGTTAACAAATTTCTCTTCTTTAGAAACGCTTTCCTTGCCATTGCCAGTCTACATTTTATATCCTCTCTTCTTCGACCAACATCAGTTATTTTGCTCCCCAAATAGCAAAACTCCTTTACTATTTTAAGTGTCTCATTTCCTAATCTAATTCCCTCAGCATCACCCGACTTAATTCGACTACATTCCGTTACCCTCGTTTTGCTTTTGTTGATGTTCATCTTATACCCTCCTTTCAAGACTCTGTCCATTCCGTTCAACTGCTCTTCCAAGTCCTTTGCTGTCTCTGACAGAATTACAATGTCATCGGCGAACCTCAAAGTTTTTATTTCTTCTCTATGGATTTTAATACCTACTCCGAACTTTTCTTATGATTCCTTTATTGCTTGCTAAATATACAGATCGCAGGTTCGAATCCTGCCTCGGGCATGGATGTGTGTGATGTCCTTAGGTTAGTTAGGTTTAAGTAGTTCTAAGTTCTAGGGGACTGATGACCACAAATGTTAAGTCCCATAGTGCTCAGAGCCATTTGAACCATTTTGAACCAATATACAGATTGAATAACATCGGGGAGAGGCTACAACCCTGTCTCACTCCCTTCCCAACCACTGTTTCCCTTTCATACCCATCGACTCTTATAACTGACATCTGGTTGCTGTACAAATTGTAAGTAGCCTTTCGCTCCCTGTATTTTACCCCTGCCACCTTCAGAATTTGAAACAGAGTAATCCAGTCAACATTGTCAAAAGCTTTCTCTAAGTCTACAAATGCTAGAAACGTAGGTTTGCCTTTCCTTAATCTTTCTTCTAAGATAAGTCGTAGGGTCAGTATTGCCTCACGTGTACCAACATTTCTGCGGATTCCAAACTGATCTTGCCCTAGGTCGGCTTATATCTGTTTTTCCATTCGTCTGTAAAGAATTCGTGTTAATATTGACTCACTAACACTTAAATTTGTATTCGGCGTTAACAACTTTCTCTTCCTCAGAACGTTTTTCTCGCCAGTGCCCCTCAGCAGTAGCATACTCTTTACTTCCGCCGCCGACTTTTATTATCCTGCTGAAATAGCCATAATATTACGCTATCATTAGTGTCCCGTTTCTTCGTCTAATTGCCTAATTGAAAAAATTCGATTACATTTCATCATTCCTATTTTACATTTTCTGAAATTCATTTTGCAGAGAATGGAGATGACCTTCAGATGGGAGTCTCTGAGGTGCAGCAGCAAACCACAGAAATTAATCTAAAATTCTCTTTAGATAAAATAAAAGTCTAGGCATCAATCAATAACATCAAAAACAGACTTGACTAGTAAAATCTTGGAGCAGGTTGAATATTTTAAATATCTAGGATGCGACTTCATATATGAATACAACTATGAAGTGGACCAAAAATTAAATTTACTTCCACATGTAGAAGGACTGTAAAAACTTTGTCAGTAAAGAAAACCAGCTGATGTTTTATAAAACGATAGCAGTACCACGCTTTATTTATAGAAAGTAACTGTGGATGACAACAAGGTACCAAGAAGTAGAGCAGCAGCATGAGATTTGTAAGAAGAGAGGAATGATGTATAATAGAAGATCATAAAATAAGTGAAAAAGTAAGAATATCCGACCTAAAGAAAAAAAATAATAAAAGAAAATGGAAGAAATATGTAGACCACATAGGTGGTCAAGAACCTCCAGTAAAGATTCTCAGTTATAAATGCAATGGGAGAAGAAATATGCTAAGGCCTTACAAGAAATGGAGTACCTTAACAGGCAATTTGCCTAATATATGAAGTGAAGAAAACGAAGAAGGTGACTCATCTTGTAACCTCTTTTTAAGAAACTGTCCACTCTGTTCTACTGATCGTCCAGGTCCCTTACCGACTCGACAGATTCACAGCTTTAACTACCAACCTAGATTCATCTTGCAACCTCTTTTCAAGAAACTGTCCATTCCGTTCAACTGATCGGCCAGATGCTTTACCGACTCGACAGATTCACAGCTTTAGCAACCAACCTGAAAATTTTAATTTTTTTTCTATGAACTTTAATTATCTTTCTTTCTACTTGGTTTCCTTTACTGCTTGCACAATATACGAGGGCTATTCGGAAAGTAAGGAAGGATAGGTCGCGAAATGGAAACCAAAGTGAAAGTCAAAACTATTTTATTTGCGACAGGTAGCTACAACTTCCAGCTACTTATCTCCATAGTCGCCGATCCGACTTACACGTTTGTCGTTGCGCTGTACCAACTTTCCAATACCCTTGCTATAGAACAGCCAGTGCTTTCCGCCACCTCTCTACACTGGCCTACAGCTCGTTGTCTGTGCCAAAATTTTGTCTACATAGCCAGATGTTCATGTGAGCAGAGATGAAACTCCGACGGAGACAATTACAGGCTTTATTGTGGGTAAGCAAACATTTCCAATTGAAAACAATGCAGGGGCATCTTCATTGCCCCTGCAGAATGCGGCTGAGAATTATCTTGAAGAAGAAAACGCACGACAGTTATGTAATGTTGGCTGCATAGCTTCAGGCGAAATTTCTCACCAGGCCCTCGTACTTGGAGGGAGACGCTATTGTTCTAGGTATCTTTATTTGCTCATTGTGTGCTCAGAATTAAAAATGACGTAACGCTATCGACGGGCATACTAGAGACACTACCCGACACACCTGTGCAAAACTTCATCGGATTTTCACAGTGGTTTCCATTTCGCGACCGACCGTTCCCTACTTTCCAAATAACCCTCGTAATTCCGGATAATATCATGGAGAGGTTACTCCTTCACAACTTCATCTTCCCTTTCATGCTCTTCGACTCTTTATAACTTCTCTCTGGTTTTGTACTACTGCTATTAAGCAATACTTCACTTTTCTCCAAATAGATTTGATTTTTCTTAGTTATCTGGCAGACGTTACAGCTCAGAGTGTTGTAAACCACGTTCCATGATTACAGGGTAAGCCAAATTTATAGTTAACAATGTTGAAATGACTGGACTTTTACGCTGAGTCGACTGGCATACTAGAAAAACAAAGAAGGATGACGAGGGTATAATGCTCCATCGATGAAGAGATCATTAGATATGGATCACAAGCCCGGATTGGGGTATAATGACCTTTAAAAGGAACTATTCCGGCATTTCCCTCAAGCAGTTCAGAAAAACTGCGAAAAAGCTGAATCCAGATGACCGGACAGGGACTTGAACCTCGCCGGCCGGGTTGGCCGAGCGGTTCTAGGCGCTACAGTCTGGAACTGCGCGACCGATACGGTCGTAGGTTCGAATCCTGCCTCGGGCATGGATGTGTGTGATGTCCTTAGGTTAGTTAGGTTTAAGTAGCTCTAAGTTCTAGGGGACTGATGACCTCTGCAGTTAAGTCCCATAGTGCTATAGTGCTCAGAGCCATTTTTTGGACTTGAACCTCAATCCTTAAAAAATGCATGTGACGTTTGAATACTTTAAAGTAGTGGAAAATTGTTTAATAGCCAAACGTAGTTACTTTAAACAAGAGCTGCTCAATAAGTAATTCAACACTTTCCTTTCTGAAAGTACGTTGGTTTTATTCAGGATTCATATACACCATACTATTGCCCACTATTTTGGCTGTGGAACACTATTTTTCAACATAATCTCCCTTTAATGCAACACCATTACGCCACCTTACTAGGACGGTCTGTACGCCCGCATGGTACTACTCTGCTGATTGGTATCGGAACCAACATGTTGCTCCATCAATAACACCCCCATTATGCCTGTACTTCTTCTCGTGACCTGCATCCATCATTGGGCCAGATCCAACGTCTTGCTGCATCAGTAACCTCCACATCATCCACGTACTGCTTTCCGCAGATTGCATCCTCCACTGCGCCAAACAGATAGAAATCGGAAGGTGTGAGATCCGGGCTGCTGTATGAATCAGAAAGATCAGGCCAATGCAGTTTTGTGAGCTCGTTTCTGGTGTGCAGACTTGTGTGAGGCCTCGCGTTGTCATGGAGAAGACGAAGCTCGTTTGGATTTTTGTGGCGATGAACAAGCTGAAGTCGCTGCTTCACTTTCCTGAAGGTAGCACAGTACGCTGCAGAGTTGATTGTTGCAGCACGAAATTGGACATCAAACAGAATAACGCTTCAAGCGTTGTAGAAGTCCGTCGCCATGATTTTAGCGGCAGAGCGTTCGGCTTTGACCTTTTACTTCGGATGAGAGGTGGTATGGTGCCACTCTACGGATTACCGCTTTGTTTATGATTCGAGGTGATGAACCCATGTTTTATCGTCTGTGACGGTGTTAGACAAAAAAAATTGTGACGATCATCCTCGTAACGCGCAAATAATTCTGCACAGCAGGTCCTTCGTTGCTTCTTATCGTCTACTGTTAGGCGGCGAGATGCGCAACGGGCCCACACCTCTGACTACCCCACCTGGTGGACGAGTGTGCCAGCACTACCAACGGAGACGTCCGGCTGAGCACCGGGGTGTCCGATTGTGACCCATCGATCACTCGAATGAGAATGTCCGCATGTTCCGACATTGCAGGAGCCACAACATATGCGACCAGCTTGCACGCTTGAGATCGGACGAGTTTGCACGAACTCGTTACGATGATGACAATTAAATCTACGTAATTACTCCGCTATTCACAATAAAGTGCCTGGCAGAGGGTTCAACGAACCACCTTCATGCAATCTTTCTACCGTTCCACTCTCGAACGGCACGCGGGAAAAACGAGGGCTTTAATTTTTCCGTGCGAGCCCTGATTTCTCTTATTTTATCGTGTTGATCATTTCTCCCTATGTAGGTGGGTGCCAACAGAATGTTTTAGCAATAGGAGGAGAAATCTGGTGATTGAAATTTTATGAGAAGACCCTGTCGCAAGGAAAAACGCCTTTGTTTTAATGGTTGCCACTCCTATTCACGTATCATGCCTCTGATAGTATCATCCCTATTTCGCGATAATACAAAACGCACTGCCCTTCTTTGTACTTTTTCGATGTCATCCGTTAGTCCCACCTGATGCGGACCCCACACCGCACAGCTGTATTCCAGAATAGGGCGGACAAGCGTAGTGTAAACAGTCTCATTGGTAGACCTCTTGCATCGAGCGAGGTGGCGCAGTGGTTAGCACACTGGACTCGCATTCGGAAGGACGACGGTTCAATCCCACGTCTGGCCATCCTGATTTAGGTTTTCCGTGATTTCCCTAAATCGTTCCACGCAAATGCCGGGCTGGTTCCTTTGAAAGGGCACGGCCGACTTCCTCCCCCATACTTCCCTAATCCTATGAGACCGATAACCTCGCTCTTTGGTCTCTTCTCCCAAACAACCAACCAACCAACCTAGACCTCTTGCACCTTCTAAGTGTTCTGCCAACGAATCGCAGTCTTTGGTTTGCTCTACCCAAAATACTATCTATGCGATCGTTCCAGTTTAGTTTATTTGTAATTGTAATCCCTAAGTATTTAGTTGAATTTACAGCCCTCAAATTTGTGTGACTTATCGCGTAATCGAAATTTAGCTCATTTCTTTTAGTACTCATGTGAATAATTTCGCACTTTTCTTTATTCAGGGTCAATTTCCACTTTTCGCACCATACAGATATCTTATCTAAATAATTTTGCAAGTCGTTTTGATCATCTGATGACTTTACAAGACGGTAAATGACAGCCTCACCAGAAACAATCTAAGACGGCTACTCAGATTGTCGTTAATCTAGACCAGGACGCATGGTCCAATGGTCCAACGGCTCACCGTGTTTATGTTCACTGACAACTCTCCGTAGAAATTCTGTAGGCGCGTATGAATATCTATTATGTTCTGCTTTTCTGCCCCCCCCCCCCCAAAAAGAAATAAATGACAGCTTTCTGCTCGAAACGCACCTCCGTTACAAACGCTGTTTTGAAGGCTACGTCCGTCCTCGTGTAACTCCGCCACCCATCGGAACTTCATGAAACTGTGGGGGCTGCAAAAGAAATATTCCACGATGTCCCACAGTAAAATCCGCATTTTTCAACCAAGACTGGCCGAGAAAATAAGAGTGTTACGCCCCTCCTAATACGAGCTTACTACCTACAAATTATTTAACTGGAAAAGTATGGTTTTTGTGATATTTGTAGATATTTACAGATACATATTTTTGTGTGGTAAAGGCCACGGACGTACGAAACCGAACACTTTCTATATTCAGATTTCAGGTTTTCAAGATTGGCGTGTAACACGTATACAGCGAGGCAAAACACAGCGAATTGAGGGTAAAACGTTGCTTGAAGTTTTTCAAATTATAACTGTCATGCATTTTCAGTTACATGGAGCATGTTGTTGCTGTGATCTTCAGTCCTGAGACTGGTTTGAGGCAGCTCTCCATGCTACTCTATCCTGTGCAAGCTTCTTCATCTCCTAGCACCTCTGCAACCTACACCCTTCTGAATTTGCTTAGTGTATTCATCTCTTGGTCTCCCTCTACGATTTTTCCCCTCCTCGTTGCCCTCCAATACTAAATTGGTGATCCCTCGATGTCTCAGAACATGACCTACCAACCGATCCCTTATTCTAGTCAAGTTGTGCCACAGATTCCTCTTCTCCCCAATTCTATTCAATACCTCCTCATTAGTTATGTGATCTACCCATCTAATCTTCAGCATTCTTCTGTTGCACCACATTTCTAAGGCTTCTATTCTCTTCTTGTCCAAACTATTTATCGTCCATGTTTCACTTCCATACATGGCTACACTCCATATAAATACTTTCAGAAACGACTTCCTGACATTTAAATCTATACTCGATGTTAACAAATTTCTCTTCTTTAGAAACGCTTTCCTTGCCATTGCCAGTCTACATTTCATATCCTCTCTGCTTCGACCATCATCAGTTATTTTGCTCCCCAAATAGTAAAACTCCTTTACTACTTTAAGTGTCTCATTTCCTAATATAATTCCTTCAGCATCACCCGATTTAATTTGACTACATTCCATTATCCTCGTTTTGCTTTTGTTGATGTTTATCTTATATCCCCCTTTCAAGACACTATCCATTCCGTTCAACTGCTCTTCCAAGTCCTTTGTTGTCTCTGTCAGAATTACAATGTCATCGGCGAACCTCAAAGTTTTTATTTCTCCTCCATGGATTTTAATACCTACTCCGAATTTTTATTTCGTTTCCTTCACTGCTTGCTCAATATACAGATTGGATAACATCGGGGAGAGGCTACAACCCTGTCTCACTCCCTTCCCAACCACTGCTTCCCTTTCATGTCCCTCGAGTCTTATAACTGCCATCTGGTTTCTGTACAAATTGTAAATAGCCTTCCGCCCCCTGTATTTTATCCCTGGCACCTTCAGAATTTGAAAGAGAGTATTCCTGTCAACATTGTTAAAAGATTTTTCTAAGTCTACAAGTGCTAGAAACGTAGGTTTGCCTTTCCTTAATCTAGCTTCTAAGATATGTCGTAAGGTCAGTATTACCTCACGTGTTCCAATATTTCTACGGAATCCAAACTGATCTTCCCCGAGGTCGGCTTCTACTAGTTTTTAAAGAATTCGTGTTAGTATTTTGCACTCGTTACTTATTAAACTGATAGTACGGCAATTTTCACATCTGTCAACACCTGCTTTCTTTGGGATTGGAATTATTGTATTCTTCTTGAAGTCTGTGGGTATTTCGCCTGTCTCATACATCTTGCTCACCAGATTGTAGAGTTTTGTCAGGACTGGCTCTCTCAAGGCTGTCAGTAGTTCTAACGGAATGATGTCTAATCCTGGGGCCTTGTTTCGACTTAGATCTTTCAGTGCTCTGTCACACTCTTCACGCAGTATCATATCTACCATTTCATCTTCATCTACATCCTCTTCGATTTCCATAATACTGTCCTCAAGTACATCGCCCTTGTATGGACCCTCTATATACTCCTTCCATCTTTCTGCTTTCCCTTGTTTGCTTAGAACTGGGTTTGCATCTGAGCTCTTCATATTCATACTAGTGGATCTCTTTTCTCCAAAGGTCTCTTTAATTTTCCTGTAGGCAGTATCTATCTTACCCCTAGTGAGACAAGCCTCTACATCCTTACATTTGTCCTCTAGCCGTCCCTGCTTAGCCATTTTGCACTTCCTGTCGATTTCATTTTCAGACGTTTGCATTCCTTTTTGCCTGCTTCATTTACTGCATTTTATATACATGGAGCATAGTGGCGAAATATTTTTTAGTTGTCGTGACAAATGACTGTGAATACATGTTCTGGCAGTTTTCTGACTGTTAATGAACTGAGAAGTTAGTCTGCGGATTTGGGTAGGATGGAACTTCGGTTTGCAGAGAACGTATATTCCTAAAGTGAGGGAGCAAGCTTGAAAACCGCGGTTCGTTTCACACCCAAGTCTGAGTCACTCTCATGTCTCAGGTGACAAATGGCATGACGCGGGGGGAGCCTCAAGATCCTCCGTGCTCTGCGTGATAGCCCGCCAAAAAGCTTATCCGCTTAACATAATACCATTATGGAAACGAACAAAAGAACATGCTGTGTTGCTAGGACTGTCACAAATGGAACCCAAATAGAAAAGCCACAACGTGTTGGTTTTGCATTTGTGTTAAGTAATATTGATGACCTGTACTCAGTACAAAGTACCCTACTAGAATGGTAGTTATGACCAACAGACGAATGTTGCCTATGCACATGAAAGGTATTAGAGGCCTTCCTTAAAACTACATTGGGAAGGTATTTATTGCGCAACATACTTGGGGGGGGGGGGGGTATAAAGATAGTGTCTGATATTGTATAGGATACCCTTTGGGATCAAACCTGCTTCCAGTCGTCCCGTAATGGAGAAATACAGGTCCTGTATGGTTTTCAGGGGAATCTTATACCACTGTGGGAAGCTCAGGTAACGCAGTTTCATGATTATGGAGCTCTCCTCGTGTTATTTTGGTGCTGACAGAGTTTGCGAGTGCGTCATTCACTTCTACTGAGACTTTCGCAGCTCTCATATCTTTCTTTTTCCTCATAATCCTCTTTAATGACCGTCGGTTGCGATCACTCTACACACACACTTCCGCCGGAGCTGTTACTTAGCAGATGATGTTTCACTTCCGTTTTCGCTCTATAATCTATACGGCATATATATCTGATACGATGCCCCTTGAAACACCAACACTTCGTCTACCTATGGAAACACCCACCAGATGAGCACCAACAGTTTGTCCACGTCCAAATTCGCTTAGCTCCGAGATAATGCACTCAAAAGTACACTTTTCTGACCACAATTGACACTTGCGACGAACTGAGGATATTTCACAGATGTCGTTTGTGGGCGAATGCAACAGCGCAACCTGCAGAATTAGCTAGCATCTGCATTTGTGTTCAGTCATGCATTTCGTGTGGTGTTTCCATATTTTTGTTCAACCCTTGTAATTATTTGCTGCATCGAACACCATCAACAGGAACATTGGCACTCACGTTCTGAAATTTTGACTCTGCTACAACGTATAAATTACAGATTTCCAGATAAACATATAGGTAGCATATCAAAAGTAGTTAGCATTTTTCCATTGAACTGTATATAAACAAAAAGCATCGTGATGAATGTGGGAGCTAAAAGAACGATGTAAGTATTATGGTGAAAACGTTGCAATAATCTCTATAGACGTAATATAGGCAGATGAAATACAGAAACACAAATTATTTAATTTATTGCAGTATCACCCATGTTCATTCTCGAACATGACGGAGAGCTTGGAACCTCATGTCCGCTGGCTGTAACTTTTGATAAGTTCTGATCTGCAGTTTTCGTATTATGTTCTTAAAGTTGTGTATCCATGGGTTATATGTAATTTTTTTGAAACTTTCTGGCAGCTTAAAACTGTATGCGGGACCGAGACTTCAACTCGGGACCTTTGCCCTTCACGGGCAAGTGCTCTACCATCTGAGCTACCCAAGCATTGTTCACGACCCGTCCTCCCAACTTCACTTCTGCCAGTGGCTCGTCTCCTATCTTCCCAAATTCACAGAAGCTCTTCTGCGAAGAGTCCGGCACACAGTTTTAATCTGCCAGGAAGTTTCATATCAGCGCACACTCCGCTGCAGAGTGAAAGGTCTCATTCTGTGGTATTTTTGGTTCTGTTCCGATAAATAAAAAAATAAGCAGCGTTCTCATGACTTCTCGGGATATGCCAGATGTAGCTTTCGTTTATGTTCAACATTCGCCTAGGCTCTGTCAGCCCAAAATACTTAGGAACATACCACAAAAAATGGCTCTGAGCACTATACGACTTAACTTCTGAGGTCATCAGTCGCCTAGAACTTTGAACTAATTAAACTAACTAACCTAAGGACATCACACACATCCATGCCCGAGGCAGGATTCGAATCTGCGACCGTAGCGGTCGCTTGGTTCCATACTGTAGCGCCTAGAACTGCACGGCCATTCCGGCCGGCAATATACCACATAGTGTGGAATGTCATTTAGATATCTAGAAATAGAGATTCCACCTTTTAAGTCGCGTGTACTATATGCAAAAGGTATTTGAAAAAGCTCAATGATTGTTAGCTCTCTGAATTTTCCACTCCTGGATTTAATCATTTGTCTCTTGGTCTTACTAAAGAGTCTGCCAACACTATGCGGCACGAAATGGAATAATCCGTTTCGGAAATCATTAGGTAATTCAATATTCTGAAACTCACAGTGTCAAGGGCGTGCCGAGAATACTAAATATTAGGCATTACCTTTCACAACGGAAAACACTGTGGTCGACGGCCTTTACTTAACGACCGAGAGCAGCGGCGTTGGCGTTGAGTGTCAGTGCTAACAGACAAGCAAAACTTTGTGAAAAAACCGCAGAAATCGATGTGGGACGTTCAACGAACGTATCCGTTGCGACAGAGCGGCGAAATTTGGCTTTGGCTATGGCAGCGGACGACTGACGCCAGCTCCTTCGCTAACAGCACGACGACGCCCGCGGTGCCTCTTCTGGGCTCGTGACCAAATCTGCTGGACCCTAAACGACTGGAAAACCGTGGGCTGGTCAAATGAGTCCCGATGTCAGCTGGTAAGAGATAATGGTAGGTTTCGAGCGAAACGCAGGTCCCCTGAAGCCACGGACCCAGATTATCATCAAGGCATTGTAGAAGCTGGTGGTGGTTCCACAATGGCGTGGGCTGTGTTTACATGGAATGGACTTGGTTCTCTGGTCCAGCTGAACCTGTCATTTATTGGAAACGGTTCTATTCGACTACTTAGAGATCATCTGCAGCCATTCACCGATTACATGTTCCCAAAAAACGATGGACGAAAATTCGCCATGTCACCGGGCCACAATTGTTCGGATCTGGTTCGAAGAACATTGTGAACATTTCGAGTGAATGACCTGGTCTCTCACTTCCCCTTATATAAATCACATTGAACATTTATGGTACAGAATTGAAAGATCAGTTCATGTACAAAATCCCACACCGGCAACACTTTCGAGACTGTGGACGGCTATGCATGCAACATGGCTCAGTATTATTGCAGGGGACTTCCAATGACCTGTTGAGTGAATGCCATGTCGAACTGCTGTACTACGCAGGGCAAAAGCAGGTCGACACTATATTGGGCGATATCCCATGACTTTTCTCACAGCAGTGTATTCATTAGTACTGTGCCCAGGCTTAAAGAAAATGTACCGAAATATCGTCTGTTTCCTGTGTGTTTTCTTTCACAGCGCGCATGAGCAACCTCATTATGTAGTGGACTGTTCGTTTGGGTTTCGGAGCAATGTACAAAGTCACTAGGTAATTCTGATCCTACAACGTCTTTCGGAAGACGATTAGAAGAAAGAAAACACAACATTCATAGAACCTGTAGGTTCAAAAAAATCTTTTGACAACACTGACTGAAAATCCCTGAAATTCTGAATTTATCATGGATTACATACAAACAGCGGAGGTTATACTCAATTTGCACAAAACTCGATTGCAGTCATAAGAATCAAACGAAATGAAAGAGAAACTGCGCGAAGGGATTGAGAGAGGGGTGCGGCCTATGCCTCACGATAATAAATGCGTACGTAGAGCCAGCAGTAAACGAAACGTATGAAAATTTCGGAAAACTAATTAAATTTCAGGGAGAGGACATTGTAATACTGTCACAGACGGCAAATGATGATTAACTGAAAGTAAGAAGATAGTGTCTTGAAAAGAGATTTCACGTTGAATATTAACAAAGGAAGTAGTAAAACTGGGGTAGTGGAGTGCAGTCGAATTAAATCAAGTAATGCTGAAACAATTAGATTAAGACATGACACACTAAAATTGGCAGAGGAGTGTCGCTATTTGCGCAGAAATGTAAGGACGTCGGCCGAAGTGAAGAGGACATAAAATACAGACTGGTAATAGCGAGGAAATTCAGTAACTGGGTGTAATAAAAGGTATGGACATACTTTTATGAAACGTTCCACGCAAATAGATGAATAAAATGTGTTATATGGACGTGCATACGGAAATGTTTCATTTGTGTGTCTGAGCCCTACATAACCACACTAATGCTAGGAAACAGAAACAGGACGTACTAACATTACATGAAATTTTTCTTACATGAATTGTCCAAAATACCCTCAATGTTACGTTTGGTTAGAATGTACCGGGTGGTCAAAAAGTCAGTATAAATTTGAAAACTGAATAAATCGCGGAATAATGTAGATAGAGAGGTACAAATTGACACACATGCTTGGAATGACATGGGGTTTTATTAGAACCAAAAAAATACAAAAGTTCAAAAATGTCCGACAGATGGCGCTTCATCTGATCAGAATAGCAATAATTAGCATAACAAAGTAAGACAAAGCAAAGATGATGTTCTTTACAGGAAATGCTCAATATGTCCACCATCATTCCTCAACAATAGATGTAGTCGAGGAATATTGTTGTGAACAGCACTGTAAAGCATGTCCGGATTATGGTGAGGCATTAGCATCGGTCGGCCGGAGTGGCCGTGCGGTTCTAGGCGCTACAGTCTGGAACCGCGGGACCGCTACGGTCGCAGGTTCGAATCCTGCCTCGGGCATCGATGTGTGTGGTGTCCTTAGGTTAGTTAGGTTTAAGTAGTTCTAAGTTCTAGGGCACTGAGGACCTCAGAAGTTGAGTCCCATAGCGCTCAGAGACATTTGAACCATTTGAACCATTGGCATCGGATGTTGTCTTTCAGCATCCCTAAAGATGTCGGTCGATCACGATACACTTGCGACTTCAGGTAACCCCAAAGCCAATAATCGCAGGGACTTAGGTCTGGGGACATGGGAGGCCAAGCATGACGCAAGTGGCTGCTGAGCACACGATCATCACCAAACGACGCGCGCATGAGATCTTTCACGCGTCTGGCAATATGGGGTGGAGCGCCATCCTGCATAAACATCGTATATTCCAGCAGGTGTTTGTGAGCCAGGCTGGGGATGATGCGATTCTGTAACACATCGGCGTACCTCTCACCCGTCACAGTAGCAGTTACTGACGTTTTGCTGTCCAGCGCCATCTGTCGTACATTTTGTGAACTTTGTTTTTTTTTTTGTTCTAATAAAACCCCATGCCATTCCCAGCATGTATGTCAATTTTAACCTCCCTATCTACATTATTCCGTGGTTTATTAAGTTTTCAAATTTATAGTGACTTTTTGATCACCCTGTACTGTAAGCTGTAATTCTTAAGTTCACCGCCAGTGTTTGTTGTTCCAGTTGAATGAAGGTAATGTTGTCCTACTAGCATCATCACGTAGCGTGAACTATTTAGTTTTCATCACGGACTGTGCAAGCACGTAGCATCAAATGTTTGGAGTTCATCACGGGCTTGGTAACTGGTGCAGTGCAATGGAAGTGGAGCTGTAGCTGTAAACGGCCATTTTCTGTACGGATTAGCAGATAGTAATGGCCGTGGCACTCAAGTGATTGAAGTGATTGATCGTCGTACTAGTGAACACGTGACCTTTGAGCCTACTACTCCAGACTGTGGGAGGCCTAGAAAGACGAGGGCACCACGACTGGAGTACGAACTTCATCGTGCAGTTAACGCCAACCATAGTGTCAGCGTAAGACAATTAACTGCAACAAGTAATTTTGACTGTATGACTGGAGAGTGCTACGTGAGAACGTGCTACAGCCGTACCGTGTACCACGTAACCAAGTGGTTATTTTTGACGTTTCGTGCGGGGAAACGTTTCACGTAATGCTGGCTCGTTCTGTTTTAGTGTCTCCCACGATTAATGTGATTATGAACAGAAGTAGAAAATGAGCTCTAACTTGGAAACAAAGCGTTCACGGATCCATGACCATATAAAATATGTTCTTTCTCTACGCGTGAGGAATGCTTCCTGGAAGTCTGGCCATAATGTATCGTTACACACTGTATTTAAGTGTAAGTCTTTTCTGAAAATATTTGTGAGGAGGGGAGACTCATAGAGAAGTGAAAAGTGAACGATAAAAAGCACAGACAAGGAAAAGTGTGCGGGACGAAATTGTAGAGACAGACGAGTGTTTAACACCGTTGGCAAGTTGGCGTGGCCGCGCGGGATTAGCCGAGCGGACTAAAGCGCTGCAGTTATGGACTGTGCGGCTGATCCCGGCGGAGGTTCGAGTCCTCCATCGGGCATGGGTGTGTGTGTTTTTGTCCTTCGGATAATTTAGGTTAAGTAGTGTGTAAGCTTTGGGACTGATGACCTTAGCAGTTAAGTCCCATAAGATTTCACATACATTTGAACATTTGAACAAGTTGGCGTGGTTGCGGATTGCAGTGGTTATGATGACAGGAAGAAACTTGCACATGACGGAATAGCATGGAGAGCTGCATCACACCAAACTTCGGACTGAAGACAAAAAGAAACCCTCTTGAAAAATTTTACATTTATGAAAGGAAGTTTCGTATTGCACATTCCCAAATATCTGCCTATTTTCGTTACTGTGTAGAAAAGTACGATTAGTATTTGCCAAGTGAAACAGCTTGCTTCGCTAACAAACATACAGACTGAAATCTGCAAAGTTTTTCCGGGTATTTCAGTGATGTAACTGTACCGGAGGCGCCCCGTCACTTCTTGAAACTAATATTTCACCATCGTTTCCGCTGTTAATTGCATAAAACGTCCGCTTTGAATAACAGTTATGAGATTACGTGAAGGCTATAAATCAAATTAAAAATTATTGGCGTGGTGCCATCAGGGAAACGGCCAGACCGCTTCCTAAATTCGAGGCCCGCTGTAGGCAGGAAATTCCCGCATAATTGAGAGGCGCACATTAATAACGTTTCGCGGTTGGAGCACCGTTAATCATGGGGACGGCGACGTGCAGCGATTTTTTCAATTTTTTTTTCCTTTTTTGCGGTGTTGTGTTTGACTGGTTGCATGTGCGTCCCGGCGTCGAAGCATAACCTGTCTAGCGGCGGTCGCGTATCGCGTTCATTTTCAGCTCTAGTCTGACGGCGAGCTTCAGACGACCTCACGGGACCGCATTACGCCGGTGACGGAAGCGCAAGGCTAATGGAGTTCCGCGGTGGGCGGAATATTAATGTCAGACGTCTACCTGAGCTTAAGCTCAAAGCATTAGGCCAGAACACGTCCCATCCTTCTGACATGCGGTTATGCATCCATATTTCCTTCCATATCAGGCTATCAGCTTGAATAACGAGTATGTTCTAGTGTGCACAAGCGTTCATATAGAGAGCGGTGTAGTATAGGAATATTTCAATGTTCAGCTCTTGAAGATTTACATCACCGCTGGTGTAGCCTAAAGTAGAGCAGTCTGCTACACAATGGGAACGGATGACCTAAATTTCAATAGGGCAAATGACCGTGCAGTTAAGTGGTGACCTAATCTCGTTATCAACTTAAGAGTGTTGGTTAACACTGATTAATTCCACGCATCGAATTCTGAGGCAAAAGCTTTAAATTAAATTTATTGTTCAACTCATAAACAATAAACCTGCAATCATATATTTGTTCTGCACCTTCACTCAAGCATGCAAAAACCAGGATCAAAAAATTGAATAAACGTAATTTTCTGGCGTTAAATATGTTTGCCACAAATGCAGAGCAACAACGTTGTTGAACCGTTACACCTCGGATGCGATGTAACAAATACGTCCGAAAAGACGGCGCGCAGGACCGCGGTTTGGGGGAGTCTTGGTGCTCGGCTCTTATTTAACCAGGAATATGGGATAACCGGTTTTTCCTTTAGCTCGGACCAGCGGCCAATTGTATAGCAATTCGAATATCTGTCTTACTGTAGCTACGTTACAGTACATTAGATTAAGTTTGAATGACCAACCGGAGCTGACGCCCAGGCAAATTGTGCGAATCGATTAATTCTTTTTGCAAAAGATTTTAATTGTGCTGAAATTAATGATCAGATAATGGCACCTTTTGTGCCTACACTGTCCGGATGTTACGTGCAAAAACAGTCACCATTAAATAACTCCATACTGGGGAGAGACTGATGGTTCAAATTTGGTCCACCAGTGTATCGGATCTTAGTCTAAGATAAATTTTAACCGTTTGAAAAATTTTGCTTCGTTTGGGTTTTACGTGAAGAAACAAGTTTGTCTGGGAGCTTTTTGACGCGCGCCACTTCTGTACCTTGAACTTGTACGGATCGATTCAAACTTAGCACAAAGATAGATAAATGGATAAAATCGAAACTAATTTTTTTTGTGCGGTGATTTTCATCCGTTGTCGAAATATGACGGTGTTAAACCAAGCTGAATGCAATATCTAAAATTATTTATTACGTGAACTGAATGCTCAGAAATAGCTTACACTGAATCATATAAATAAAAAAATGAATTCTTACATTGAAGTGGAAAACGCGATTTAAAAAAATCTAGCCTAATTACGATTTTACGCGCAAGAAACATGTTTGTGTGAGTTTTTCGTATGCCCGTCGCTTCTGTGTTTAGACTCGAGAAAATTGCTTAAAATTTTGGCACAGAGTAGACAATGACATATAATTAATGGTCGTCCTGTTGTTTTTCTCAAGCTTTATTCGTCGCTACGATAGATGCAACATAGTTCCGAAGACAATAAAAAACCTTACAGGATCAATCTTTGGTATATTCAACAGCAAATTTTCGATTTTTTAAGCTATGGTGGACTACTGTAAAAGTTACGGTAGAGTAAAAGTTGGGAACCAAAATGTAAAACGCTCCTGTCATAGTCCAAAAAATGGGGGATGTGTCCTGGACAGAGTTAAGTTAGGGATGTAAAGGAAGGGAACTTTCATTTCGACTTAACATGTTTAACATGTGTGTGAATCCCTAAGGGACCAAACTGCTGAGGCCATCGGTCCCTAACTTACACACTACTTAAACCAACTTACACTAACTTATGTTAAGAACAACACACACACCCTACTGAGGACTCGAACCTCCGGTGGGAGGGGCCGCACAATCCGAGACATGGCGCCTAGCTTTTCGACTTACCTGGCAGCTTCAAAGACATTTAAATTAAAACATCCACATAAGTCGTAAGTCTAGTTCTCTTCTTTTATATCCCTCGTCTTTTCTGTGCTTCGATGACAAGCCTTTTTCAGTCTGGTATGAAGTGTACATGCATCCAGACGTGCACTCAGTTATTCGAAATACACTGAGGTACTAAACCCACGCAACTTTTATAAAACTATAAACAAACCATCCCTAGAAACGTGTGCAGCACCTGTCACACACGAGTAGCATGCGGTCTCTGGTTCTAGACCAATCAAAAGAAAGCACACCTATGATGGATTCTTGGGGACGGCATATAATGGCCGGTTCTAAATCTGTTCTTTTTTGGCATACTTATTTATTTATTGAGTGGTCAGAATCTGCGAATCGTAGCATATACAGTGAACAAACGAGAGCAGGCATGACTACGATTTCTAAATAGAAGAAAAATTGTGGGAGGACAGTGGTACAAAAAATTACAATTATGTATCGGTACTACTGTTACAATGACAGTGTTGTTGTAAATTGTCTAATTACAGTCTTACTATAGGAACACCATTTTATTTTAAAAAGAAAACAGGTGCTACATTATTTTTGCAACTGAGAACGTGATCGCATTAAAATCTGTTTCAAAAATACCCGCTTTATCGGATCCTAATCACGCTGCAATTTTCCAAGATAGTGTGATGATGATGAGCGCGTTTCTGGCATCTGACGCTTCTGCCCTGGAAATGCCTCCAGATCCGATTACCATCTATTGAGGGTATTGAGAAGCCTCCTGTACTCACGCAGTCGTCTTTGTGAGCTTAACCTTGTGTGACTGCAGATCAACAGTCTGGGCTGACGTATTTACTATGTTACTGTATTCGTCTATACAATGTCCTACTCCGTGAAGTGAAGAAGAATTACAGGATCTGTTGAATGGAATGAACACTGTAATGAGTATAGGATATGAAATGAGAGTCGCACGGGGAAAGGCAAAGGTAATGACAAGTAGCAAGAACGAGAATAGCCAGAAACATAACATCAAAATAAGTGGTCATGATGCAGACGAAGTTAAGGAGTTCTGCTATCTTGCAAGAAAAATAATACTTGACGAACTAAGTAAGTAGCACATTAAAAAAAACCAAACTAGTAGAGACAAAGAGGGCATTCATGGCCAAGACAAGTGTACTGGTATCAAACATAGGCCTGAATATGATATTTCTGAGAACGTATGTTTAGAGCACAGTAGTATATGATACTGAATCACGGACTGTGGGAAATTCGGACCAGAAGAGAATCGAAATGATGGAAATGTGGTACTACAGAAGGATGACGAAAATTAGATAATCTAGTAAGATAAGGAATGAGGAAGTTCTCCGCAGAATCAGCGAAGAAAGTAACGTATGGAGAACACCGACAAGAAGAAGGGACAGGATGATAGGACACATGTTAACGCATAAGGGTAACTTCCGTAGCTCTAGAGGGAACTGCAGAGGGTAGAAACGGTAGGAGAAAACAGATATTGGGATACGTCCTACAAATAATTTAGGGCGTAGTATGCAGTTGGTGCTCTGAGATGAAGACGTTGGCAGAGGAGAGGAATTCGCGGGTGCCCGCTTCAAAACAGCCAGAAGATTGGAAAAACAACCTCTGTGACACGCGCAACAGTTCCAGTTCAAGTGAGACGACACAGTTCAAGATTTCGTCACATCGAAGCACAGTTCTCGTAATGTGCAGTCCCGATAACGTGCACACGGTTTGGCTTACCAGTGACCCGTCGATTTGCGTCCACTGCACACGACAAAACTGTCTTAGTTCACCCATGCATACTGCAGAGTGCACAGTTCACTGTATGATGAGTACCAGTCTCCGTCTTCCTGCAGTTCACACGATACAGTGCTCTTGGTCGTTTGAATGTTCTATCGCCGGCCGTGATGGCCGAGCGGTTCTAGGCGGTTCAATCCGGAACCACGCGGCTGCTACGGTCGCAGGTTCGAATCCTGCCTCGGTCATGGATGTGTGCGATGTCCTTAGGTTTGTTACGTTTAAGTAGTTCTAAGTTCTAGGGGACTGATGACCTCTGATGTTAAGTCCCATAGTCCTTAGAGCCGTTTGAACCATTTTGAATGTTCTATTCGCGTCTATATGCGCGAAAAATGGCACGCCAGCGGCGCCACAACAGTCTGCGTTTTCCTCGTCACCGTCCAATCTCTCAATCGTTCAGTCTCGACATTGGGTGTCAATAGATTGAAATATTAGAATAACATAAATGTTCCGATGTATCTGTATACATCTTCACTATAAGATAAACAGAAAAATTTGAGATAAAAATGCAATTAGGACATCAAAAAGTTGGTACTTTCAACTTTTTGATACCCGAGTCATATTATCCCGGTGTATTCGCATCGTGTAATAATTTTTATGGACGGCGCAAGCCTTCACCAGTTTCCGTAAGTTTGCATGAAAACTTTTTCCGTAGAGTACGTTCTTGCGCAAGATGGGATCTTGATGTTTCCTATTTTTGTAATTTCTGGCATCTTACATGATCTTAAGATGCCTATCACAGGCGAAACGCATTATTGAAATTTGAAAATAAAAACTTTCGCAACCAGGATTGTATTTTTATGACACATCTTAAGCTGGTTGTTGTATCAGCTGCAACTACGGATTGGAAGAAATTTTGAATAGCAACATTTATGTTCTTTTAACACTCAAATGTATGACATTTCTTACTAAACGTTCTGAGTAAAACAAAAAAAAAAATGAAAAAAAAAATATTTATACCGGCTGTCAAGAGCAATACATCACATGTGATCGATGTAAATATTGAACGCCACAGTGTCGTACAACCCATAGTGCTGTAGGAGATGGTATGCTCTTGCCGCCTCTGGCCTTTAACTTCCTTGACTCTGGCACTTCTAAGGGCGATCGACGGTTAACGTCTGCTATCAGTGACGATGCAGTTTGGCGTTATGTACATCAACAAATCCTCCACTTTGGACTCATACTCGGCTAACTGGACACTGAGATACCGAGCTGCACACTGTCAACACAAAAGTGACGACGCTACAAAATATTCTGTATGGCCGATTCCCAGCTGAACGAGCACTGTGTAAAATAAAGCCCTACTCTGGATCATTTATAAGTTCACTGTATTAACATCATAGACAAATGACGAAGATCGAAAGTAGCCAGTCGTAACGTAAAAATGAATTTTAACTTTCGTTAATAACCTCTCCCACGGCAGAACGTCTAAGGAAAACGTGTTTTTTAAATTCTCCTTGCACGTTGCAGCGAGGTCTGCAACTGCAGATAGAAGGTGGTAATAACAGCAACTCCAGTCACAACTACAGTGAATTGAAGATTACCCAATTTTCCAGTAAAATCAAGTACGTAACGTATTCAGCGTCGTCATGTTCTTGACGACAACTGAAAATAGCGTTTGACGAGGCAAAAATGACCATGTTTTTAAATTAAAAATTAGGATGAACATTAATAAAACAGACAAATTGCAGGTACGGATACCGGACTGGAAACGGTGGAAAAAGGTCCTATGAACATGTAGACGGTGTGCGTGCAACAACAAATCGTCCAGGAATACAGTACAGAACTGCATCGCATCCACGTCTGAACAGATGTTCAAAGTGACATCCACGAGATTGCAGGTGACAGGGACAGTAGCGGTTGCCATGCAGGATGCGAATAATCGTACTTTGCTTTACACCATGTTGGCGGACCACTTGCCAGCAGCTTGTTGTAGGGTTCGTCTCAACAGAATCCGATCATCCAAATAGCGTGTAGGCACAGTACGCTGCCACCCTGCACGTTCGTCTGTCTGAAAGGACCCATGATCACACAAAAGCCCGAAAAGGCCTAGAAATATTGTGCGATGTGGTTGGAGTCTATGAGGGTACTTAAGCGTGCTGCCTCTCGACCGCTTCCATATGCTTGGTCGTACGCAAAGTCGGCTTGTTCCTGACAGGAATATTGGACCATTCTGCTGCTTACAATACGCTGTGTCGATCACACAGCTTGCAACACAGAAGGAGCACAAGGCACAGGGTCAGAGGTACTGTCATTCGTCCACGCCGTCTACCGTGGCAACGATGCGTCCCCAGACACGTGGTCATACGATCTTTTTTTTACTTCATTTCCAGTCAGGAATGCGTCCCTATATTTGCCACTTTCATGTTCAACTGTATTGTAACTGGATAACATTCAATGATAATCTCCTTCGTACAGGATTACAATTATTGAACTGTATGAAATAAAATCTTCGAAACTTCTGAACGGTTTGCGTTAGGACGTTCAAACTGAACGGTTGGCCGGGGGGCACGACGGGAATTAGTATGCGCTGTATTGTTTTATTTAGCGACGAAGACCATTTTCATTTGGATCGATTCGTCAATAAGCAAAACTGGAGCATTTGGGGGACTGGGAACCCGCATTTCGCGATCGAGAATTCTCTTCACCATCTACGAGTGACTGTGTGATGTGCAATGTCCAGTCACGGAATGTTCGGTACGACATTCCTCGATGACACGGTGACTACCGAACGGCACGTTAAAGTTTTGGTAGATGATTTCATCTCCATTATTCAAAGTGACCCTGATTTAGACAAGATGTGGTTCATACAAGACGGAGCTGACGCCGTCGAAGTAGGAGAGTGTTTGGTGTCCATGAGCAGCACTCTGAGAACCGGATACTGGCTCAGGGGTACCCAGAAGCCACTGGCAAGGGCCTCGATTGGGTGCCATATTCTCCGCATTAGAACACATGCGACTCCCATTTGTGGGACTATGTTAAGACAAGGTTAACGGCAATAGCCCCAAAACCATTGCTGTACTGGAGACATCCATTCAGGAGGTCATCGACACATCGATGTTCCGACAATTCAGCGGGTCATCCAGAATTTCGCTATATGTTTGCGCCACATCATCGCCAATAATGGCGAACATGTGATAACCTAAATCCGAATGTCCGTAATGTACATGTTGAATAAAGCGTGTGCACGCCGTAGTTTGTAACTAATTTACGTTTTTCTTCATACAGTTCAATAATTGTCACCCTGTGTATTCTAGTATCCATCTGGAATACCCTCTCCCTTCCGTACCCCCCTGGTTCCTTCCACCGCCAAGTTAATCATATCTGCACACTAAACCATAGACTAACTCGCCCTCTTTTGCGTTAAGAGTTTTTCGTAGACGTCTTTCGCCTGCTATTCCTTTTGGTAAATCTTCATATCAGATCCTGGCCATCCACTTACGTTCCATAATAAATAAGTAAATAGAACGAGTTCAAGGCAAAATGGTCAGTTGGTCCCGAACATACCTGTTCGCTTGGTTCTTCCTTGTTTTTTCCCTACATTGCGGAGTACAGCATCGCAATCTTCATTCCAGAGGCACATCCATATTGTTCACGTTAAATGATAACAGCCAAACAGTTGCAGGATAAAGATTTATTGAAATCCTTAACTACGGTTTCGGTATATGTAAATATACCTTTATCAGAAGCAAAAATATACTAAAATCACACCCTCTTCACGCCAGTTTACAGACTAAGTACCGATAGTATGCCGTGTCCTCATCGACCGTCTCTTCATAATAATGCTCTACAGATGGAGGTGATATTTTAATTTTAAGTACTGACGACGCCTTTGGCACGATTGTTTTATGCATCTCCATTGCAGGATGTGATTTTAGTGTATTTTTGCTTCTGATGAAGGTATATTTAGATATACCGAAACCGTGGTCAATGATATCAGTAAATCTTTATCCTGCAAGTGTTTGGCTGATATCATTTACCGTGAAGATCTTCAACAGTTGCTGCTTCAGCCATGTTTAAAATTTTGAAACATCCATATTAATTATGTCTGTTCAGCTACGCTGGAGTGGGCGGCACAGAGCTTTTACGATGCAGCACACCGTGTGGTACTCGACTGGGTGTTGCTTGAAGTCTTTCGTTTACCACCGGTATGAAAGGTCGTAATGTCCTGATAAGGTACGTTACGGAGCTACGTCACAGTGATATTCTTAGCGTATGTTAAGAAGAACCGTCTCCCCCATTAGTATAATGTCGTACCTAGAGCATATCATCAGGACATACGGCACGAAGTTTTCTCACACGGAAATAGCACTGTTCGCAATAATTTTGGTTTTCCAAGTTATGTCAATGAATCTACCGTAGTTGACTGGTTATGCGTTACACAACACCTGAAACAAGTAATGCTGCAATACGAGACTAATAGCTGAGGCGGAATTTTCCATATTATGTTTACATAAACCATGAAAAAAAAGTGTCGGGAGAGCTTTCTATGCTCATGACACATAACGGAACGAAAATTCCTGCTCGTCCCGTTGGCTGTGGGTCTGTACTCCGGCTGTGGAACCGAGCACCGGGCTGAGTGGGTAGAAGCTTTACTATTGCGTTATTCAGCGCGCTAAACTGTTCCATCTACACAAGAGGCGTATGAGGTTGACACAAGCCTGTAACAAACGCGGCAAAGCAGCAGTAGCAGCGGCAGTGGGGGTCTCAGGCAAACACGCACTCTCTCACCGCAGACGCGCCCACACACTGGAGGGTAAACACTTCGCAGCGGGGGGCCCTGTCGATTTGTTCCGGCACACAGAGTGCCGAGGCAACTATTCAGCTGTTGACTGTACTGAGGAGGTCGCTAATTACGGCATTTGTCTCGCCCGGCTGAACACGTGAATCCAGCTACGTGCACTCGGTGGCTGAAATATGTTCACGAGCCTGCCATTTGGTGCTCACAAACGGCAACTGTAACGATAGAGAAATAAAATGGTGCAGGTGTCAATCACGACAGTTTTATGAAGCCTTACTTGTCACCTCTTAAAAATTCAAACTGCGACTAACAAGGGAAACTCCCCATTGCACACCCCTTCATATTCAGTGGCAAAATGGCGCAGTGGATAGCCCCTAAAAAAACTTAACACACACCATATATGAAAACAAGAAGAAGGTGTAGTGAACGGTGGAAAACGATGCAAAATCGAAACAGTGAACGACCCAAGATCAAGATGTGCAACATGGAATGAATTGCAAACATCACGACGTCGTGGTTCCGTGGTCACGGTTTTGGACTGCAAAGAGAGAGATTCGTGTTCAAATCCGTCTCGTGCCACAGAATCATGGAAATTTGTTGTAAGTTCCTACGGGTGGAAACTGCTGAGGTTATCGGTCCCTAGGTCCTCCAACGGGGGCATACAAGGAACCCCGACGGGGCACACAAAATTATGAAATGTCCGTCCGATCATTGAAGTGTCTGTTCGTTGTATTCAGATTTCTGTCTGTGTTGGGTTGTAATGTCCATTTGCAACTACGAGGTGTAAGGAAGGACCTCGAGACGTACGTACCTCCTATTTGTTCTAACCAAGCACTACATGTTATAACCCTTGGGTTCCGTTTTAGAAGCTCTGACTTTTGAATTCCTTTGTCGTAACATAGTTCACATGTATTTATTTGCTGTCTCTATTCCTGTTAGAGGCCTATGCGGCATCTCCCCTGCTCTAACTATTCATCAAAATTACGTGCGACTGTACAACATGACTCATATTCTATAAACACTGTATAGTACGACTACCGACAAAACTACAGAAGGAGAACAGACACGTCAGCTA
This sequence comes from Schistocerca serialis cubense, assembly GCF_023864345.2. Taxonomy (NCBI): domain Eukaryota; kingdom Metazoa; phylum Arthropoda; class Insecta; order Orthoptera; family Acrididae; genus Schistocerca; species Schistocerca serialis. The sequence continues at coordinate 458,271,306 of NC_064644.1, read as the reverse complement.
CCTGACGGAAAGCCCATAATTTTTTGGAAAAAAAGGAAGTGGTGCACGAGGGAGATTTCAACAAAGATCCACCGCTTTGCAGTCCAACACCGTCACCCCACAACCACGACGCCATGATGTTTGCAGTTCGTTTCATGTTCCACGTTTTGAGTTTGGACTGTCCACTGTTTCGATTTTGCTTCTCTTTTACAGTTTAGTGTAACTCCTTGCTGTTTTCATACTCGCGACTGCTACGGTCGCAGATTCGAATCCTGCCTCGGGTATGAATGAGTGTGATGTCCTTAGGTTAGTTAGGTTTAAGTAGTTCTAAGTTCTAGGGGACTGATGACCATAGATGTTACGTCCCATATTGCTCAGAGCCATTTGAACCATTTTTTTTTCATACTTCATGTGTGTTCAGTTTTTGATTGGCTAACCTGTAGGCCATTTTACCACTCCATGTGAGGGGCTTTCAGTAGGGTGTTTCTCTTGCAAGAAGCTTGGGCATGGTGTTCTTCCTTCTTTACACATTACCTGGATTGCAGTACTTTGTGTGACAGGGATGTCTCCTTCTGTTGAAAGTGTTGTTCTCATTTGCCCCAACTTCCGAGAATCATATTTTACGCACCTCTCACTTGCAAGCAAACTTTGCTGTATATCTGCGGCTACTCGTCGATTATCCGTGTAGTCACTCCTGCTACTACCGCACTGGTTTGTCTTACCTAAGATCTTTGAGGCGAGAACTGTTTCGGACAATGAGAATGGAAGGTGGTGATACTGACAATGTGGTTGAAGGAAACAATGCTTTCTTTCGGAATTAATTTGCTGAATGCGAGATCATTGACATACGTTGTACTAGATATACATGTACTATCCAATAGTGACATATGAGAATCTGTGCTGTACCGAAACTCAAGCATGGCACAAATTTGTATATGTCACTGCAGGATAGTAGAGGTATTCCAACGCGTCGAGTGTTAGCTTTGTTTGCGCGTTTAATATACCTAACACACCTGATGTCAGTGAATTCACATCCAGCAAATTAATTTTGAATTACTTCGTACAGCTGGGGTTCATCAACAGTGCCTATTAATTCGCACGTGCATGTAGGTGAAACAAATGGTTTTTTCGTCATATTCTATTCAATTCTGTTTTGGCGGTGGTAGAGTGTATTTGCGTGGGTGTGCATGACTCCTATGAATTATACTGACAAATTTATACTCCACTGCGATATGTCGAAACAAGTCCTAACAGAATACATAGGAAGAAAGAGCCTTTAATAATTTTAGCTGCTAAGAGGCACTGCAGGTATTTAAAAAAATATTGAAAACTGCCAAATCCGTAGCACGCCTAGCGCCTTGAGGCATGTACACCCCTACTGCAGCTGTAGCAGGCTGCGCATGCGCATTGTGGCAGGCTCGCATCCTTGGTTGACGGCGCATCTGTTAAACAGATAACACGATTCAGCGGGATCGTAAATTGCAGAGCGAATTTTAGTTTTTGTTGATAATTTCTCTGAAACAATTGTCTACAGTTCACTCAAATTTGCGTCTCATTTTATATCCAAAATAATTACCAGTTGCTTTTGCGATAGTGTAAGTGTTAATAGTGGAGACAAAATGTAATTAATATTCATTGTGTTTAATACTTAACGTTAGGCAGTGTGCAAATCTAGTTCTGATTCGTAAAATCTGATTGTGAACAGTGTAAATATAAGAAAAATTTGCACAAAGTAATACATACACGCCAAAATTAAACACGCAAACTGTGGAAGAAAAGCCATCTCAAAGGTTTACTGTACATGATGGGCACAAAGTTCGCCCCCCCCCCCCAATTAATAACCAACATAAACCCTAAATTTGAATAAATAAATGAACAACAGTTCTTTAGAAAGTTTTATTGCGATGTGAACCATGTAGAGCTGCTTGCAACTGGCAGTGCACTGTTACCGATGGAGATCAATGAGACAAGGCCCTATGAATCGCAGCTCAGATTAACATTGCTAAGGTCAAGTCCTCTTCGACGTGGTTAAGCAGATTCAAGAAATCATACTGTATGAGAAGTCGCAAAACAACGAAGTTTACTTCGAGTAAAATTGTAGAGGAGATGCCGTAAATTCGTAGCTGACGTGAAAATGAAGCACACTCTTAGCCACACATCTGCTATGCTTAACGCTTACCACTCAGGTTTCGTGAAAAACTGCGAATAAATCAGACTTACCATTTTGAGGCCTAAAGCGAGAGAGTCTGTTGAGCAAACTATTAATGCTATGACACATTCATATAGAACAATGACAGTGGTAAGTATGAGTGGATTGCTGTTTCCACAGCTTCAGGGACCTCAAGGCATATTAGGATCAATAACAAGAACGGCCTGTTTAGTGGCAAAAATCTCATAATAGACCTATCGAATTCTGGAAAAATAGGAAAGAATAATTTTTAACATTTCATTGAAAACTATCCGCCCCCGGTAGCTGAGTGTCAGGCAACAGAATGTCAATCCTAAGGGCCAGAGTTCGATTCCCGGCTGGGTCGGAGATTTTCTCCGCTCAGGGACTGGGTGTTGTGTTGACGTAATCATCATCATTTCATCCCCATCGACACGCAAGTCGCCGAAGTGGCGTTAAATCGAAAGACTTGCACCAGGCGAACGGTCTACCCGACGGGAGGCCCTAGTCACCAGACGTCTGAAACTGTTACTAACCAGTTTCAGAAATTAATTCTATGTGTATGTTGGACTCTTGGCCTCGATATAACGATAAATCTGTCTTTCGAGGACGACGAAAAGACTGTTAATATAATTCAGATTCCACTTGGGACCACCAATGTAACTCTCGATAAGAGCTTATTTCAGATTCCACCTGGGACAACCAATGTAACTCTCGATAAAGAGTTTTTTCGTCTTCGGAACGTACTTTTAAGGAAACGTCGGACAATATAATTTCTGACAGCTCCACGTCGTTTGAGATTTAGCAGTAGAACAGTATTCTTAAGTTTCAGTCATTTGTGAATTATCAGTCTGCGTTGGCACATTTTACGAATTGCTTTATGGCTTGGTATGTAGTGCAATAAACAGAATGATCTTCTGGACAATTTCTTACTCCGCCACAATTCTTTCGAAATAAATCACTGTGACATGCCTAAAATATTAGTTCTTCTTTCGTCAGGTGTGTCTCTGGTAAGATAAACGTCTGTTCTCGTTATTCAAATGGCCTTTCGCAATTGCGGAACGAAGTTTCATTGTTACGAAAACACGCGTTATTTAAAAATTGTCTTAAAAAATGCGCTACAGGATCTGTTATAAAGTGGCGTATGTGTAAGAAATATTTCATTTCAGTAAATTAAAATTACGATTGATGGAAGTCGTCTGTAGTGTAACATCAAACACTACCTTGATTTATTTTCCCCTGCGTCTCACCTTTGTAACAATTACGTACGCAACAGTTTAGCTGTCGATATAAACCGCCCTTTATTCATAACATTAATGATACGTGACAGTTTTTGTATGGTTTATTAGATGGTTCAAATTCGCTTGTGTCACTCCAGATATTAGCTCTATGCGTCCCTCTGCTCTCTTGTCACAGCCGATCGCGCGCTAGTCGATGTCATAAATGATGGTTCGTGCAACAAAAACGAGTAACCTAATAATTTAAAAAAATACTTACAGCAGGCCTTAGCAGCTAAAATTTTAACAGCATATTTCTTTCGTTGTGTTCCCTTATGAGAAGGAATGCGAGTGATGCATGAAATTAGCCTTGGGTCCTATACGTAAGATTCTCCTGGTAACTGCGTATAAAATTCTCTATGTGTCTGCTCTGAAAGCCGAGGTAACGTTTTTCTATAAATGCGTGCTTGGCGATTAATTCTGGATGAGAAGATTCCGTTTCTACGGTAGTAGCATGGATAGCGAAGGGGGACTAGCGGCTACGATTAATATGGGGCAGTTTACTGCTCTCTTTATATGGAGTATTTGATTCGTAATCGGTTTGAACAAACAGGTTTTTCAATTACCTAAGGTTTCGTCCATTTTGTTAGTTTCACGAACACTCTGTAGATAGAGGTTTTATAATGTGGAAGCCTTGAGACTTTTGTGATATTAACTATGATGCTGCTCGTAAAAGTGTTTGTATCTTATGGGTTTAAAACCATTAGATATCGCAAACGTTCTTGTATTCATTTACGTCATTCCCTCATAAAATTAACTACAAAACACAAATTTTCCATAAAGTTTTTCTTTGAAGTACATGATGTAGCTGAACTTACTTAGCTTAGTAAATGTAATGTAATTTTCATAATAATTAATTTCTCAACATAAAAACTTACCAAGGGTAAAAGATTTCTTGCAGTATCCTAGTAGATTTATTTCACGTTGTAGAAGGTCCATTTAGGTCGAGAATTTCCGACCAGCAGTAGTAGTGTCGTGTTCGAAGCAATGTTTTGGAAATACCTAGCGTTCTCAGCTTCTCTATGGAAAAGTGTTCTGGATTACTAGAAGAGCCAAGCATGCTCCTTCCATTTCCTTTAGATATAAGGTGTGACAGAGGAAATGTTTAGAGGATAGCCTGTTAGATTCTGCAATAGGACGCTAACGTAAAATATGTCTCCAGATATTAATAACCACTCTGTACATGTTAGGGTTCCTTTGGGTTAGTTTGCTGATCAGTAATTAGTGTTCTGCTTTTGAATTTCCTCCTCAGCTGTAGTGAGAATCCTGTGAAAGAGGTCAGCAATAATGCGTACGAAGTCTCGGAATAATGCTACGGAGCGCTGTAGCTATATCTCAGTTTAAAGTGTGTTACCTCCACGCGTTTCATCCTTGTGTACAAAAGTAAGAAAGCTACAATCTTCCGTTTTTCCACCATTTCGCTTGCTTCGTCAAGAAACGCACGCTCCCCATGCAAAGTATCGGAGTTACCCATTGCTGCTACAACTAGTAATCTGAAACTTCGTGGCAGATCAAAACTGTGTGCCGAACCGAGACTCGAACTCGGGACCGTTGCCTTTCGCGGGCAAGTGCGCTACCAACTGAGCTACCCAAGCACGACTCACGGCCCGTCGTCACAGCTTTAGTTCTGCCAGTACCTCGCCTCCTACCTTCCAAACGGGGCGTGAGTCTTGCTTGGGTAGCTCAGTTGGTGGTGCACTTGCCAGCGAAAGGCAAAGATCCCGAGTTCGAGTCTCGGTCCGGCACACAGTTTTAATCTGCCAGGAAGTTTCATATCAGCGCACACTCCACTGCAGAATGAAAATCTCATTCTGGAACTAGTAATCTGTCGAGTGAAGCCTGTACATCTATTACTAGCGCCAAAAAGACAATAACGCCGCATTCGTAGGGTTGTCGTGCTGTCCTCCTTTTCTGGAAACAACGAAACAAACATGCCAAATTTAAACAGACACAAAATTCCCAAAATTGAAGATCTTTTACAGAAGCTCGAAATTTAGCACGGACTTCTATGCGAGATGCTTATAACAGTTTCCATAACGAAACTTTGTCTCGAAACCTGGCAGAAAATCCAAAGAGATTCTGGTCGTATGTTAAGTATCTTAGCGACAAGAAACAATCAATGCCTTCTCTGCGCCGTAGCAATACAGATACTATTGAAGACAGTGCTGCCAAAGCAGGGTTACTAAGCACAGCCATCCGAAATGCCTTCACAGAAGAAGACGAAGTAAATAGTCCAGAATTCGAATCGAGAACAGTCGCCAACGTAACGTAGAAGTAAATATCCTCGGAGAAGTGAAGTAACTTAAATCACTTAATAAATGCAAGTCTTCTGGTCGAGACTGTATACCAATTGCGTTCCTTCCGGAGTATGCTGACGCATTAGCTCCATACTTAGCAATCATATACAACCGTTCGCTCGACGAAAGGTCCGTACCCGAAGACTGCAAAGTTGGACAGGTCACACCGTTCCTGTGAAACATAACTAGCTCTTTGTTCACATGAAGTGTTGATTGCTATTGACAAGGGATTTCAGATCAGTTCCGTATTTCTGGATTTCCAGAAGGCTTTTGACACTGTACCACTCAAGCGGCTTGTAGTGAAATTGCGGACTTATGGAATATCGTCTAAGTTATGTGACTGGATTTGTGATTTCCTGTCAGAGAGGTCGCAGTTCGTAGCAATTGACGGAAAGTCATCGAGTAGAACAGAAGTGATATCTGGCGTTCCCCAAGCTAGTGTTGCTGTTCCTTATCTATATAAACTATTTGGGAGACATTCTGAGCAGCCGTCTTAGGTTGTTTGCAGATGACGCTGTCGTTTATCGACTAATAAAGTCATCAGAAGATCAAAGCAAACTGCAATACGATTCAGAAAAGATATCTGAATGGTGCGAAAATTCTCAGTTAACACTAAATAACGAAAAGTGTGAGGTCATCCCCACGAGTGCTAAAAGGAATTCATTAAACTTCGGTTACTCAATAAATCAGTCTAATCTAAAATACCTAGGTATTACAATTACGAACAACTTAAATCGGAGGGAACACATAGAAAATGTTGTGGGAAAGGCTAGCCAAAGACTGCGTTTTATTGGCAGGACACTTAGAAAATATAACAGATCAACTAAGGAGACTGCCTACACTACGCTTGCCGGCCTATGCGGCCGAGCGGTTCTAGGCGCTTCAGTCTGGAACCGCGGACCGCTATGGTCGCAGGTTCGAATCCTGCCTCGGCATGGATGTGTGTGATGTCCTTAGGTTAGTTAGGTTTAAGTAGTTCTAAGTTCTAGGCGACTGATGACCACTGCAGTTAAGTCCCATAGTGCTCAGAGCCATTTGAACCATTTTTACACTATGCTTGACCATCCTCTTTGAGAATACTGATGCGCGGTGTGGGATCCTCACCATATAGGACTGACGGAGTACATCGAAAAAGTTCAAAGAAGGGCAGCACGTTTTATATTATCGCGAAATATGGGAGAGAGTGTCACAGAAATGATAGAAGGTTTGGGATGGAAATCATTAAGGGGCTCCGGAACGCCCTATACTTGCAATGTTAAAATAACGCTTATAAATTACATCTTTCCTCACAAAGTATTTGAGGTAGGAAGTTGAACTGTTTACAGATTATTTATTGGAATATGGGCTACAACTTAACACAGGGATTTTACAAAATTTTAGTTCAGTTATTAAAGATGATTTTTTTTCAATTGTAATGAAAATTCACAACATTTTTTTGCAATTTTTTATTTATATATTCAAAAATATACAGTTTTTTGGAAAAAGGCTGTGTTAAATTATGCAGAAGGTACTGTGTAACATTTACTGAAAGTTTGAAACAAATATGTTTGGAAGATCCTTAGAAAACATGTAATTAGTATGAGAAAATAAAAGTTTTGGGAATCGAGCGACAAAGATTGGATTAACTTTTTAGTGCATTCCAGGTCCATAGGATGGATTATCTTCATCCTCTGCAAACTCCTCCTCCAGCTTCCTCTTGTTCCTCCTCCTGTTTACACTTGCTTGTATTTCTAGACTCTTTACAGCCCTGTCTGCAGCCCGAAGGCGTTCCTTGTCTAAAGCAAGCATCGCTCGTTGTTGTGTTCGTAGATTTTGCTACCATTTTCTTCAGTTGCAGTTACTGCAACACTGTTCCAAAGGGTGGTCATGTATGAACACTTATCACATTTCAGTTGTGTTTCACTAGCAAGTCCTACGTGCATTATTATGGAGAGTTCCAGACCAACTTCACTACAATGAATACATCTTACACAGTTTGAAAAAATTCCTTTGAGAACCGACATATCAAATATTTCATTCACATCCGATTCGCCCATAAAACATTCATAGTTTTCACTCACTGAACCAAGCTTCTTCTGTGACTATTTTCTTTCCCACTTGAGAGGTTAGGTTCACTCACTTGGTTATCGTCTTTACTGTTTACAGTAATAACACATACCTTTGGCTTTCCAACAGTTCTCCTTTTCTTAAAAGCCTTCAGAGGATTTCTAATAACTTTACTTTTACTCATTATTATACTTCAACAAAACACAGACTCAAGAAACAGAATTAATTACGAATATTTTCGAGATAACGACAGAGTAAATAAACATGAAACAATCGACAATCACACCAGCGATATATATTGAACCATCACAGGTTAGCCACAACACATACTTTATCTCACATCACTAAAATGTACCTGATGAACACGGACGTTAATAATAGCACCATTTGACAGCAGTTTAACAGCGCCACAGTGGGTCACGCCCATGTAGAACACATTTCAAAAAAAATTTAAAAATAATTGTAGTCTTCGGAATGGAATAAATTATATATCTATTAAAAGGTAATAGTCTGCAGATTCAGAAAACGCAAAAAAGTAAAAATTTAACTTTTCATGATTTTGAGCCTCTCCGGAGCCCCTTAAGCGAAAGGCGTTTTTCGTTGCGACGGAATCTTCTCACGAAATTCCAATCACATACTTTCTCCTCCAAATGCGAAAATATTTTGTTGACACAGACCTACATAGGGGCAACGATCACCACGATAAAATAAGGGAAATCAGAGCTCGTACGGAAAAATATAGGTGTTCGTTGTTTCCGCGCACTATACGAAATTGGAATAATAGAGAATTGTGAAGATGGTTCGATGAACCCTCTGCCAGGCAGTTAAATGTGATTTGCAGAGTATCCATGTAGATGAAGATGGTGTTCTATTCCATTCCGTACAGTGTAAGCGCTTGCTCGCAACTACATGCGAGTAGTAGTGAACACAGGCGAATTCTCTGCGAATGCTTGTTCTTTTGTGTTTGCTTCGTTTCGCTTTCACGTGAAACAGGATTATGGCTAAATTACAACGCTTACAGTTGGCAGCGCTATATAGCGCAAGAGGCTGTTGGCGGTAAGGAGGCTACGTGACCGAAAACAATTGAAGTCTGTTGAGCTGACGCAACACTGAGACGTTACCGTAGCGACGTGTACAAAATCGCGTTATGTGATCGGCTGCGGAGCACATGCGAAGCAGCCGTTACCATCCCACGTTAACGGTCAGGGGCGTCTTTCACCGTGCAGACTTCAGATCCCATTTTCGGCAACAGCGGGTAGCTATGGACTTCCGAATCGCAGCGTTAAAAGGTAAGTACAAGCAACATTGAGACGCAATTGATATGTTGTATGCCTGATTCGAATGCCATAAGCAGTGTGTGTGGGAGTGGTGGTGGTTCATTGAGATTTATAAATGTGAAAGATTCGGTAGAGAAAATGCAGCCTGGAAGTCCATATGCAGTTATTAACTTTTTGCTACTTTATCTGGACAACTTGTCGGAGTTAAAGCTGTCATGAATAAAACGCTTATGATAATTAAAACTCTCATGAACTTGGGAGGAATAAGAGCAGTCATGAATAATTAATTTGATGGATTTAAGAGTGAGTTAAACGAGCTTGAAAATAAAGTAGTGGATTTGCATGTGAAGTTCACGGAACATATAAATTTGTTAGACGGAATTAAATTTGGTTTTGTGAAGTGTATGCTAAATTAGCAAAGAAGATTAAGCTGGGGAAAAAAGACTTGAGGGAACTAATAGATGGGCAAAGGATGACATGCTTCGAACGAGAAGCGATTTTATATCGGTTCTCAATGTGCCAGTTGAAGAAATGACGGATTGCACTGATAATTTAAATTGAAAGGCATATAGAAGGAGAGAAGAAATGGTGACAAAATCAAATCACAGAGCGTAAAGACATGATAAGATGGCAGTTGGGCGGGTGTAATGTTAAGATTTTATATGACTAAGTACTGAATACAAGACCGTTTTTACGGGACAACAGGTATAATGTAGACGACTTTTTGTCTACGTCGAAACATATTTTTATTGCAAGTGTGTTACTACTAAAACTTGCGTGCCTCAGCGACACAGATAGCCGTACCGTAGGTGCAACCACAACGGAGGGGTATCTGTTGAGAGGCCAGACAAACGTGTGGTTCCTGAAGAGGGGCAGCAGCCTTTTCACAAGGGCAACAGTCTGGATGATTGACTGATCTGGCCTTGTAACAATAACCAAAACGGCCTTGCTGTGCTGGTACTGCGAACGGCTGAAAGCAAGGGGAAACTACAGCCGTAATTTTTCCCGAGGACATGCAGCTTTACTGTATGATTACATGATGATGGCGTCCTCTTGGGTAAAATATTCCGGAGGTAATATAGTCCCCCATTCGGATCTCCGGGCGGGGACTACTCAAGAGGATGTCGTTATCAGGAGAAAGAAAACTGGCGTTCTACGGATCTGAGCGTGGAATGTCAGATCCCTTAATTGGGCAGGTAGGTTAGAAAATTTAAAAAGGGAAATGGAGAGGTTAAAGTTAGATATAATGGGAATTAGTGAAGTTCGGTGGCAGGAGGAACAAGACTTTTGGTCAGGTGACTACAGGGTTATAAACACCAAATCAAATAGGGGTAATGCAGGAGTAGGTTTAATAATGAATAGGAAAATCGGAATGCGGGTAAGCTACTACAAACAGCATAGTGAACGCATTATTGTGGCCAAGATAGATACGAAGCCCACACCTACTACAGTAGTACAAGTTTATATGCCAACTAGCTCTGCAAATGACGAAGAAATTGAAGAAATGTATGATGAAATAAAAGAAATTATTCAGATAGTGAAGGGAGACGAAAATTTAATAGTCATGGGTGACTGGAATTCAAGTGTAGGAAAAGGGAGACAAGGAAACGTAGTAGGTGAATATGGATTGGGGCTAAGAAATGAAAGAGGAAGCCGTCTGGTAGAATTTTGCACAGAGCACAACATAATCATAGCTGACACTTGGTTTAAGAATCATGAAAGAAGGTTGTATACATGGAAGAACCCTGGAGATACTAAAAGGTATCAGACGGATTATATAATGGTAAGACAGAGATTTAGGAACCAGGTTTTAAATTGTAAGACATTTCCAGGGGCAGATGTGGACTCTGACCACAATCTAGTGGTTATGACCTGTAGATTAAAACTGAAGAAACTGCAAAAAGGTGGGAATTTAAGGAGATGGGACCTGGATAAACTAACTAAACCAGATGTTGTACAGAGTTTCAGGGAGAGCATAAGGGAACAATTGACAGGAATGGGGGAAAGAAATACAGTAGAAGAAGAATGGGTAGCTTTGAGGGATGAAGTAGTGAAGGCAGCAGAGGATCAAGTAGGTAAAAGGACGAGGGCTAGTAGAAATCCTTGGGTAACAGAAGAAATATTGAATTTAATTGATGAAAGGAGAAAATATAAAAATGCAGTAAATGAAGCAGGCAAAGGAAGTGCAAAATGGCTAAGCAGGGATGGCTAGAGGACAAATGTAAGGATGTAGAGGGTTATCTCACTAGGGGTAAGATAGATACTGCCTACAGGAAAATTAAAGAGACCTTTGGAGATAAGAGAACCACTTGTATGAATATCAAGAGCTCAGATGGAAACCCAGTACTAAGCAAAGAAGGGAAAGCAGAAAGGTGGAAGGAGTATATAGAGGGTCTATACAAGGACGATGTACTTGAGGACAATATTATGGAAATGGAAGAGGATGTAGATGAAGATGAAATGGGAGATACGATACTGCGTGAAGAGTTTGACAGAGCACTGAAAGACCTGAGTCGAAACAAGGCCCCGGGAGTAGACAACATTCCATTGGAACTACTGACGGCCTTGGGAGAGCCAGTCCTGACAAAACTCTACCATCTGGTGAGCAAGATGTATGAAATAGGCGAAATACCCTCAGACTTCAAGAAGAATATAATAATTCCAATTCCAAAGAAAGCAGGTGTTGACAGATGTGAAAATTACCGAACAATCAGTTTAATAAGCCACAGCTGTAAAATACTAACACGAATTCTTTACAGACGAATGGAAAAACTAGTAGAAGCCGACCTCGGGGAAGATCAGTTTGGATTCCGTAGAAACACTGGAACACGGGAGGCAATACTGACCTTACGACTTATCTTAGAAGAAAGATTAAGGAAAGGCAAACCTACGTTTCTAACATTTGTAGACTTAGAGAAAGCGTTTGACAATGTTGACTGGAATACTCTCTTTCGAATTCTAAAGGTGGCAGGGGTAAAATACAGGGAGCGAAAGGCTATTTACAATTTGTACATAAAGCAGATGGCAGTTATAAGAGTCGAGGGACATGAAAGGGAAGGTGTGGTTGGGAAGGGAGTGAGACAGGGTTGTAGCCTCTCCCCGATGTTATTCAATCTGTATATTGAGCAAGCAGTAAAGGAAACAAAATAAAAATTCGGAGTAGGTATTAAAATCGCTGGAGAAGAAATAAAAACTTTGAGGTTCGCCGATGACATTGTAATTCTCTCAGAGACAGCAAAGGACTTGGAAGAGCAGTTGAATGGAATGGACAGTGCCTTGAAAGGAGGATATAAGATGAACATCAACAAAAGCAAAACGAGGATAATGGAATGTAGTCGAATTAAGTCGGGTGATGCTGAGGGAATTAGATTAGGAAGTGAGACACTTAATGTAGTAAAGGAGTTTTGCTATTTGGGGAGCAAAATAACTGATGATGGTCGAAGTAGAGAGAATATAAAATGTAGACTAGCAATGGCAAGGAAAGCGTTTCTGAAGAAGAGAAATTTGTTAACATCGAGTATAGATTTAAGTGTCAGGAAGTCGTTTCTGAAAGTATTTGTATGGAGTGTAGCCATGTATGGAAGTGAAACATGGCCGATAAATAGTTTGGACAAGAAGAGAATAGAAGTTTTCGAAATGTGGTGCTACAGAAGAATGCTGAAGATTAGATGGGTAGATCACATAACTAATGAGGAAGTATTGAATAGGATTGGGGAGAAGAGAATTTTGTGGCACAACTTGACCAGAAGAAGGGATCGGTTGGTAGGACATGTTCTGAGGCATCAGGGGATCACCAATTTAGTATTGGAGGGCAGCGTGGAGGGTAAAAATCGTAGAGGGAGACCAAGAGATGAATACACTAAGCAGATTCAGAAGGACGTAGGTTGCAGTAGGTACTGGGAGGTGAAGAGGCTTGCACAGGATAGAGTAGCATGGAGAGCTGCATCAAACCAGTCTCAGGACTGAAGACCACAACAACAACAACTATTAAAACCATTTCAGTAAAACGTAATTTGGGTGGCTCTGCTCAATCGTATTATAAATTCAGTTTCTCTTAAAGGCTTTGCCGTTTTTAAATCAACCTTAATGGGAAAATACTGGAAGCAAGTAAAACAAATACAACGCAGAAAAAATTTCTGAATGGACTTGCGTCATAACGGAGGAGGGACAACATGAATAATTTTTATCAAAACGAACTGCATAACTTACTTAGACAGACCGTTTCGTATGCTAATCACGATCTCACCTTTAAAGAAGCACTTATCCGGGAATATATAGTATGAATTGTTACACAGTCAATATGTTTCACCAGAAATAGGGATTTCGTCAACAAAATGGACCTGACACTTTGGTGCAACCGAGAGATAATAATTAAAGATATAATCAGAGTAGAATTGGGAGATAAGATAGTTTCTGCGTTAATGGTTGCAGTTCGAGGGAAAATGTACTTCACGGAGGAAAATTACATAATATAAATAACAGCAATACGGCAGATTTTGAACGAAGGTGGAAGACTATCTCAAGCAGTGAAATTCTGACAGGTCTCAGAGTCTATGCGCTGTTGAAAGTAGTCGAACATCGAATTGAAACTGCTTAGAAGTTCGGAATTTATCGTTCTTTACGACGGCGCTGCTCAACAATAAAGGTACGTGATTGTGCTCACTGCTTTCCTTTGGTGGCCGCTAAGATTAATTTCGGTGTGTTTTTGCCGAGACATTCAGAACCTGCAATCTTCCTTTTCGTATAAAAATAGGAGTCCGATTGAAAAATAAATATTCTTAAATTTAAATAATTGCAATTCTTTTACCCAGGCCACGGGGAAAATAGAAAGTACGTGCCTCTACCCTGATTGTACGTTCGCAATCTCCGAGTGTGTTACGACGTAATTATTTTACAAAAAAAATTAAGATAGATCTTTCTCATCAGATCGCAACCACTCGTACGCGAATGTACGTACCGTCTGAATGTGTCTAGTCAGTCGTGCGCATTGTCCTAAAGCTTTTCTGTTAATATTCTGTGGATTGCATCTCCGCAATTAATTTTTGTTTATGCCGCAAATCGCACTTCACGAGAAGTATTTATTACGCAAGTTTCAGGCTCCATTTAATGTCAAAAAATGCCGAAGTACGGCTGACTAAGCAAACCGCTACAATGATTTCATATCTATACAACTACAATAAAAAAACAAGAACAAAAAAAAAAACAAACGAAAAACAATAACAGAGAGAGAGGGTACGTTACAAGCATTTATGAGTCGCACGAGATGTCTCGTTAAGCATCTCAAATTCAGTAGCATCAGAGCTGGGAGAAACGAGTAAGTTACGAAATTATGCGCAGTTCATGATACCGTCACTAGGAGACTAAGAGTTTACAACATGGTCGACAGTGGACGACTAACAACGTAGCAGCGGTCGGTAGTTGTGTTATTTTTGTCACGAAACTAAAAATCCTGTTGCGACTCTGAGGCGGTTTTGACAACAACTTAACACACAGTTGGCCTCTTGAAAATAAAGCATTCAGAGGTTGTAGGATCAGTTTGTATGGGGAGGACCAATACTGGAATCAAAGCGTCGTCGGTCGGTGTCTGTTCGCCTGAGGATATTGAAGCGGTACACGTTACCCAACAGAGAAACTCCAGTAAGTCGAGCAGAAAGGTTGCAGTGCAACTGGACATATCCAGATATTCCGCTCAATATATTCTAAATAGCGAGCGCCAGATGTACCCGTACAAAGTGACCTCTGCCCAGCAGCTCACTGAACACAAGCGGCAGAGGCTACTGTTTTCTCGATGGGTGGCGGATGGGGAAGAAGCTCTCAGCAACGTTTGACTTTCAGACGGGGCGCATTTTGTTGTAGTCGATGTGGTTAACCAACAAAACTCGCGAGTGACTCATGAACGACATCATCATGCTCCAAGGACTACGGTGTGGGTCGCAATTTCCACTCACCGACTAATTGGACAATTGTCTTTGAAGAAAGAGCATGCTTCGTTCCACAGCTTTTTGCTATGCGTTGCCCTTCAGCACGCAGTGGTTCATTCAAGAGGAAGCAAGACCCCATACTGAAAACACTGTGATTGTGTTCTTACACGAGCGTTTTGAAATGCGGGTTCATACTGTGATTTCCAAGAATTTTCAATGCCGGACAATTTGGCGCCAGGATGGTCCAGACGTCAATCATGTGACTTCTTTCTTTAGGGGTAAGTAAAGGAAACATTGTTCCCGAAACGTCTACACGATTTAATGGAGCTCAGACGCCTTATTCTTCAAAGCTTGCACTGTAATCACGGAAGACATGTGCCGTAGGATTATCGATGCATCAGTGTTCGTGTGCTGGAGACACTAAGCATGTGCTGCGTTAGAACAATTCTCCGCAGAATGTTTTCCGGGATAGTATGTGTTTTGAGTTTCTCTTGACAGTAAAGGGTTTATTCAGAAACAAAATGGTGTCTCATTTTATACACCGCCCTGTATAAATAGAAAAGATAAGGACGACAGACAGCATCCAACAAGGGGACCCTCCATACTGTAAATCACGGATTTTGATGCGCTTCAAATATCTTGTAGAGGCACTTACCTGAGTAACCGGCTATCCGGTTTTTTAGCGACGGGCCTTGGTTTTTGAGAAAATCGATTTTGAAGTTCATTGCGCGATATGTATACCTGTAACATTACATATATTCCGTGCAAGTCAGTGCAACGCAACGGTATATGTTCACGGCTACCGCGGTGGAGGTGCCGTGTTCGAATCCTGCTCGTGTATATTTGTCTTTTTTTTAAAAAATCGTCCGAATTTTTCAATTTTATTCCAAAGAATATCAACAAACAGTGCAAAGTGCGCGAAATTATGAAGATATATTCATTTATTCATTTTTTCTGTCATACAATATTACAAAATATTATTTTTCATCGTCCAAATTGCTTGATGTGCCAGAAGAACATTGTGGGTGATACTTATCATAGAAACAACTGAGGCACAAATTTCCGCAGCACCACGCATATTTTACGAAAGCAAACGTCTTGCAGGCGCACGGTTTGTTTATGAGCGATACCGGGACCACATATTGTTGCATTCCAAACGATTTCTCTTTCATCCGCTAATTTCGACGCGAACCATGCGTATCTAATCATGCTTTCAAAATTAAGTGTGCTGAATTGATGTAGGATTAGCGAATTCTATTTTATCGATTCTTCCCTAGAAGCGATCTCCCTACTGTCTTTCATCAAATCGGGAGCATTCTGAATAACTTTCTTGAAGATTTTCACCTGTCGGTAAAAACAAACATCGCAGGGCTGGCAATAAGGAGTGCAGTTTGGTGGGACCACATTTAGGGTTTAGGTGCTCGCTTTCCTTTCATCAGTGAATAGATGATCGTATAAAGTTTAATCGGTTTGCCCTCCCAATGAATCGATAATTTACAACAACAAAAAAAAAAAAAAAAAAAAATTTTTGTCCCACGTACGGAAGAATTGTAGAACACAAAAATTCTTTGTACACCAGTTTCGTGAACTTCCCGAATTTCGTGCAGGACATGACTACATTTCTGTGTTTCCCAGTTAATTCGTCTACTCGTTTTTGAAAGTTAGGACCAAATTTTCCGGACGTTCTTGCATACATAACAAAACATATGGGAGCAGGATTCGAACACGGTACCTCCAGAGCTTTAGCCGTGAAGCTTTACCGCTGCGCTACGCTGACTTGCTCGGAATATGTATAATGTTACTGGTATACAAAGCTCGCAATGAACTTCAAACCGATTTTATCGAAAACCAAGGCCCGTCGCTAAAAAACTGGATAGCCGGTTACTCAGGATAAGTGCCTCTACAACATAATATTTGAAGCGCATTAAAATCCATTATTTACGGTATGGATGGTCCCCTTGTAAGTATGATTACTAAGGAGGTGGTTTTAAATAATTGCCGGCCGCGGTGGCCGAGCGGTTCTAGGCGCTTCAGTCCGGAACCACGCGACTGCTACGGTCGCAGGTGCGAATCCTGCCTCGGGCATGGATGGGTGTGATGTCCTTAGGTAAGTTAGGTGTAAGTAGTTCTAAGTTCTAGGCGACTGATGACCTCCGATGTTGTCACATAGTGCTCAGAGCCATTTGAACCATTTTTTTAAAATAATTACTAGCTGTAGCACAGGGAAACAGATATGAGAAGTCCACGTAAATAGGAAATAATAATTTGAAAAGCAGTAACTATTTTCTAATGAAAGTAATGTTGTGGAAGAATCAGGTGAAATGGAAATTGCTCTGGTAATAGCGGCGATGGTCGTATAGTGGTCCGCGTTGCTGACCGCTACGTAGAAACACAAGGGTAGCAGGGTGGCCACCTGGCTGTCAGGAAGTATGGTATGGGTGACCATAGGGAGTGGGTAATTTCACGTCCGTGGCGACGGTGATACCAGAGTGCTCTCAGAAGGTAAACAGCTTTTATTGACAGCACATTCTATACAGCAAAATCTGCCAAAACACGTAGCTGGGAACCACTGGGGTGGCGGAATGCGACGACAGCAATGCTAGCAGCAGCCGACTGGGGCAGCCTTGACGACGTAAGCGGTATCAACACAGTCGCGCGGCGGAGAAGCGGCCAGCTGCGAATGCTGCCGCCATTCCCGCAAGCAGCAAGTTCAAATCTACATCTACGTCCATACTCCGCAAGCCACCTGACGGTGTGTGGCGGAGGGTACCTTGAGTACCTCTATCGGTTCTCCCTTCTGTTCCAGTCTCGTATTGTTTGTGGGAAGAAAGATTGTCCGTATGCTTCTGTGTGGGCTCTAATCTCTCTGATTTTATCCTCATGATCTCTTCGCGAGATATACGTAGGAGGCAGCAATATACTGCTTGACACTTCGGTGAAGGTATGTTCTCGAAACTTTAACAAAAGCCCGTACCGAGCTACTGAGCGTCTCTCCTGCAGAGTCTTCCACTGGAGTTTATCTATCATCTCCGTAACGCTTTCGCGATTACTAAATGATCCTGTAACGAAGCGCGCTGCTCTCCGTTGGATCTTCTCTATCTCTTCTATCAACCCTATCTGGTCCGTATCCCACACTGCTGAGCAGTGGGCGAACAAGCGTACTGTAACCTACTTCCTTTGTTTTCGGATTGCATTTCCTTAGGATTTTTCTAATGAATCTCAGTCTGGCATCTGCTTTACCGATGATCAACTTTATATGATCATTCCATTTTAAATTACTCCTAATGCGTACTCCCAGATAATTTATGGAATTAACTGCTTCCAGTTGCTGACCTGCTATTTCGTAGCTAAATGATAAGGGATCTATCTTTCTATGTATTCGCAGCACATTACACTTGTTTACAATGAGATTAAATTGCCATTCCCTGCACCATGCGTCAATTCGCTGCAGATCCTCCTGCATTTCAGTACAATTTTTCATTGTTACAACCTCTCGATACACCACAGCATCATCTGCAAAAAGCCTCAGTGAACATCCACAAGGTCATTTATGTATATTGTGAATAGCAACGGTCCTATGACACTCCCCTGCGGCACACCTGAAATCGCTCTTACTTCGGAAGACTTCTCTCCATTGAGAATTACATGCTGAGTTCTGTTATCTAGGAACTCTTCAATCCAATCACACAATTGGTCTGATAGTCCATATGCTCTTACTTTGTTCACTAAACGACTGTGGGGAACTGTATCGAACACCTTGCGGAAGTCAAGAAACGCGGCATCTACCTGTGAACCCGTGTATATGGCCCTCTGAGTCTCGTGGAATGGTTCAAATGGCTCTGAGCACTATGCGACTAAACTTCTGAGGTCATCAGTCGCCTAGAACGTAGAACTAATTAAACCTAACTAACATAAGGACATCGCACACATCCATGCCCGAGGCAAGATTCGAACCTGCGACTGCAGCGGTCTCTCGGTTCCAGACTGTAGCGCCTAGAACCGCACGGCCATTCCGGTCGGCACAAGCAGCAAGTCGGACTCAGTATAGCACGGATCAAACTCATGGTCTCCGGATCAGCGTTAAGCGATGGCATGTGCTGAATGGCACCACCAGCGATGACCCTCTTTGACGTCCGCGAACTTCAGGCGTAGCAGCTGCATGAATGCGTCTATACTGTGTTCATAATAGGAATAAACCGGATGTAAACATTACACCACGTATTCTTCCACGTTTACTTAAGTCTCGTTGGATTTCATTTCACATGGAGCGGAGGCCAAAGTGTGTTCAGTACAGTCATAAAGATACGTTTTATGCTGCGTTAGCCGGGCGTTGTGACCGAGTGGTTCTAGGCTCTCCAGTCCGGAACCGCGCTGCTGCTACGGTCGCAGGTTCGAATCCTGCCTCGGGCATGGATGTGTGTGATGTCCTCAGGTTAGTTAGGTTTACGTAGTCTAAGTCTAGGAGACTGATAACCTCAGATGTTAAGTCCTATAGTGCTTAGAGCCATTTGAACCATTTTTATGCTGAGTTACACTCACATAGACTGAGCGATAATGAGGGACAACAGCTTTACCGGCGCATTGTACTTGGACAGCGCTGACTAGACAGTTGGTCCAACTAACCTGCAATGATATGTGAGCAGTTGCAGTTCAGACGTAAAAAGAGACGAGCAGAAAAACAATACAGCTTCGCATGTCATTTAATTCTTAAAGAGAATTAAACAATAGTCGACGAAACATCAGCGCTACCGCAGGCTTCTTAGATGGCCAGACGGAAAGCATAGAATGCTCTCGTTCTCATCTAACATTGTATTCTAATTACAAACAAGAATGATAAAATTTCTAGCTTAAACACCGGGTAAGTTTTTTGAGCGAGCTATGTGTGATGCAAAAGCATACTACAGGGATTTCACCTTATTGTTACATGCTGAAGCCACTGAAAGTATTAATTACAGTCAGTCGTCTGGTAATCTCTTAGCTCCTTCCTTATCCGAATCGGAGAAACACGTTTCAGTTCTGGAACTGTCATCTGTCGCGTTGATAACGAGTCGATCAACGAAAGAATTCACGGAGCCACGCAGGCGCCGCATTTTCTGCACTTCTTTTATGACGTGCCGTTCTATATCCGGCCGGCGTTCGGCAGTGGCATTTCAAATATCTGCAAGCGTTAGTTCTAGTACGTCTTGTGGCTTAACGGTCTCGCAATTTCTCGCGACAAATCCGTTGACTTGGCTCCAGATCATTTCTGTTGGGTTCATACTGTAATAGTACAATTGCAAATGTAAAAATGCAGCATTTGTATAATGTCCTCAGTGCTGCGAAAATTATTGTTTTTCATGTTTCTACGGCACTTATCACTCTTGTTCATGTGGAACTACAACTGTCGCATAAAACAATGGACATAGTGCAAATGAAGATTATCTGATTTCTCATTTTTGCCGTAAAAAAATTAAATTGTTAGATTTTCTTAATTTAAGCAATCTTTATTAACAATCTTTCACAAAATATCGATAACTGAGAATTTCTATTTGAAATCGAAACAGGAATTTCGCGTGAAATATGTAATTAGAAACAAGAAGATGTTTATTATTCAGAAAAAAACTAGGATCAATTTTACAATTACGAGATGTAGGTATTTTAAAATTGAACGAAAAAGCCGGCCGGAGTGGCCATGCGGTTGTAGCCGCTACAGTCTGGAGCCGAGCGACCGCCACGGTCGCCGGTTCGAATCCTGCCTCATGCACGGATGTGTGTGATGTCCTTAGGTTAGTTAGGTTTAATTAGTTCTAAGTTCTAGGCGACTGATGATCTCAGAAGTTAAGTCGCATAGTGCTGGGAGTCATTTGAACCATTTTTTCAACGAACAAAAAGGATGAACAAGGAGAGACTCGAACCAGCGATGCTTGTACCGCCCGAAATTATTAGTATAGTACGCTAGAAATTCCATTACAAATCCACTGTGTATGTGTGTCTCACTTGTATCAAATACCATTCCTAGGAACTTCAAAACCGATTTTTTTCTTTAAATTTATGAAGAACACTAAGAACATCCTATTTCTCGGCACTTTTTAACCGTGCTCCACAGGCGTGTTTCAGTACGGAGCATAAAGCAGCCTCAGCCATTTACATACTGCGTATTAACAGCGCGACAATCAGAGCACTACAATGCAGATACTGTGACTGTACACGATTTTTGAAATAAAAACTCTATAGCTAAAGCACGAATAAGAAAGACGTATGACTTTAATACATTAGAACATCTTAAAGTTTCATGAAATATAACTTGGCATAAGATATCTAATACATAAGTAAACCATATTTTCAACAGCGTAACAACACCAGCGTACGTTATGTTATGGCATCTGACCAATCATCGCGTATGTGTTTGTTTACATCAGGTGT
Organism: Schistocerca serialis cubense; assembly: GCF_023864345.2. Classification (NCBI taxonomy): domain Eukaryota; kingdom Metazoa; phylum Arthropoda; class Insecta; order Orthoptera; family Acrididae; genus Schistocerca; species Schistocerca serialis. The sequence continues at coordinate 458,249,940 of NC_064644.1, read as the reverse complement.
TTACATCAGGTTTATTCTTCTGATGAACAGAGTATAGCAGCCAGTGTGGACTCAGGAGGCAACTGGCTGGCGGTGAAACTGCACCAGTGCTGTGGCTAAAGGTGAAGTCAGGACCGAAGTCAAAACGCAGTACCGTTCCGGCGGTAGCCAAGTCAGAACCCCCGTCTGCCCTCAGAACAGGGCTAACCTAATGTCGTGTGGCGAGAGACAAGCCTTCAGTGATCTTTGGCTGGGCTGAGGACCCAGATATATTCGTCCAGGTGACGTTGTGGTGACTAAAAGCCCTCCTTGTTGTCACGTACACTCGCGAAACTCTGCCCCAGACTTTGGCGTGAAGCTACAGAGCCCGTTGTTGGGCAGCTTGCAGAGTGCACGATGCTGAGGTAGCAGTATTCCAGTGCCTGTCACTGGAAGTTCCTAACTACGGCAGTTAGGAACCTGCTTGTCATGGCCCAATCAAGCCAGTACCACAACCGACGTCACAGAGCCTGTTACACAATCTTGCAGATGTATGTGTGGAACAGGAGGGTGATACAATAGACAACGAGCTTAACAGCAACGGGGAAAAGAACGCAGATAGTCATGGTTTGAAGGTAGTTATTGATTCGTCTAAAGGTAATATTTCTGAAAGCGCTCGTCTACCGGGTGTTCCAGAATGGATGTCTAATTATCATGGATATGACAGTAACGATTATCCGAAGCAAAAATGACTAATAAATGTGGGCTCTAAAGTACATACCCTGAGAACTATCAGCACTTCTTCGATTGCGATACTGTGGAACAAATCTGTTTTGCTGAGAGTTCTTTCTGTTCTATATTTTTCGAGAATTTAGTATGCACCATAACACAAAAAGTCCATGAAAATGGACTCAAAAACGCGTACCTTAACCCATTTGCGCCGTGCGTTGCCATATGGCAACGTTTGTAACACCTCTTTAAATTCGTTGATTCCAGGACATCAACGAAGCGAGAGTGTTGACAGCACTGGATTCCGTTCCGCAAGACTGTAAAGATCACTACAATGTAACAGTTTTAACAATACTTTTAAATTCTGAGGCGTAAGCAGTGTTGGAAGTCGTCGTTTTCTGAATGACGAAGAAAAATGGAGTGTAAGTTCGAGTAAGTATGTTATACACAGAACTTACGATATATAATTTGATTTTTTAGTATGGTTGTGCTTTAAATACTCAAATATATATTCTTTGGAGGTTACTGCTTGCTGTGAAATAAATTACGTTCATTTAGGCCGTTTGAACGTCGGTGTTGCCATATGGCAACGCTAGGCGCTTGTACTCAGTAAAAGGACGAATTATCTCTTTTTTTTGTTTTAGAAGAGGTTTCTCGCTTGATGAGGCGATGGAGATTCTTTATAATGATGATATTGAAGGTGATGTGTTTGTTGAGCCCCCAGATCCGAATGTACACACACATGAAAATGCGGGAAATGAACATGTTGGCGGGTAAGTATGCCTATCATTGGTTTGAAAATTTTATGTGTACTGATACCAACTTTATTATGATTTGCTATTTCATTTCTTATTTTTACAGATTATTAGACAACCTGTTCTCTCGTCAACTATGAGCTAATACTGAAATAAGGATCCCAAATAACGAAAGGATCGATGTTGATTACGAGCTCTGTAATCCACCGGCACCATCAATGCGTACTGCACAAGATCCAATTGTACCTGAAACAGATACACGACGTCCAAATATACCAGAGCCATCTGTATCTGAGGTAAGAAACCAAACTATTTCTCAGCTTGATTTCAAGAGAGAAGTAGCAACAGTGTACTTGTAAAGACACCAAGCTTTACCAAAAGGAGCTGGGAGACCACCTGCTTCAAGGGCATGTTCCGACAGCCGCATATCAGATTCAATAAGACTGACCACCTCGTCCGGCACACAGAAGGAAAGAGGAAGAAAAGGTGGGCACACAAGGACTGAAAATCTGTTGTGAGAACAATGTGTTCAAAGTGTAATGTGGGATTGTGTATTTACTGTTTTATTCCATTTCATGTAAAATAATACTGAGTTCAAGGTTTGATTTTTGATTATTAATTGTACTGTGTTATAAAGCATCAGTTGTATGATGAAGACTGAATAATAAATTTGCAAAAAACTTGTATATATATTAAGAAATTTCAATGACCTACTTATTTTAGTTGAAGTTGTAAGCCATATAAATTTAGGTAGTGTAAGCGCCTAGCGTTGCCATATGGCAACATCAAATATTTCGCTAATGGTAGTAATGACTTTCGTCGAAACAACTCTATTGTGTAATTTATGCCTTTTGCAGACATAATAACGCATTTTTTTTTTAAATTACGAAAAAATTAATTCCGGCGCTGATGGATTAAGAAGTGTGAGCACTTATTCAATAGAAGAGAACTGCTTCACGGTAGAGAAGATGAACAACAGCTCATAGCTCTTTAGGTATGAACCCTCGAGCCCTTGATAACTGGTAATTTTTTTCTTGTTGTGTTCCGCAATAGAACTTCTCAAAATATGGAAAACAAAATGCTTGCAGTAGAAGAGGCCCATTGTCGGAGGCATCAGAACGTTTTTGATTATAACTTTGTTTCACAGTATCTAAGATGAAGAAGTGCTCATAGCTATGAAGGAATACACTTAACAGCCCGTGTTTACTAGAACTTTTCACTTCGAATAAGGGTTGCTGTCATATCACTGAATATTGACCATTCGTCCTGGGTCACCATGTTATAGGTAGATGAAGGTACGGATGTAGAAACGGAATTACAGGAAGAGTGTTGAGAGAGTACTTAAGAAATCGCAACTGGTCGACGTGCTGACAACGGGTGGTACATAAAATAAAATGAAGAAGCAATGAAGACGCATTACCAAACACTAACAAGAAGAAAATCAAAGAAGATTACAGACGGGGCGGGACAGTCAGAAAACGGATGAGAGGCGGTACACCAGACGGAGATGATGCCAAACACTATATGAAAACAACGCTGAACAAAGAGAAGAAAAGTGGTCTAAGGAAGTAATTGTGAAGTCCAAATGAGCCCTCGGATCCAGGAGAAACAATATTTAACAGAAACGCACTATGCTGAGAATTTCTGAATACGTGGCAATGCAAAAACTGTAAAAATATAAAATTAGCAATGCTGTTTTAAAGAAATTTTTGTCTACATTTAAGACATCCACGCCACCGTGTTAACGTTGACATCAGATTGGATTTAGATGATGTCACCGATGTTTGCATTTATGTTCTGAAACGTATGAAATAATCAAATGGTTCAAATGGCTCTGAGCACTATGGGACTTAACATCTTAGGTCATCAGTCCCTTAGAACTACTTAAACCTAACTAACCTGAGGACAGCACACACATCCATGCCCGAGGCAGGATTCGAACCTGCGACTGTAGCAGTCCCGCGGGTCCGGACTGCAGCGCTAGAACCGCACGACCACCGCGGCCGGCTATGAAATAATCGTCCTGGATTTTCCAGAGTGCTAGTAACGTAATTTTGGGGAATACAATGTCTGAATTTTAATGAAAGCAATTTAGGCATCTTAAAGGTATCATAGTTTGTAACTGAATGCTATTAGAATGGTTCAAATGGCTCTGAGCACTATGGGATTTAACCTCTATGGTCATCAGTCCCCTAGAACTCAGAACTACTTAAACCAAACTAACCTAAGGACAGCACACAACATCCAGTCATCACGAGGCTGCTATCAGATATTTCATTATTAGGTTATACATCGTAATATCTAGTACAGCTTAAAACAGGTGGACATACTCGTATTACAGTTACTAGTATTGGGAACTCTTTACGGATTTTTAATTTTCGCCTTACTGTATCATAATACATAGTCTCCGCATTTCTTTATGTTTTGAACATCAAAGACTGCATGTCTGCAAATAATTATACTACATGTCAATCGGAAACAGTATATGATTTAAGAATGTAAATCTATAAATTTTTCATTCGTTTTTTTTTTTTAAATGGACTTGTAGTCCGGGGTGATATGTTACAATACAGCATCACCGGTCAATTGCGGTCTAACTGTGTTGGTGAGGCAATTCACTTTGGAGGTGTCCCGTACCACCCTCTGACGGTGATAGTACTACATGAGTCAGGCAGAAAAATTTTGCCTAACATGGGCAGGTGAAGGTGTGGCGGTGGGACTTATAGTCCCGTGGCGAGAAGGGATGACTCAAGTAAATTTGTATAAGAAATCGTTGAAGAATTGCAACTGCGAGAAACGTACAGTTCTAGGCCTGACAAAGAAACCAGTTAAGACGCTCCCACAACTTCATCCGTAGCAGAAGAATTGTGATTGATGGACACGGAGGAAGAAATATGAGGGTGGATAGGGAGAGCTAGCATTTAAAACGGTCGATACAGCACCTTGCGTCTTGGGTTAAGTGCTTTGTTCCACCGAATAGACACGCAGAAAATGAAACTCTCCAATGATAAGCTTTCCTTCTGAAGTGAACGCTTTTCGTTTGAAACTAAGTCAGAAAACGCCCGCACCGTTTGATGTGGCGGAAAAAGGTGCAAAAATTTCGCCCATAGGACTCAGGCATTCTCCTCCTAAGTTGTGCCTAAACTGCGGCACAGTTGTACCAACATGTTAACGTCTTCGTTCGACGCAAAAAATAAATAAATAAATAAATCGTCTTGAACGTATGTTGAGTTTATCACGTCAGTTCTGTAAATGCCGTTACCGTTCATAACAACTTGAGGTTCTTTTGCACGGCTTATTTGCACAGTAACTGCCAGTGTTCCGAATCTAGATTCCCACCGGATGGACGATGTTTTCCTAATAAGTAAGTCACGAAGACGGTATTTCTCAAACAACCAATACAGTATCGTCGCCTGCGGAAATCAGCTATTACCTGCCGATAAACAAATTTTCTGTGGCTCGCCGATTCGCAACCCTTTGCCGGAAAGATTTTTCTTACTATTGGAATTTGGCCAACACCGGCAAAGGATCATAGAAAGTGGTGTGCACGTAGTAGAGACATTACGGTTTATCAACGTGGGGCCTCAATTCCAGCTTTATAGGCACTGCCTTTTCCACGGCAAGGCAGCTAATACAGACCACCTAAAATATGACTAGATAGTATGAATACGTCAAGCTGCGGTTTTTCTAGCACGTAATGGACAATGTTTTGAGGTAAGCGGATAATAATTTTTTCGTTTATAGCCCACGAGTTATGACATCAACCCTTTTTTTAATGAAACATAATACTTATACATTAAATCTGAAGTGTGCAGTCACTTATATTCCGCTTCTTCCTCTAATATTTTGACTGTACCGAGCGAGGTAACTCACATTCGAGCCAGCAGCTGTGGCCGAGCGGTTCTAGGGCCTTCAGTTTGGAACCACGCTGCTGCTACGGTCGCAGGTTCGAATCCTGCTGTGTGTGTAATGTCCTTAGGTTAGTTAGGTTTAAGTAGTTCTACGTCTAGGGGACTGATGACCTCATATGTTAAGTCCCATAGTGCTAGAGCCATTTGAACCATTTGAACTCACATTCGGGATGACGACGGTTCACACCCGCGACCTATCATCCAGATTTCATTAAACTGCTCCAGGCAAATGCCGGGGCGTTTCTTTTAAAAGGGCACGATACAGTCTGAGCTTCTGCTCCAACGACGTTGATATCGATGTGATGTTAAATCCAATCTTCCTTGCTTTTCTTTCTTCATCTTCATAGTGAGCCCAAAAGAATGACGCTCCAGCACTCACTTCCTGCTTTTAAACTCACGGACCATGTGTGCATGCGGCCACAGAAACACAGGCGCTAGAGACGTTGATCGGCGGCAAAGCAGTACAATGTGCATGAATTATATCTGTGACTGCGCAGTCGATAGATGCTGGGATGTTGATGCACCATTCTGATCTGCACTGTCACGACATCATTTTAAATTTATTACAGGATCCGCCGGATTCCATGACTTGTCTAAGCTGAACCCGCTACCTGTATTAATCAAATACGTCGCCATGGAAATTTCAATTGGCTGTTTCACCACCGAGGCCCATAAATATGATCCAGACGCTAAAATTCAATGTTTTCGGACAACATAGAGTGACCAGTATCAATACTGTGTTCTGGCACACCCGATGTACACTCCTGGAAATTGAAATAAGAACACCGTGAATTCATTGTCCCAGGAAGGGGAAACTTTATTGACACATTCCTGGGGTCAGATACATCACATGATCACACTGACAGAACCACAGGCACATAGACACAGGCAACAGAGCATGCACAATGTCGGCACTAGTACAGTGTATATCCACCTTTCGCAGCAATGCAGGCTGCTATTCTCCCATGGAGACGATCGTAGAGATAGTGGATGTAGTCCTGTGGAACGGCTTGCCATGCCATTTCCACCTGGCGCCTCAGTTGGACCAGCGTTCGTGCTGGACGTGCAGACCGCGTGAGACGACGCTTCATCCAGTCCCAAACATGCTCAATGGGGGACAGATCCGGAGATCTTGCTGGCCAGGGTAGTTGACTTACACCTTCTAGAGCACGTTGGGTGGCACGGGATACATGCGGACGTGCATTGTCCCGTTGGAACAGCAAGTTCCCTTGCCGGTCTAGGAATGGTAGAACGATGGGTTCGATGACGGTTTGGATGTACCGTGCACTATTCAGTGTCCCCTCGACGATCACCAGTGGTGTACGGCCAGTGTAGGAGATCGCTCCCCACACCATGATGCCGGGTGTTGGCCCTGTGTGCCTCGGTCGTATGCAGTCCTGATTGTGGCGCTCACCTGCACGGCGCCAAACACGCATACGACCATCATTGGCACCAAGGCAGAAGCGACTCTCATCGCTGAAGACGACACGTCTCCATTCGTCCCTCCATTCACGCCTGTCGCGACACCACTGGAGGCGGGCTGCACGATGTTGGGGCGTGAGCGGAAGACGGCCTAACGGTGTGCGGGACCGTAGCCCAGCTTCATGGAGATGGTTGCGAATGGTCCTCGCCGATACCCCAGGAGCAACAGTGTCCCTAATTTGCTGGGAAGTGGCGGTGCGGTCCCCTACGGCACTGCGTAGGATCCTACGGTCTTGGCGTGCATCCGTGCGTCGCTGCGGTCCGGTCCCAGGTCGACGGGCACGTGCACCTTCCGCCGACCACTGGCGACAACATCGATGTACTGTGGAGACCTCACGCCCCACGTGTTGAGCAATTCGGCGGTACGTCCACCCGGCCTCCCGCATGCCCACTATACGCCCTCGCTCAAAGTCCGTCAACTGCACATACGGTTCACGTCCACGCTGTCGCGGCATGCTACCAGTGTTAAAGACTGCGATGGAGCTCCGTATGCCACGGCAAACTGGCTGACACTGACGGCGGCGGTGCACAAATGCTGCGCAGCTAGCGCCATTCGACGGCCAACACCGCGGTTCCTAGTGTGTCCGCTGTGCCGTGCGTGTGATCATTGCTCGTACAGCCCTCTCGCAGTGTCCGGAGCAAGTATGGTGGGTCTGACACACCGGTGTCAATGTGTTCTTTTTTCCATTTCCAGGAGTGTATTTGGCTGTAAGAGGCAGTGTACCTGCTGGTGTCTGCACATCTGTCATGAATGTTATTTGCTCTATCGTTCGTTCCTACATGGACATTAAAATGTTTGCCTGCTTCTGACTCAAAACGAGTGCACTGTCCTCTTTTATAATAAGGTTGAACTGGAATTCCTACTGCGAACAGCGTGTTCAAATGGTACTAATGGCTCTGAGCACTATGCGACTTAACTTCGGAGGTCATCAGTCGCCTCGAACTTAGAACTAATTAAACCTAACTAACCTAAGGACATCACACACATCCATGCCCGAGGCAGGATTCGATCCTGCGACCGTAGCGGTCGCTCGGCTCCAGACTGTAGCGCCTAGAACCGCACGGCCACTCCGGCCGGTGAACAGCGTGTCTCAGTGCACACATTTACACAAAGACAGAAGTAATTGGCGTTCACCGTGCAGGAAATTAAACCAAAACTGTTGCTCAGAAACCACTACCAAAATGAAAGTGCAAACTTCAAAAAAAAAAAAAAAAAAAAAAAAAAAAAAAAAAAAAAAAAAAAAAAAAAAAAAAAAAAAGAAAAGTTAAACACTGAAATTACGTAGGAACACTATGCAACACACATTGTTCATTAGCCAATGAAAAGTATCGATTACAAATAAGATGCTTAGAAATTGCGCACTGGAAACGTGAGATGAGAAATGAATGAAACAATAAAATAGGAGAAGTATCTCACCTGAAAAATTACAGCATAATCAGCAGGAATAGCACAACATGAAGAAATCGCGCCAGCTAAAATATGCTAAAGTAGAACTAAACTACTTGGAGAAAGACTGGGGTGATTTTCTCGTACTAAAAAAACTTGTCACTTTAAATGAAAATACTAATTCGTTCATTATAATCACAAAGCGGTATTTTAAACTCTTATTTCACAAGAACATAAAACTCACAGAAAACGAAGAACCTTACTTTCTTCACAAAAGTCTTACAAAGTAATGCTTTTACGACTGCAAACTCAAATGAATTAAACTGTAATTACCTAACTGAGGTAGAGAGGCAGACCTGTTACAAGAATCACCACCATTATTAGTACGCGCCAGCAAAAATTATTATCTTAAAAACATATCTGTAGTGCAAATACATTCTTTTTGTTCCATAAATGCTGAGTCTGTCTTTCCTTACATCAGATTAGTAATTCCTAACAATCCTCTTCACCAAAATCCTCCTCCAGTATGCGCTACGCTAAAATTTCTGCCCGCTTACTCCATCTCCAATATCCGACTCTTCTTCATCCTAGAACTGAGCCAAAGGTACACAAGTTCAGAGATACTAATGTCACAGTCGTAAATCAACTATTCCACTGATGTCACACACACAACTGTCGTTCTCGCAATTTGAAATTTCCACTTATTCTGAAACTATCCGCAAATAAATGTCCATGCCACCAGTATATATCCATCATGTCCACCTTTCGCATGAACTGTACAAGTCATCTGTCCGGTGTATGAGAGGGCATACTCTTAAGTGATCTTGAAAACACTTGCCTTCCGGAGCATCAACGAAACCCAACCGTGCAGCTGTCTTCGGTGGAGGATGATAAACACTTTTGCTTTGTGCTTGCTGAGGATCCGTCCTATTTTTGACGATAGGCTTCCCATGTATGCCAGGAAATCTAAAGATTTAAAACTCTTTATGTCTTCTTCTGCACTGCTTATGACTATCCTTGGTTTCATTCGTAGCGCCTTGTGAATGTGCTGCAAGGAATACCTGTTGGCTTCAAAAACTCTGTTTAAACGGAGGAGCTCGTTCTGCAGACCGCTCTTGTCAGCAATAATGTATGCCCTGTGAACTGAAGTTCTGAAAACACTCATCGTAAGTGAAGAATGGTGGCAGCTATTTGCACGTAAATATAAACCTGTATGCCTCGGTTTCCGATGTACTGTATATCCCACAGTGCCGTCATCTTTGGGCTGAACCAAGCCATCTAAAAATGGTATTTCCATCGTAAAATGGATTTGTGCATGGATGGAATTTAAATAGTTTAAAAGTTCTTGTAATTTATCTTCACGCAAGTATGTCATCAATAGACCTCCAAAGCACTGTGGGGTTTAAGACAGCATATCCCAGCGCCTGTTCCTCCAAGTCCTCCATAAATAAATTGGCCACCAAGGACAACAAGGGCCTAGCCATGGCGACACTGTATAAATAGTACGTCGAGGTCATTACATATCTGAACAAAGCTGAAATTTCTTAATCAAAACTTCTACCAATAAATGATAAGGATTCCGAAAGCGGAACCTTTGTGAATTAACCGCAGGTACATCCACCTCTTAGAACCAAATAAATCGCCTCTGCCAGAACACTATATTGATACTAGTTACTCCATGTTGCACAAAAAGTCGAGATTTTAGCGTCTAAATCATCTTCCTGGGACGCGGTGGTGAATGAGGCAACTGGAATTCGCTTGGCGACGAATTTGATTAACAGAGACAGCGTCTTCAGCTTGGATAAGTCAAGGAACCCGGCGCTTTCTGTAATAAACATAAAATGACGTCGCGACACTCCAGCACAGAATGATACATCGAAGTCCCCGCGTGGATCGACTGCGCAGCCACAGATATAGTTATGTACATTGTACTATTTTGCCGCTAGTCAATATCTCTACCACCTTTGTATCTTTGGCAAAGGTTAACGTGGCGCGGTCTGCGAGATTAAAAGAGGGGAGCGATTGCTGGAGACCACTCAGCGTTTCCGTCGTCCACACTTACATCTCTCCATGTACAACCAACCCATCCCTCTAACAAAGTAAAATTCTTACGAGTAACTCTCGAAAGAAAACCAACATGGAACCCACATCTCCTTACGATCCAACACAAAGCCCGAAACAGACTAAAACTACTATGTGCCTTATGTATCTGTGCATAGGTGCTTAACGTTAGAGTTCATGGGATCAAGAGGTTAGCGTTCGAGTCTCGTAAGACGAACGTTTATGAGGCAACGGTCGGACTCCTGCTCAAACATAATTTTTAATCTATATTTTTTCATCACTGGTCATATTATTTAATTTATATGTCATTTTAGAGGTAACATAATTAAAAAACCTCGTGTATTTGCATGAAATTTTAGTGAATTTCATGTTATTTGACTACTTACTATTTTTAATTAAATTTAATTGTTAAAACAAACATATTTATAACTATCCTCAAGTGAACGAAGAAACGCATAGAGTTTTCCTGAAAATGTGTACCTGTCGTGATTTGCGAAATCTCTTATATTTGCAAAGCTATCCGGAAGTACTTTGTACCTCGACGATTCCAGCTGGAGACACAGAGGCAGGCCCCATTTGGCTGTTAACCTGCGTAGCGGTGAGGAGTTGCTAATGTAGCAAGAACGAGGAATGTGGTGCAAATGTTTTTAATATCACAGAATTTACACCTATACTACAAAATGACAGTGACTCCTTGTTCTTCGACTACTAGAGATAATAAATGTCATGGCGATTCGAGCCGTCGCCTCGTCCACGACCCTTCTGCAAAGCGCGAAAGCTAACCGCTTTTTTTATTAGATTGCCTTGGTATTTTCATGAAAATCAAACAACCATAGTCAAATCATCATTTAAAATCGGTTGCAAAAAGAAACCGCTTGATCCCACTGACTTCTTACGGCTTATACCGTCAGTTACATAATATACGCGTGAAACTACTCTTGCAATTTTCTCGCAACTGCCAGAGTAGTGCACCTTACTACGTGCACATTACGTCGTTTTAATGGTTTATTAAAGGTGTACATAGTTTGAATTAAATCCTTGATCCCAACGTCGTGGCCTCAGCTTGCAAGAGCTCGATACTAGTCAACGATCGGTTTCCGAGAAGGTAATACAGGGTGTTTCAAAAATGACCGGTATATTTGAAACGGCAATAAAAACTAAACGAGCAGCGATAGAAATACACCGTTTGTTGCAATATGCTTGGGACAACAGTACATTTTCAGGCGGACAAACTTTCGAAATTACAGTAGTTACAATTTTCAACAACAGATGGCGCTGCAAGTGATGTGAAAGATATAGAAGACAACGCAGCCTGTGGGTGCGCCATTCTGTACGTCGTCTTTCTGCTGTAAGCGTGTGCTGTTCACAACGTGCAAGTGTGCTGTAGACAACATGGTTTATTCCTTAGAACAGAGGATTTTTCTGGTGTTGGAATTCCACCGCCTAGAACACAGTGTTGTTGCAACAAGACGAAGTTTTCAACGGAGGTTTAATGTAACCAAAGGACCGAAAAGCGATACAATAAAGGATATGTTTGAAAAATTTCAATGGACTGGGAACGTGACGGATGAACGTGCTGGTAAGGTAGGGCGACCGCGTACGGCAACCGTAGAGGGCAACACGCAGCTAGTGCAGCAGGTGATCCAACAGCGGCCTCGGGTTTCCGTTCACCGTGTTGCAGCTGCGGTCCAAATGACACCAACGTCCACGTATCGTCTCATGCGCCAGAGTTTACACCTCTATCCATACAAAATTCAAACGCGGCAACCCCTCAGCGCCGCTACCATTGCTGCACGGGAGACATTCGCCAACGATATAGTGCACAGGATTGATGACGGCGATATGCATGTGGGCAGCATTTGGTTTACTGACGAAGCTTATTTTTACCTGGACGGCTTCGTCAATAAACAGAACTGGCGCATATGGGGAACCGAAAAGCCCAATGTTGCAGTCCCATCGTCCCTGCATCCTCAAAAAGTACTGGTCTGGGCCGCCATTTCTTCCAAAGGAATCATTGGCCCATTTTTCAGATCCGAAACGATTACTGCATCACGCTATCTGGACATTCTTCGTGAATTTGAGGCGGTACAAACTGCCTTAGGCGACACTGCGAGCACCTCGTGGTTTATGCAAGATGGTGCCCGGCCACATCGCACGGCCGACGTCTTTAATTTCCTGAATGAATATTTCGATGATCGTGTGATTGCTTTGGGCTATCCGAAACATACAGGACGCGGCGTGGATTGGCCTCCCTATCCGCCAGACATGAACCCCTGTGACTTTTTTCTGTGGGGACACTTGAAAGACCAGGTGTACCGCCAAAATCCAGAAACCATTGAACAGCTGAAGCAGTACATCTCATCTGCATGTGAAGCCATTCCGCCAGACACGTTGTCAAAGGTTTCGGGTAATTTCATTCAGAGACTACGCCATATTATTGCTACGCATGGTGGATATGTGGAAAACATCGTACTATAGAGTTTCCCAGACCGCAGCGCCATCTGTTGTTGAAAACTGTAACTACTGTAATTTCGAAAGTTTGTCTGCCTGAAAATGTACTGTTGTCCCAAGCATATTGCAACAAACGGTGTATTTCTATCGCTGCACGTTTAGTTTTTATTGCCGTTTCAAATATACCGGTCATTTTTGAAACACCCTGTACATATGCCTGTGTACAAAATTGTATCTCACGTGAAGACGTAAGAGTTTGCTGAAGAAAAATTGCCTCGGCTGACCTACTTGTGCAGTGTTGTGTTATTCCCAGATTAGTCTCCAATCGGTTTTTGAGGTGGCAACACCCGAACTCGTGTGTGAAGCGCGACTCCGCGACAAGGCAGAATTAATTGTTAAAGTTGCCTCGGAAAAGGTATTTGTGCGATATCGTGTGGATTCTACGACCGTGTGAAGCATTTTCTGACTTTGGCGGTGCTCGGAAACTAATGACAGGGAATCTTCTTATGAATATGAACGATACAGTGGCTCTAGAATCTGTTTTACTAATTTTGCAGTTGGATAAATAAAACAAAATTAGTTGGGATCCTAACATTTTACAATTCTCATTATGTTTAACCATTTAAACCTACCCATTTGCGACATTATTATGTTCTGTTTGTTGCACACGCATTAGAGTTCGCGACCGATGAGAGGAAACGAATCGGAGCAGCGTCTACAAAATTTGAGGTAAGCAAACTGGATACAACTCAGTTATGAGAAGTGGGCTGCTGACGCATTGGACTTACATATGTAAACCACACGTAGTATCATCGTGCGTGCCCGTATACGTATTGTGGCAGACGATATTTTGAACATTCATTCTCCTGTCTGTTGTTATAGTATTACTCCTGGCATCCCTTGTGTGGGGAAAAGTATCTTTAAAAAGCGGTTAATTTAAATGGGAAGTATTAAGCCCTCAGGATAGTGTTACACAGCGAGTTGTGAGAACGCAAAGTTAAGTAACGTGTCAACGATGTTGAGCATTGTGGAGCAGTCTCTCTAAATTTAGTGTTCAAGATATTTTTCGGAATGTTCTGATGAAAAAAAAAACTGTGTATTAAGTTTGTCCCGAACAGCTTGACTTCCAAACAACAAACAGCAGTGAGTGGATGTTAGCTGCAACTTTAATGAAATGAATACGCGAACAATTCTTTTCTGGAAAATATCGCCACGGGCGACGAGACTTGGTGCTATCAATACGAACATGCCACCAAGCGACAAAGCGCAGAAATTCGCATAACGTGTCAGCGCTTTGACAACGTAACCTACATTCAATCCAATGCAAAGCGCGAGTTGAACAACACCCCAAAGAAGGACTTTTCTAACAAAAAAATGGCTCTGAGCACTGTGGGACTTAACAGCTGAGGTTATCAGTCCCATAGAACTCAGAACTACTACCTAAGTACATCATAAACATCCATGCCCGAGGCAGGATTCGAACCTGCGACCGTAGCGGTCGCGCGGTTCCAGACTGAAGCCCCTAGAACGGCTCGGTCACACCGGCCGGCTGGTGCATGCCAGAGTACGGTGCATCGAGTAAGTGTGCAGACGTTTTCAGACGTGCTAATGGTGGTTGTGTGTTGAAAATGGCTCAAAGAACACATATTGATGACGTCATGAGGGGGTAGAATACTAGGGCGACTGGAGGCCGGTCAAACACAGCAGGTCGTACCAAGGGCCGTCCGTGTACCACGTCCCGTCTCCGGCCATACTGATTTAGGTTTTCCGTGGTTTCCTTAAATCGCTTCAGGCAAATCCGCGATGGTTCCTTTGAAAGGGCACGGCCGATTTCCTTCCCCATCCTTCCCTCACCCGAGCTTGCGCTCCGTCTCTAATGACCTCGTTGTCGACGGGACGTTAAACACTAATCTCCTCCTCCTCCTCCGTGTACCACGAAGTTTGATCTCAAGATTATGGCAACGATTCCAGCAGACAGGAAACGTGTCCAGGCGCTACAGTACGGGATGTCCACAGTGTACAACACCACAAGAAGACCGATGTCTCACCATCAGTGAGTGAAAACGGCCACGGAGTACTGCAGGTAGCCTTGGTCGGGACCTTACTGCAGCCACTGGAACAGTTGTCTCCAGACACACAATCTACAGACGACTGAACAGACATGGTTTATTCGCCTGGAGACCTGCAAGGTGCATTCGACAGACCCTTGGTCACAAGAGAGCCCGTAAAGCCTGGTGTCAAGAACACAATACATGGTCATTGGAACAGTGGTCGCAGTTTATGTTCACGGACGAGTCCAGATATAGTCTGAACAGTTATTCTCGCCGGGTTTTCATCTGGCGCGAACCAGGAACCAGATACGAACCCCTTAATGTCCTTGAAAGGGACCTGTATGGAGCTCGTGATTTGAAGGTGTGAGGTGGGATTATGACTGGTGCACGTACACCCCTGCATGTTTTTGACAGAAGAACTGTAACAGGTCAGGTGTATCGGGACGTCATTTTGCACCAGTATGTCCGCCTTTTCAGGGGTGCAGTGGATCCCACCTTCCTCTTGATGGATGATAACTCATGGCCCTACCGAGCTGCCATCGTGGAGGAGTACCCTGAAACAGAAGATATTAGGCGAATTTAGTGGCCTGCCTGTTCTCCAGATCTGATCCCCACCGAGCACGTCTAGGATGCTCTCGGTCGACGTATCGCTGCACGTCATAAAACCCCTACGACACTTCAGGAGCTCGACAGGCACTGGCGCAAGAATGGGAGGCTATACGCCAGCAGCTGCTCGACCACCTGATCCAGAGTATGCCAACCCGTTCTGCGGCCCGTATACGTGTGCATGGTGATCATA
Organism: Schistocerca serialis cubense; assembly: GCF_023864345.2. Taxonomy (NCBI): domain Eukaryota; kingdom Metazoa; phylum Arthropoda; class Insecta; order Orthoptera; family Acrididae; genus Schistocerca; species Schistocerca serialis. The sequence continues at coordinate 458,234,356 of NC_064644.1, read as the reverse complement.
TCCCATAATGATGTCGGGGTGCATGCACAGGAAAGAATGGCGTTTTGTAGCACATATGTTTCGGAACAGTTTTCTCAACTTACCATGGACTTACTGATCTGTATGGTGTGTGTTCCCTATGTGTCTATACTATGAGCGCCAGATGTGTGTAATGCCACGTTGGGTGGCACCACATTCTGCAGTTATCCTTAATTTATGAGTATGAGTGTATTCCTTATTAATCCACTCTCGAAACTTTTTGGACTGACGCGGTGTGTTGAAACGATTCTGATCACGGTCATCCGCGTTATCTGTGTTTGCAAAAATTTTTATAAGCTGTCAATTTCTAGTATTGTGGTAAATAAAATACGCTCACTAAAGAGAACAGTAGCTGATGAGAGAAATATGACTAATAGTTATGCGGGAACATCAAACAATCGATAGGTCACTATGAGGCAGTTTGAATGTACCAGTGCGATCACCCAAAGAAGAATTCTGGGATTACTACATTCCATCGCATTTCGTCCTTTCCACATTTCCATTCATTAAATGCTTCATGGCAATGGTTTCTGAATGGTGTCAACGAAAACTGGTGTATGGTTGCTGTATGGTTCAAATGGCACTGAGCTCTATGGGACAAGATAAATGTTCAAATGTGTGTGAAATCTTATGGGACTTAACTGCTAAAGTCATCAGTCCCTACGCTTACACACTACTTAACCTAAATTATCCTAAGGACAAACACACACACACACACATGCCCGAGGGAGGACTCGAACCTCCGCCGGGACCAGCCGCACTATGGGACATCTGAGGTCATCAGTCCCCTAGATTTAGAACTACTTAAACGTAACTAACCCAAGGACATCACACATATCCATGCCCGAGGCAGGATTCGAACCTGCGACCGTAGTGGTCGTGCGGTTCCAGACTGAAGCGCCTAGAACCGCTCGGTCACAACGGCCGGCTGGATTGTTGTATGAGTTCGAAGTGTTTTTCCATAATTTTAATAAACACAATAGATAGACATAACGAAGACTTAACTCATCAGTAATATATTATCCTTCACTATTTACAACAGTCTATTAACGCTGGGGTAACGAATGTAGAAATGACGTGATCTTGAAGCGAGAAATTCGACGAGCCCTGCTGTTCTGTCATCCGGAAAGGAAGTTCCTTGAAGGTTGTTCGATAGAGAGCAGAATAGGTGAAAATCTGAGGGTGTAAGATCAGGTGAATAAGGTGGGTGCGGAATGATTTCCCAACCCAACTCTTGTATACTGTTTTTGTCAGTTTGGCAGGATGCAGGCGGGCATTATCGTGGAGCAACATCACTTCACGCAGTCATTGTTATCGGACTGACAAGCAAAAAACACAATTTCTCGTCACCAGCAACGATGCACGATATGAATGGTCGGTGTTGTTCAAGATCCAACTGACGACGAGCAAGGAGGGATGCAGATTTTTCTGATTTTGGCTTAGAGCATGCGTAAACCCATACATCTGAGTTTTGAATCTTCCCCGCTGGATGCAAATGTCGCAAGATGATGAAATGATCATAGTTCATCACATTTGCCAGTTCTCGAGTAGAATAACTTGGATCATTGTGGATTAATACGTGTAAACGATCTTCATAGCTTTCCTACACACTTCCTGAACGTGAAGAGTGACTAATACCAAAACGCTCCTATTTAAAATAAGAAATGAATCCAAACAGAAAAATATGTCTGAAATGTTACGATTTCTCCTCTTGTCACTCCATTTTCTAGCGTCCACAGCTCCACACTCCAGAATGGCAACATGTAGACTCATATAGCAACAGTGAACTTATGAGAGACTGGCAACATGTAGACTCATATAGCAACAGTGAACTTATGAGAGAATGGCAACATGTAGACTCATATAGCAACAGTGAACTTTTTTTTTTTTTTTTTTTTTTTTTTTTTTTTTTTTTTTTTTTTTTTTGTCATCAGTCTGCTGACTGGTTTGATGCGGCCCGCCACAAATTCCTTTCCTGTGCTAACCTCTTCATCTCAGAGTACCACTTGCAACCTACGTCCTCAGTTATTTGCTTGACGTATTCCAATCTCTGTCTTCCTCTACAGTTTTTGCCCTCTACAGCTCCCTCTAGTACCATGGAAGTCATTCCCTCATGTCTTAGCAGATGTCCTATCATCCTGTCCCTTATCCTTTTCAGTGTTTTCCACATATTCCTTTCCTCTCCGATTCTGCGTAGAACCTCCTCATTCCTTACCTTATCAGTCCACCTAATTTTCAACATCCGTCTATAGCACCACATCTCAAATGCTTCGATTCTCTTCTGTTCAAGTTTTCCCACAGTCCATGTTTCACTACCATACAATGCTGTACTCCAGACGTACATCCTCAGAAATTTCTTCCTCAAATTAAGGCCGGTATTTGATATTAGTAGACTTCTCTTGGCCAGAAATGCCTTTTTTGCCATAGCGAGTCTGCTTTTGATGTCCTCCTTGCTCCATCCGTCATTGGTTATTTTACTGCCTAAGTAGCAGAATTCCTTAACTTCATTGACTTCGTGACCATCAATCCTGATGTTAAGTTTCTCACTGTTCACATTTCTACTACTTCTCATTACCTTCGTCTTTCTCCGATTTACTCTCAAACCATACTGTGTACTCATTAGACTGTTCATTCCGTTCAGCATATCATTTAATTCTTCTTCACTTTCACTCAGGATAGCAATGTCATTAGCGAATTGTATCATTGATATCCTTTCACCTTGTATTTTAATTCCACTCCTGAACCTTTCTTTTATTTCCATCATTGCTTCCTCGATGTACAGATCGAAGAGTAGGGGCGAAAGGCTACAGCCTTGTCTTACACCCTTCTTAATATGAGCACTTCGTTCTTGATCGTCCACTCTTATTATTCCCTCTTGGTTGTTGTACATATTGTATATGACCCGTCTCTCCCTATAGCTTACCCCTACTTTTTTCAGAATATCGAACAGCTTGCACCATTTTATATTGTCGAACGCTTTTTCCAGGTCGACAAATCCTATGAAAGTGTCTTGATTTTTCTTTAGCCTTGCTTCCATTATTAGCCGTAACGTCAGAATTGCCTCTCTCGTCCCTTTACTTTTCCTAAATCCAAACTGATCGTCACCTAGCGCATTCTCAATTTTCTTTTCCATTCTTCTGTATATTATTCTTGTAAGCAGCTTCGATGCATGAGCTGTTAAGCTGATTGTGCGATAATTCTCGCACTTGTCAGCTCTTGCCGTCTTCGGAATTGTGTGGATGATGCTTTTCCGAAAGTCAGATGGTATATCGCCAGACTCATATATTCTACACACCAACGTGAATAGTCGTTTTGTTGCCACTTCCCCCAACGATTTTAGAAATTCTGATGGAATGTTATCTATCCCTTCTGCCTTATTTGACCGTAAGTCCTCCAAAGCTCTTTTAAATTCAGATTCTAATACTGGATCCCCTATCTCTTCTAAATCGACTCCTGTTTCTTCTTCTATCACATCAGACAGATCTTCACCCTCATAGAGGCTGTCAATGCTTTCCACAGTGAACTACAAATAAAAAATAACACTCGACAAATAAAGCGATAGCAGCAGTAGTACGAACATCTAGTAAAAACGCTACGAACTTATGCCTCAATCTAGTAAAAGATTTCGTTTACAAATGAAGCATTGTTCAGAACCCATGGGAAAATCAATCCTCAGAATATGCGCTACTGGTCAGTTAAAAATTCTGATAGGCTGAAGGCAATGGGAAACAATATTCCTGGTCTGTCAAGGTGTGCTGCGGGCTTTTTACGGATCTCATCCTCGGGCCCTGTTTTACTGACTAGACTCAAATGGCTACACGTCTCTACAGTTCTGAACAGGCATGCTGTTGCAATAATAGGAAGACATCCCACTGGACATGAGACAATCCATCTGGTATCAATCTGCTGGATGTTCCACACACTCCTGACCGACAGTTGCAGACCTTCTATCCTGAGCATTTGCTTGTGGTTGGATCGGTTGTTCGGGAAACACAAAATGACATGAACGCTCACCAGACTTAACACCTCTGGATTTTTATCTTTGGGAAAATTAAAACAAATGAAAGACGTGCAATGAGATATCGACGACTACCGAAGCCATGAAATGCCATGATCTGTGAAGTGATAAGTCCAGATGAAATTCAGCGTGCAGACTGATCTGTCCTAAATCACTTTATACCATGTATCAGTGCCGAAAGTCAACACTTTGAACACTTGATGCGACAGTCATAACAATAAAGGCACATATAGTACCCAAATTATGTGTTTATTCGAATTTGGTACAGTAGGGCATATATTTGTCAGACGTCCGCTTCTGACTGCGTGACACTATTTTATGGCTCCGTCATCTCGTTACTTGATCAAGTCCCGCACATGTGCGATAGATGTAAATGCAAATTCCTGTGTCGTTAGAGTCCTCTTTGAAGGCCCTACCTAGTGTGACAAAAAATGTATATTTGAAATTTTCTGGAAGATTAAAACTGTGTGCCAGACCCAGACTCGAACTCGGGATCTTTGATTTTTGCAGGCAAGTGCTCTTATTGTGTACTTGTATTAAAATTAGTCGCTGTCATAATTGCGCAGCTATTAACATTAGAACATTACTTCCATTTGTCAGAAATATAGCCACATTCTCGGCCACAGCTTAGCGAAAAAAAGGTACTTGATATATTTACTGGTTCACTGGAATTCGCAGGAACAGTCCGACACATCATATGTGAGTACCTCAGTCAAATAAACATTGCGCAATATCCCTTCGCGTAATGCTAAGTCTCTTTTGAAGCTTACAAATGAGGAAGTACATTTTAAAAATGCACGCTTATTCCCATGAGTAATGACACCCACACAATTTCTCTGCTAATTGATATTGTCTTATTCTCATAGATTTCTTCTGTTACGTCGTCTTGCATTTCGAAGTCCACCTATTGCGTCGTCACGGAGTTTATGACCATCTGTTTCGTAGTCTACGCAAATCTCTCTTTCCTTCAACGCAAATCTCTCTTTCCTTCAGTGTCATAACCGAGGATTTTCCTGAGTAAACTTTCAGCTCTCATTCTGTTCATACAGTGCCCACCTCCCCCCACCTGCCATCTCTCATTTCGGTTTTATTCTCTTTAACAATACACATTCACTAGCTCGTAATTACATTCCTTCCAGAGCAATCTCTAATGAATCTCATTTCTGCTGATTGTATTCTGCTGCCTTCTTTCCTTCCTTAACAAACTGTCGCTCTCATACGACAGCAACGAAGACGAGTTATTCAAATAAAATTTGATTTTTCGTATGGTTTGCAGTCTTGTTGTTGTTTGCTGTCTATTGTGCGAAATGTTCATCAAAATATTTGCAGCTTTCCGTTTACGTCATTACCATAGCCATAACTCGTGTCGCAGTCCTATATTTAAACCGTAAAAAAGGGGATTAGAGGTTAACGTCCCGTCGACAGCGAGGTCATTAGAGACGGAGCACAAGCTCGGATTAAAGAAGGATGAGGAAGGATATCGGCCGTTCCCTTTTCAGATGAACCACCCCAGCATTTACTCTAAGCGATTTACGGATATTACGGGAAACTAAATCTGGATAGCGATTTAACCGTCTTCCTCCCGAATGCCAGTCTAGTGTACCAACCACGTACCACCTCGCTCGGTATTAAAAACGTGACACCTGTTTGTATTCTCTTCTCACTGATTGCGGTCTTTAACTATACTTAGTTTATTTCCGCTAAAAGGAGTAACTATTGTCTTACGTACGGAAATAGTGAGAGCCGGCCGGTGTGGCCAAGCGGTTATAGGCGCTCTAGGCGCTACAGTCTGGAACCGCGCGACCGCAACGGTCGCAGGTTCGAATCCTGCCTCGGGCATGGCTGTGTGTGATGTCCTTAGGTTAGTTAGGTTTAAGTAGTTCCAAGTTCTAGGGGACTGATGACTTTAGAAGTTATGTCGCATAGTGCTCATAGCCATTTCAACCAAATAGTGAGAGTACATACTGCCCAAATTTGGTTTAGCCGATGTTTTGCCATCTCCTGCCCATCTTCACTTTATTGTATTGTTACTTTGTCATCTGTAAGCAATTCTGCACTCAGATTTGAGGGCTTATCTGAATTTATTCGTGTATAATCCTCAGATTCCAATTTCTAAAGAGATATCTATTATAAATGATAGAAAAGAGAGCGTTTCATTGCTTACAGGTTTTTATCACCTCTACCATTACCTCTTCTGTATTTATTACCACATTAAGTCTTATCGAGTGCACGCTATATTACAGTGGCGTGAACTGTATCCCTTCGTCGTTACATACTGCGCACTTGATGGAATAATGTTCTGGGGTAAGTCATCTACATGGAATAATGTGCTTGGGTAACGCGTCCATAAGAAATAAATTCTTCATTGCTCATAAACGTGGTTTAAGAATAATACGTGACGCTCACCCACGATGACCTTGCAGACATCTGTTTAAGGAGTTGGGTACTTTGACTATCTATTCCCACATGAAGTTTTTTTTGTTTGTAAATAGTCCACTACAGTTCAAATGGAACAATGATGTACAGACATAATACCAGAAGGAAAAATGACGTCCATGACTCCACATTAAGGTTGTCTTTAGCACAAAAAGGAGTGCACAACGCTGCAACAAAAAGTTTAGATCACTTACCCACTGATATAAAATATCTGACAAACAGCAAAGTAAAATTTGAAATCAAACTGAAAAAGTTTCTCTTCGACAACTTCTTCTGTTCCATAGTGAAACTCGTAGGAGTTACTCACTCACTTATGTATATTCAGCATGTTGCCATATTTACAAATTTATTTGTGATGTGAATGTAAAATGACTCGTTCCGATTCACTGTGAATTTTCCAGAAAAATTATCCATGGAACATGAAACTAACAAACTAATTTAGCTTTTAAGAGGTAGTGGCGCATCATTTCCATCATACCATACAGTTTTCGTGGTATTTCGGGATTTCCGATGCAGTTTCGTTCAGATCAGAGTAATCAACTATATTAAGATATATTACTCAGGCAGGTTTGACATATACCATTGGGAAGTAAGTGTCGTGAAAGACATTGTATGTTTGTTAAATGCAAAATCCCATATGCGACATCGTTTTGACCTGGGTGCTACGGGCCCTTGTCACATTTCTGAATTCTGTAAATGGCAGCATAAACGTATGTGAAGAAACAGATAATAAGCGTCCATGAATATCTCTGCTGTTGTTTCTCAGAAACAGTGGAAATTTTGTTCCTGAGCTTCCTAGGAGCAACTGCCACAGAGTGAATTCAAAACTACAATAACACCATTAGAACTGTTTACACAACTAAGAAGGTTGCATTTGTGTTAGATTTAACTTCAGTACACTGTTACTACTGAACAGTATGTGACTTTAACTTTCAATTTTTTTTGTCTTCACACCAGACATTGATCAAGCTGCTATATCTTCAGAAAGTCTATTCGCATTTACAAACCTGCCGCAACGTACATCCATTGTAACCTCCCCACCGCAATTTTAAAAGAAAAATGACAATACTCAATAGAAATGGGAGCCAAGTGTAACCTCCCTACAAAAAATTTTAAAAGAAAATAACGATACTAATTAGAAATGCTGATGGACATGGCTCTATGCGTAACCTGCCCACAATCAAATGTACTGACAATGGCAACAAAAATGTGAAAATACGCAATCTGACTCAAATATAAATCCTTCAAAAGTAAAGTCCATTCAGTGACAAGAAAATTCAATTAAACCGAAATATCGGTCTTTGGCCCTGTGTAAAACAATCAGAGTTAAAGTCTTACCTTAGAATAAATGGATGTCACATATCTGCTCTTGTTGTTGCGCACCGCTTGGAGGAACTGCATTGCAAATAATAATATTCTCTTTTTTTTGTGATTTTAGTGGAATTTTTCTTCAAAAGAAGTGGAATGAAATGGGAAGTGCAACGAAATCTTGAGTTCAATAAAAAATTAAATTTTTGAGAAAATGCTTTTGAAATAAAAAATTATTATTGGGAGATTTGTTGGAGGATAATTACAATAAATAAAATTTTTCATTATCTAATGATTATATTAATTAACAGTATACCTTATTCCTCATCTTGACCATAGTTGCCGACCGCCTACATCACACAGCCGCACTGGGCTGCTACTACTGACCGACCGCTCTGCATGACGACTACAGACTCAGAACTGCTCTCAACTAGACAGAGCTACAGACTCGCAACGACTACTGTACTGCACTGGCCTACAGCTACTAACAGACTGAGCAACGACTACTGACTGACTGAGAACCGCTCGCAACACTCGCGCGGTCAAGCACATACTCTGGTCACAGATGCTACAATGCCTCGCCATCGCTGCTGCGTTACATACGTGTTTCATAACCCTCCACTCGGGGGGCAAAAATTTGGCAGCGATGGTGAGTCATTTGGACTTGCCAAGCGCGGCAAAATTTTTCTTTAATTAACAAAATCCTACAACTTACAGAATATTTAAATGTTGTACACACGCACTAAGTACAAAATATATCAGACAAGGACAAAATGTGTATACTAAACATAGTAGCAAATCAGAAAAAAAGTATATACAAACTTTTTGACAGATAAAGTGCACAGGCACTGAAAAAATTCTTTAGCATATGCAGAACAAATAAACAGACTGGCAAGAATAAGTAAATGTTGTGCACACGCACTAAGTACAAAATATATCAGACAAAGACAAAATGTGAGTACAAAACATAGTAGCAAATCAGAAAAGTATATACAAATTATTTGACAGATAACAAAGTGCACAGGCACTGAAAAAATTCTTTAGCATATTCAGAACAAATAAACAGACTGGCAAAAAATATTATGTTGACAAGTGTACATGCACTGAAAAATGTCTTTAGCATTTTCACAACAAATAAACATAATGGCAAAAAAAATTCATGTCCAAAGTGCACATGCACTGAAAAATGTCTTTAGTATTTTAACAATAAATAAACATAATGGCAAACATCATGTCGACCAGTGACATAAGTGTACTCACACTGGAGTTTAGCGAATCGAAAAATGTATAACCTATGAACATAAATGATGTTACCAAAAAAAATTTTTCTTTATGTGACAAGAATCAGGATAGGAAAGGGAAGGATTGCATCATGGTTGTAGCACTTTAGATTGCACACAGCTGCTCTGAAAGTCCATATCTTTCCACAGTAGAACAACACCAAGTGACACAACTTGAAGTTCTTTTCCCATCAGAATTTATCAGTGTAGCCAAGACACTGAACTGTCGTAGTAATGTTCCATGTTTTCATTTTGGCAGTACATTAGGTACACCAAACAGTGGGACCATAATAATGTCTTCATCGCTCATGGTGGTGGACAGCATGTCGTGTCAACACCACACTCTTACAAGGCACACCAACGTAGAATTAGTGCAAAACCAAATATAGTGCTCCATGATCACTGGGATAAACAGGACAAATGGACATTGCAGTAATTCAGGGTAGTCAGCTTATGAGGTGAAGGACATCAAGTCACATAATATTGACAATTACAGTCTTCATTGATAATTCGTGGCATTCATAGCCCAGTTATTGAACATTTCTGTACCAAGTATGTAGTATTACAGAAAAATGTTCATTAATTGTTTTACATAGAATCAGTAGCCTTCTGTTCCTGGTTACAAAATATTATGAAATAATGGCATTCTTTTCAGTTACAGAGTATAATTAAGAATCATTAACCTTTTCCTAATTACAGTTGATTAATCATTTGTCATTAATTAATCATTTGTCTAATTACAGTTAATTAATCATTTGTATAATTACAGTTAATTAATCATTTGTCGTTAATTAATCATTTGTCTAATTACAGTTAATTAATCATTTGTCGTTAATTAATCATTTGTCTAATTACAGTTAATTAATTAATCATTTGTCATTTCAATATACTAAGAATTATTAGCCTTCTTCTAATTACAAAGCATTATTAAACAGTCACATTCTTTTCTGGTTACAAAGTATCAACATTGGAAACAAGAGCTAATCAATGGCATAATTAATCACAATTCGTGGAGTGACATTAATTATTGGCACTCAGTGGCCATCAAGTATTGAATAGAATAAAACATATTTCATCATTCAGTATTATTCACATCATTACAAAGTCATTATTAAAAATCAGTTAATTACAGTCAAATCATTAGTAATCACAGGCATTACAATAAACAGTGGCAGTTATTAGCTAGTGACAAAGCATTATTTTGAATACAGTCTCATTAAGAGGTCATTACTCGAGTGACATGCTATTCAGAGTTGATCAGTATTATTCAGAATTATCATAAACTAGTGACATTATGTGGGACTGCTAATACATTTTTTTGGTAGCAATGCATTGCGTTGGGATCGATAATTAATTGCTGAGGCATAATACTTTTTGCTTTTGACCTATTGCTGCAAATGAGGATAGGTAACGTCATTCGTCATGAGTCAGCTGTAGCAAGATTATGTAACAAGGCAGTACATGTGATCACATTTATAAATGATAAACACAAATGGGTAAAAAATATAAAAATGCAAGTACTAGAACAGGTATAATAAGTAACAGGTTTAGTAAGTGTCATGAAAAACTTCTCCTGGAAAAAATACAAAAACGGATTATTGACCTGAAAGAAGAAACGCACACTATGCTGAAAAGTAGTGAACTTCGAATTAACAAGTAGTGAAATGTGTATAAAATGTGTTCCATAGCTGTCCTTTCCAAAACTTTCCGTCATCCTACTATGCAATGTAACACCTGCTGTCAAAGCAAACTGCAACAAATACTTAAATAACTACGTAGCATAAATACATTACTTCAACATTATCCTCATCTGTAAAGAAAAAACTTCATTATCCATCACTTCATTATCCATATTATCATAACTTCATTATTATCACCACCTGTAAAGAAAAACTTCATTATTCATAACAGCATATCCTTCATCATTATTCATCAGTATTCATTATCATCTGCAAAAAATCACTTCATTATTCATTACATAACTATTCCTTATCACTAAAAATAAGATGTGTAGTTCTCTCTGACAGCCTGCATCAATCACCTTGTATTCTGAAAGAAAAAATTAGTTAAGACTGCTATTCTGTGATGAGTATAGTATAGTCTTGTTAATGCTTGTTAATCCTGATCCCTTTACTCTTCCTCATAAAGTTATTGCATCTCCTTTCGTTTATTCCGTAGGTGAAATTCCCATTTATGTTAAATTTATTTCTTAGAATCATCATTCCTTTCTGAAATTGATGAACAAAGATTAATGTCTTGCATTTAAATCCTATACCCACTAAATAATGACTGGTTTATGGAGACACAATTAACCATACAGCATAACATGACAGAAAACGTAATATGTCAAAAACATTGACAGTGTTCAGATGCAAAAAATGTACACAGAATAATACAATGCAGTAGCAAAAAAAATGTGAAACAGTCACGATGTTGAGATGTCATAAGGCAAAGCAAAAAAAAATGTCAAAGTCGACTGGTGTGTGTTATATCTTAACTATTTCATAGTGCATACAAACAAAACTGGAGTACAGTCATATACACAAAAAAAAATGGAAAATGTGCACGGTCTGATGTGTAACGACAAGAAAAGCGACCTGCTAACCTTACCTTGCCGGGCACTTGCCAAGAAAAAATACGATAATCATCAGTAATTAGTCAGGTGAATTAATTGCATTAGTAAATGGCATCATAGTGTGTTGAATCATACAGTGTTTTCACTCAATAAACGGTTTAATGTTTGAGATATGGTGATTGCCTTTCGATTTTCTGGTTCTCAAAGTTTCGACGTGTACAACATTGGGGTGAGGGATACTGCGAATCCGATACGGACCTGCGTATAGAAGTTCAAATTTACTGCACTTACCTTTTAATTTGCTGGATAAATAGTGTGTACGTACTAATATCTTCTGTCCAACGTGAAAGTCGCGGCGTGTACAAACCTGTTTTTGCTGTCTTCTCCGGCGCTCTGCGGCACGTTTGATGTTGTTCAGCGCAATGTCAATTATTTCGTGGTGTCGTAGGCGACGATTTTTGGGGAAGTCTATTAATTCTTTAATTTTGTTCGGTGGTTCAACGTTTTTCAGTATAACAGTCGGAGATAGCATAGTGGATTCATTTGGAATGGAATTAATTACATCTTGGAATGAGAGTATGTGTGTATCCCAATCAATATGTCTTTTGTGGCAGTATATTCGGCACAGCTTACCAATTTCCTTCATTAATCTTTCACAAGGGTTCGAAGAAGCGTGGTACTTGGATATATAAATCGGAGAAATGTTTCTGGCTCGTAACATGCGTGTCCATACACTACTACGAAATTGTGATCCATTGTCGGAAATTACTTTCATTACATGCCCTACATGAGACAGAAAATGTTTTACAAATGCTTTCGAAACAGTTTTAGCAGTAGCTTTGCGTAACGGAGTGAAAGTAACAAATTTTGAAGTGAGCTCAACAGCGACAAAAATGTAGCAAAAACCTCTGTTAGTTCTCGGAATCGGACCAAAAATATCTACTGCGGCCATGTGTCTTAATTTCACAGGTATAATGGGATATAAAGGAGGAATATGTGAAGTGGTGTCTGATTTAGCTTTCTGGCAAATTTTACAAGACGCTAAAACTCGTCGTATACGTTTTTCCATGTTGGTAAAATAACAGTTCTGTCTCAGTATAAGAAAACATTTTCGTGCTCCGTAATGTGCGTAACTTAAATGAGTGTACCAAATTAATTTGTTAACCAGTTCGTCAGGAATGCATAATAACCAAATGTTGCTGTCAGGATGAGAGCGGCGAAACAGAATGTCATTGCGTACAGTGTAGTGGTTTCTAATCGTAACATTATTCCTATCTTGCCAAAGCTGTTTAATTTCTTTCCACACATTGTCTTTGTTTTGTTCTTGTGCTATGTCCTGTAATGACGATGAAATAAAATTTTCAAATGCAACTTGCTGAATGTACATGACACTGAAATTTGTTTTGCAGAAGTTGGTTGCTACGTCTTGCTGATTGTTGCCGAGAGAACGCGATAGTGCGTCTGCTATAACATTTTGCGTACCGGGAATGTGAACAATCGTAAAATTAAATTCCTGTAAATAAAGTTTCCATCTGCTTAATCTGTCGTGAGTGAATTTGGCTGAAAGCAAAAATTGTATGGCTCTATGGTCTGTGTAAACTGTGGTATGTCTGCCATAAAGAAAGTGCCTAAATCTCATGAAAGCCCATACAACACATAATGTTTCAAGTTCTGTAACGGAATAATTTCGTTCAGCAGGTGACAAAATGCGACTTGCAAATGCGACGTTTTTAATTACTGTAGAACCATCTTCTTCTATTTCCTGGAAAATGTGTACGCCTAAAGCGGTGTTGGAACTGTCGGTAGCAATGGAAAAATTTCTAGTAAGATCTGGGTGCGATAACAGTGGAGCATTCAACAGAGCATGTTTCAGGTTCATGAATTCAGAGTGTGCTTGCTTATCCCAAGACCAAATAGTGTTTTTACCCGTTAATTGGCATAGCCTTGGCGTGTGTCTAAAGCAGAATGATGAATAAATTTACGAAAAAAGTTAATTAAGCCCAAAAAACTGCGTAATTGCTTCTTCGTCGTAGGAACAGTAATGTCACGTAGAGCTTGAAGTTTTTCCGGATCAGGTGCAATGCCTTCTGCTGAAATTACGTGTCCAAGAAATTTTATAGAAGTTTTGCCAAAGTGCGATTTACTGAGGTTAACTGTGAGTCCTTGTGCATAAAAAGTTTGTAACAGTTGTTCAAGAATCAGATTGTGTTCAGACCAGTTAGCTTCTGCGATAAGAATGTCGTCTACATACGTCGTAATTCTGTCCTTAATGCAAACGTGTGTCGGATGGCGTCAAAATTAATAACATTTTCGTGAACAAAATTCTGCGTGCCTAAATTATTGCTTACGTTACTGGAATATGCAGTCTGTGCTGTATCTGGTTAAAATCTATCATACGTGTTATTATTTACGGGAGAATGTTGTGGCATATCCACTATATGAACTGTTCTGTTATTTCTTACTGACGTGTTACGCTATGGATGACACCTATTGTCTGTTTCATTCATGATTATTTGTTGTTGCTGATGTTGTTGCTGCTCATAAGATCGACTGTTATTAAAATGTACGCTGAAAATTGTGCTCATTATTTTTTTTTTTTTTTTTTTTTACTTCTGTCATGATAGTAATTTCTATACGGCGCATTGCGATACGAGTTGAAATAGAGTGTTGTCTGTACGTAGTTATTTCTTTGCTGCCGTGCGTTACTATTTGTTGTAGCTGAGACTTTACGTGCACGCGGCGAAACATTAAAGTTTGGTTGACCTTGTAGACTGCATTGTTGGTTAGGTATGCTAAGCGGCTGACTTTCATGCTGTTGTGGTGAAAAACGTGTATTGTTACCAAAAATGTGGTTCCTGTTACTAATAATTTTACACATACTGATGATTACGATTTTATCTGTAATTAAAATTACGGCGGTAGTTGTCATTACGGGAGTGCTTAATAAAATTGTCACATTCGGTAAAGGTTTGTCATATCCGGTTTTCATTACATATTCTTAATCCTAAATAGAGCAATAGTTAAAGAGCAGTTTTGATAGATATAAAGGATAGTAGAAGAGAAGGTAGCAGTGCAGAAAACTAAAGATGAAATAGCACTACTACAGCTCGGGGCCCTATGCTCGCTACGGCACATATTCATTAAAGCGTAATGAATCCCCTGAGGTCAATTACGCACTGCAAATCAATTTTAGCTTTTGTGTTACAGGCAATAGCGGTAAAATTTCAAAGGCAAATTGTTGTATCCGTGCTAATTCAGATTTCTTCATTACAGGCAATGCTGTTGTAAATACAAAAATAAATTGTCTCATCTGGTTCAAAGCTAGCTTCTGCATTACAGGCAATAGCGGTGAATGTACAAAGATAAATTGTCGTATACAGTGCAAAGCGTGTGCCTGTACGCTGTCATTATTACTTTTTTTACATTTTCTGGCGGATAAAATTTGCTCGTAATCTACGTTCTCGTCATTGAATTTGAAAACACGTTCGGGTTTGTGTGAAAGTCTGTTCGTCTGTGTAATTACGGATTTCAAGTTGCGTAGCTTTTCATATTTTAAGTCGCGTGGCTTTTCGGATTTTAAGTCGCGTAGTTGCTGTAAATTATTCACATTATACACGCTGCGTAAATCTGACACATGTTCATAAAGTGGCGTCTGTTGTGATATGTTATTAACTGAAATGTTTTTCATTTCTGTTACTTCTTGTTGTAAATTTGATAATTTCCTACGTAACGTGTTGTTAGATGAATCGATTTCATTAATTGTCTGCTGTAAATTTTGAAATTCAGGCGTTTGGATAAATGAAACCGGTGCAGTATCGTCTGATTTATTGTCATTAGCATTTTCGATAACATCAATACGACTGGCCAATTCATCACATTTTTCAGTCAATATCTTAACCTGATCATTGGTTTTAGAATCAGACGCATTAATCTGTTTTTGCAACTTGCGCGTAGTTTCGCTCAGTTTTTTAACATCAGCTTTGATAACATCACAATCCTGTGTTAGATCTAACTGTTCGAATCTATCTGTCACTGTTTGAATATTTACTGTGTGTGTATCTGTTTTTGATTTAAGGTCAGAAATTTCATCCCTTAATTCCGCGTTCAATTGTTCTATGGTATTAATTTTGTCGGACACTGTAGTAATATTATTGTCTACATACGTCTTCGCTTTCGCGAATATTTTACGTTTGTCCTCTTGTCTTTGTGCAGTGATTGTTTCCATGACTTGTCTTTTTACTTTGTTTTGATCCTGAATAAATCTGCGGAAACGCGTATCACTGTTCTGAATGTGCTGATTAAAGCGCTCGTTAATCTGAGTGTTCTGCTGTTCGAATTTCGCGTCTATCTTTGCGTCCATAGTGCGCGAAAGTTCTACCGTCATTGCTTTAAACTCGTCCCGTAATTGTGTAGCTTTTTCAGAGCACTGTTTGGCGACTCCGCTAATTTCGTCTCTGAGTGTTTCTGTTGCGGCTGTTTGCATTTCCCTTAATTCTTGCGCAACAGACTTTATTTCTTCGCTATTTTTTTGTGAACAAGCCTCAATTTCCACGCGCAACTGTTCCTTAGTGTCATGGCACTGCGCGGCAACGGCTGTAATTTGTTCACTAAGTTGTTTGACCTGTTCATTGAGTTGTTGTTTAAGATTTTCGTTATCATGTTTGTTCTGTTCCCTAAGTTGTTTAAAATCTTCACTCTGTTGTTTGAAATTTTCATCGATTTTATTAAATCTTTCATTAAACTGTTTGAAATTTTCACTCTGTTGTTGTAGCAATCTTACCATAGTTTGTTCAAAGCCAAAGTTAGCGTTTATACTCTCTGTGCTGTTTAGTGGTGGATCTGGAACTCTCTCGCTTACTGTAACCATTTGGTTATTCTGAGATTTACAAAAAGGTTTGTCAGTCAAATGTATACTATCAGTCATTGTTTCGGAATTAAATACATCTGTCCTACTTTGTGTGATCTGTTCATTTTCATTAGACAGATTTGACTGTACATTACTTGAATTTTCCAAATCGAGTGTGTTAAGCTCTACAGCGCTCATTACCATAGAGCATTCTGCGTCATCAATTGTCGTCAAGTTAACAGACGAGACAATTGAGTTCGTTTGTTCATCATTAAGGTGAAAGTCATCATTAGTGGTTGGAATGCACTGATTGTTAGTGAACGCAGGATTGTCATCATTACGTTGCGTATCACAATTACTATCGGTCACGTTGTTTAAGTCGGTAATTTCATTCACAATACTTCGCGATACACTATTCACAGTCTTTCGCGGCATTTTTACAAAAGTCAAAATTTTTCACAAAGCAAATAAGCACAATGCAAAAACAACACACAAATACAACAAAGCAACAAATTGCCGTTGACCTGTAGAGAGAAAGTCACAATATTATTAAAAGCGTTGCGCTAAATCCTAATTATATCTAAGCAAACAAGAGCAGATATTTGACTGTCGCTCAAAAGACTCTCAACGAAATTCGATCCTGGACTGGGTGTCGCCAAGTGTAACCTCCCCACCGCAAAGTTTATAAGAAAAGACAATACTCAATAGAAATGGGAGCCAAGTGTAACCTCCCTACAAAAAATTTTAAAAGAAAATAACGATACTAATTAGAAATGCTGATGGACATGGCTCTATGCGTAACCTGCCCACAATCAAATGTACTGACAATGGCAACAAAAATGTGAAAATACGCAATCTGACTCAAATATAAATCCTTCAAAAGTAAAGTCCATTCAGTGACAAGAAAATTCAATTAAACCGAAATATCGGTCTTTGGCCCTGTGTAAAACAATCAGAGTTAAAGTCTTACCTTAGAATAAATGGATGTCACATATCTGCTCTTGTTGTTGCGCACCGCTTGGAGGAACTGCATTGCAAATAATAATATTCTCTTTTTTTTGTGATTTTAGTGGAATTTTTCTTCAAAAGAAGTGGAATGAAATGGGAAGTGCAACGAAATCTTGAGTTCAATAAAAAATTAAATTTTTGAGAAAATGCTTTTGAAATAAAAAATTATTATTGGGAGATTTGTTGGAGGATAATTACAATAAATAAAATTTTTCATTATCTAATGATTATATTAATTAACAGTATACCTTATTCCTCATCTTGACCATAGTTGCCGACCGCCTACATCACACAGCCGCACTGGGCTGCTACTACTGACCGACCGCTCTGCATGA
Organism: Schistocerca serialis cubense; assembly: GCF_023864345.2. Taxonomy (NCBI): domain Eukaryota; kingdom Metazoa; phylum Arthropoda; class Insecta; order Orthoptera; family Acrididae; genus Schistocerca; species Schistocerca serialis. Next base: position 458,216,532 of record NC_064644.1, on the reverse strand, counting down.
CGACTACAGACTCAGAACTGCTCTCAACTAGACAGAGCTACAGACTCGCAACGACTACTGTACTGCACTGGCCTACAGCTACTAACAGACTGAGCAACGACTACTGACTGACTGAGAACCGCTCGCAACACTCGCGCGGTCAAGCACATACTCTGGTCACAGATGCTACAATGCCTCGCCATCGCTGCTGCGTTACATACGTGTTTCACCATATGAATCTGCTTCTTCTACTAACACTTTAGACTCCCTCTAAAATTTTTACCCCCTACACTTTCTGCCATTACTACACTGCTGGCCATTAAAATTGCTACACCAAGAAGAAATGCAGATGATAAACGGGTATTCATCCGACAAGTATATTATACTGGAACTGATATGTGATTACATTTTCACGGAATTTGGGTGCATAGATCCTGAGAAATCAGTACCCAGAACAACCACCTTTGGCCGTAATAACGGCCTTGATACGCCTGGGCATTGAGTCAGAGCTTGGATGGCGTGTACAGGTACAGCTGCCCATGTAGCTTCAACACAGTTTATCAAGAGTAGTGACTGGCGTATTGTGACGAGACAGTTGCTCGGCCACCATTGACCAGACGATTTCATTGGTGAAAGATCTGGAGAATGTGCTGGCCAGGGCAGCAGTCGAACATTTTCTGTATCCAGAAAGGCCCGTACAGGACCTGCTACATGTGGTCGTGCATTATCCTGCTAAAATGTAGGGTTTCGCAGGGATCGAATGAAGGCTAGAGCCATGGGTCGTAACACATCTGAAATGTAACGTCCACTGTTCAAAGTGACGTCAATGCGAACAAGGGGTGACCGAGACGTGTAACCAATGGCACCCCATACCATCACGCCGGGTGATACGCCAGTATGGCGATGACAAATACACGGTTCCAATGCGCGTTCACCGCTGTGTCGCCAAACACGGATGCGACCATCATGATGCTGTAAACAGAACCTGGATTCATCCGAAAAAATGACGTTTTCCTTTAGTGCACCCATGTTCGTCGCTGAGTACACCATCGCAGGCGCTCCTTTCTGCGATGCAGCGTCAAGGGTAACCGCAGCCATGGTCTCTGAGCTGATAGTCCATGGTGCTGCAAACGCCGTCGAACTGTTAGTGCAGATCGTTGTTGTCTTGCAAACGTCCCCATCTGTTGACTCAGGGATCCAGATGTGGCTGCACGATCCGTTACAGCCATGCGGATAAGATGCCTGTCATCTCGACTGCTAGTGATACGAGGCCGGTGGGATCCAGCACGGCGTTCGGTATTACCCTCCTGAACCCACCGATTCCATATTTTGCTAACAGTCATTGGATCTCGACCAACGCGACCTTTATCAAAGTCGGAAACGTGATGGTACGCATTTCTCCTCCTTACACGATGCATCACAACAACGTTTCACCAGGCAACGCCGGTTAACTGCTGTTTTTGTATGAGAAATCGGTTGGAAGTTTTCCTCATGTCAGCACGTTGTAGGTGTCGCCACCGGCGCCAACCTTGTGTGAATGCTCTGAAAAGATTATCATTTGCATATGACAGCATCTTCTTCCTGTCGATTAAATTTCGGGTCTGTAGCACGGCATCTTCGTGGTGTAGCAAGTTTAATGGCCAGTAGTGTAAATTAATAAACTTATGTCTCAGTATGTGTGAAGTAAAGTTGTACTGTAACGGTCTCTTATATCCGATTCGATTCAGTACTTCTTTAATAGTCACTGAATATACCTACCTAATCTCTCAGACTCTCTAGCCTTTACTACTTACCATCAGTTTCACTTCCATGTAACGCTACAAACAAATACTTCCATAAAACATGTGTTAACACGTTGTTGCTTTTCATACGATTTCCTTCCTATTCTCAGTCTCCATTTTATACCCCCTTTACTTCTACCGCCGCCAGTTTTTTGCCTCCCAAACAGTAAAACTCGCCAACTATTTTTGGCGTATCATTTCCTAGTCTAAACAACCTTCTATAATTTTACTCAATTCGATTATACTTCGTTGCCCTCATTTTACTGTTATTAATTACTATCTTATAACCTCTTTTGAAAGACAGTATTTTTTGCACTGAACTGACTATCCCAACCCTTTGGTGTCCCTTACAGAATCAACTGGTCATCGAAATGTAAAATGTTTCTTTTCTCTCCCCGACACGTAATCAATTTTCCTAATTTCTACTGTGTTTCGTTTCTTGCTTACTTCATGTAAGATTGAATATTGTGGAACAGAATGTATAGCTATGCCTCATTCTGTTCTCAGTTAATGCCTCTCTCTTCCACGTTCTTTGTTCATGTATGTTTTCTATACAAATTATGGAAAATCATAAACTCCCTGTGTATTACTTCAAACTTCCAGGGACTGTTTTCTCATGAATGCTGGGAACAGCTATTTGTATATTTGCGAATGCTATAAAGAACGCTTTTCTTGCTTCTTAAGTAAGTCCCAGCTCTCTCTCCATATCATAATTAACGAAGTGTGGTCCTAGTCCATATTTGTTCCTGGAAACATTCGTGTTTAAAACCTGGCTTCCTAATATCTAGTTTATTATATAGCCCCTACAACATCTGCCAGTGTCTCCTGGTTACTTCTAATTACGCGACGTTATTCCAGCATTTTTAACCCAAGTGTTTGAATGAATTAAATTAGGCAAAGTTCCACCTGAAGAGTTTCCGTCAGTCCTGTCCATGTTCTCCTAATATAGCCCCTTCTCTTCCTTTACCCATTATCGAGTTCCAGTCTCCCACAACAATTAGGTTTTTTTTTCTCCTTTGAGGCACAGAATAGTTGTTTTTTTCTTATACAAGATTTCTTTTCATCGTCTGAAAACCTGGTATCGTTCAGTGTACTTACGACACACACATAAAAAGTAAACGCTTAGACTTGAGGAAGTTCTGAGAGTTGATATGAAACATTAGAAGCTAATAACATGAATACTTTGTATCTATTACATATTTAATTTTTGGTACTTTATAGAATCAGTAGGAATTTGGTATAGTTGTAGTGCTAGTCATATACATATTTAAAAATGTTATCACAAAGACACAGTCTTACGCCTTGATTATTTCGAGAAAGGAGCATTTTAATCTGCGAAATAGTATAGTTTTCTTACTCATTGCCTAAATTGTGTTTACATTTCATTTTGTAGGCGTTCAATTTGTTCTTTATTCGCCGGCCGCAGAAAAAGCTTTTACCGTGTTGCATACCTACCTCATGAATCTTTCACCATGTCACTCTGTCACTATTTGTAGGCCCATTTTTGTGCTTGCTGGTTTCCAAGGTAACACTTACGTCAGTATGCCCATTAAAGAAGCGAGTAAATGAACTTGGTTGTCCAAACAACAGCCCCGGCCGGATGTTTATGCTTCCCGGGAGAGTTTCCATCGATTCGTCTCGGTTTTCAGACTGCTTTTTCCCCCCTCCTACTTTCTCATCAGCTCGTTCTCCGATACTAAAGAATAACAGGTGCTAACTGACAGTGTGCGGCGTGCAAAATGCTTCAAAAACCTTGGCAACTGAGGTATTTTTTTTCTTTCGTCAGGCTGTAAAATAATCGAATATGTAATTACAATAAATTTATGCTTACCACCTACTGTATGGTTCACCTTGCCCGTTAAAATTTATTTCCATAATGTCACGTGGCGTCTAGAAATGTATATTGGAAATGGCATCATAACAGAAAGGAAAGAAAACAAGGTATGTAACCCTATTTACCTTCATCCGACGTAAGACTACTTTCGAAATGTGTGCTAGGAGCTATTATCGAATGTGACGTGGGAATATATTGGAGTATTGCTGTCACACGTCTTTGTATGTCGGAGGAAAAGTGACGCGAACAGTTTTGAACTCCAATGGTGACGGTTCTGTACCTTACTCCGCGTGGGAGCTGCTAGCAGTCGGAGTAAGGTAACTCACGCCAATGAAATTTAGAATATTGCCAACTCCATGACCTTCCACGCGTCAACGTATTTGGACAGCACACACTCGGGCACGAAATCATCTGGTAACGCTGTTGATGTTGTGGTTGTTGTTTTTGTCGTTATCATCAAAGAGTAATTCGATGCATCTCTTCAGTCTGGTCTATCTTGCACAAATCGCTCTATCTCTGCATAATTACTGCAACCTACACATGCACTTGAACAGGCCTGCTGCTTTCAAGAATTAGTCTCGCTCTAAAATATCCCCCCCACCCCCTCCCTACTGCTCTATTACCAAACAAACTTGATTGGTGCCTCAGGCTACCACAGTGTAATAAACCTCTTCTTTTAGTCAAATTTTGAGATGAAGCTCTTTTATCCTCAATTAGATTGAGTGTCTCTTCATTAATTGCTCGATCTACCGGTCCCCCACCCCCTCCCTACAGCTCTATTACCAATCAAACTTGATTGGTTCCTTAGGCTACCACAGTGTAATAAACCTCTTCTTTTAGTCAAATTTTGAGATGAAGCTCTTTTCTCCTCAATTAGATTGAGTGTCTCTTCGTTAATTGCTCGATCTACCAGTAGAATCTCTACCATTCTACAATATCGTCATGAGTTCCCCATTAAAGTGAGATGCGATCGTTCTTGCCTGAGCTCCACCGACAATATTTCGAAGGTTGTTCATGAGTATGTTCTGTATGTTCTGAGTATTTTGATATAAGGGACCCGTTGTATCTGGTGGTTCGATACAGAGTAATTGCACTTCGTTTGATTTCTTACCCTCATTTATCTTTATGTCTGTACCGCACTGAAAATATCTACGTAACACTGAAAATCTTGATGGTATGCGCTGTGTCTCTTGTATGGGAACATTTGTTCCATTCAACCATGGTACTTGTTGTTGACAACAGTAAAATTCACTTTATTCTTCGAACTCGAAGTTCCATGCAGTACTACTCGATCTTGTCTCGTTCTTTTTCTTTCTTTCTTTTTTTTTTGTCTGGCTTAATTAGATGTTTGTTAACAGTGATATACAGCAGTCCTGATAGATTTACCCATGGAGAGTTTACCGGAATGCAACCTCTGTGTGCATTCACTGACTGCAAGGGAAGAGCGGCAACCACATTAAACTACCCATGCATCTGTCTGAGATTTGATGTATTACTCCGTGTTTTGTGTTGCATTACAGAGTTGTTCAGTGTTGTGAAAGTGTTTTTTCCACAAATAAAGGTAACTGGGGTGACAAACTGAATAAATCTCAGTTACATCATTACTCTGTAACCACCTCGTACCCCTAACACCAAAATATTCAAGCAATTTTAAACGTGTTGTTTTATTATTGTTTACTGTTGTTTATGTAAACTACTTTCCTATTCTTTCACTTTCGTGAAGCTGAACATTGCCAATGGCGTGCTATCTGATGAAATAAGTCGCCATATCCACTGAAGCCGCGTAATTTTATTGCATTAATTTTTACCAAAATATAATTACAAAACGTAAAAGTGTATACTAAATAAGCTATCCTGTAAAACTCTGTGCTGCAATGCGTGATCTCCAACACCCAAAACCAACAGAATATAAATTATACGTAGAATTACAAATCTAATTTTGAAAGAACAATGTCCAAAATGAATTTAATAAAATACCTGCGAATTTACGTAGCAAAATTGACTGAACAAAACTATGAACTCTAAATGATACACACGTAAATACGTAGCACTGAACCGTAACAACAAGAATGTCTGACAAAGAAATGAATCTGGACTGAAAATTAAGTAAACTGAACCTGATGATAATTTTGTAATTCAATGCTTAACTATGAACGATTTTTCTGTGTCCTGACTGATGTTAAACTGGCCCTAACAAAATTTTCATGACTTAGCTTGCGGCAATGGAAACTCGGTATCACTCGAAAGTGGTGAATGTTAATAAGCATCACAGACCAAATCAGCTAAAGAAAATAAACATTGCCCAAGAACAATGCAAGGAAATGGATCTATTTTAAGGACATCATTTTTTACTTTGGACGAATGTGTTCCGCTAAGTGTAAGCTGGCGAAACACGATTACAAAAGAAATATTCGTGAGGAGACTGTGGAAGTAATTGAACTTACTGGGTAATGTAGAAGAAACTAGAGTTCAAAGACTGTGTTGTAAAACTGTGATCATTTAACAATTACAATAATTTTTACAAACCTAATTTCGTATAAAAAATACCATTCTGCCTTGTAATTGGTTACTGAAACGGTAAAAGACTGGTGAATCTATAACTCTGATTGCAAAACATGTGAGGAGATAGCTGTTTTTAATGCAGCCGTCTTCTGAAAGCATGTGCGTGGTTATGAAGAACCCTATAGACAAGTGATTTGACGGATAGGTGAGAATCTATATACAGCAGTTTGTTGTTGAAGCAATAAAGTACGGAAAGTGTCGTCGTTGGGTGACTGTAGGAGGATACAAGATGACTTGGGTGGAATTTCTATTTCGTCTAACGGATGGCAGCTTGCTCTATATGTGGAAATTCACTGACGTGGCAAAAGTCATGGGATACCTCCTAATATCATGTCGGGCTTCCTTTAACTCGGCCTAGAGCAGCAGCTCGACTTTGCATGTACTAAACAAAAAAATGGTTCAAATGGTTCTAAGCACTATGGGACCTAACATCTGAGGTCATCAGTCCCCTAGACTTAGAACTACTTAAACCTACCTAACCTAAGGACATCACACACATCCATGGCCGAGGCAGGATTCGAACCTGCGACCGCAGCAGCAGCGCGGTTCCGGTCTGAAGCGCCTAGAACAGCTCGGCCACAGCGGCCGGCTGGCATGAACTCAATAAGTCGTTGTAAGTCCCTTGAAGAAATATTGAGCCACGCTACCTCTATAGCGGAACATAATTGTGAAGGCGCTGCCAGTGTAGTATTTTGTGTGCGAACTGACGTGTCGGTTTTGTCCTATATACATTTGATGGGATTCATGTTGGGCTCTCTGGTGACCAAATCATTCGCCTGAACTGTCCAGAATGTTCTTCAAACCAGTCGCGAATAGCTGTGGGCCCGTGACATGGCACATTGTCATCCATAAAAATTCCGTTGTTGTTTGGGAACATGAAGTCCATGAAAGGTTGCAAATGGTCTCCAAGTGGCCGAAAATAGCCTTAGTCTACGATCGGTTCAACTGGACCAGAAGACCCAATCCATTCCACATCAACACAGCCCGCAGCACCATGGAGCCACCAGCAACTTGCACAGTGCCTTGTTGACAACTTTTTGGATCTGCGCCACACTCGAAATCCACCTTCTGGTCTCCCTGACTGAAATCGGGACTAATCTGACCAGTTCACAGTCTTCCAGTTGTCTAGGGTCCAACCGATATGGTCACGAGCCCAGGAGAGGCGTTGAAGCCGATATCGTGCTGTTAACAAATGCACTCGCGTCTGCAGTCATATCCAGTTAAAGCAAAATTTCGCCACACTGCCCTGCCTGGTGCACAGTTGAAACTGGCAGGTGAGTGAAATATATAATATTTTCCCATTAATGCAAATTTTTCAGGCCTGTTATGAAAATCAGTATAATCCATGCAGATGTAGAATTAGAATGATGAAAATGAACTTGAAGGTCAATTTTCGCATTACTCTTTTTTGTGACAATAAAAATTGAAAACGGCAAGTACATTATAAAATGAACAATCTAAAGTACAACGAGAAAGTTACATTTTACAATACCTTCACTTTGAAAGTAAACGGTAAATTGGTGTCTTGATGATACCTTCTAGTTGTGAAAAACCACCACCAGATTGTTGTACAGCTTTCTGTAATCAATAGATGTTAGTTTTTGAGGAAGGCGTTTCTCAACAGATTGTGCAAACAGTATGCTGCAGTAAGTAATTTGACACATTCACTTCAATTCATTGGTAGAAGATGGTGCTCAAAAAACTTGTGCCAAAAGTGCACTACTGTTTTACAAGGCCCTTCTGGTCTGACACAGTTCACAATTGGAATTCGTCTTTTGTAAATCCTGGAGTCATCTTTTGAGTGCAGCTTGGCAAGATTAAATGTTCATGTCATCTACAACGATGTATGCTGTCAGAATATAAGAATGTGGAAGTTCATTTGGATGGGAATAAAGATTCAGTCGGCTATGAAAGTTGCCTTAGCTTGTTCCAAAAGTTTCTGCATGGGAGAAACTGACAAGTATAATTTGGGGAAATTTTGTGAACAAGCACGGACATTATTTCTTCCACATTTCTGCCAGTGTATACTGTAGACGTTCAGAATCAAAATTCTAGAAATGTTTAAGGTGTAACCCTATCTTGTTGTCAAGAACTTGAAACAATGCAATGACGCTAGCGTGCGCTTATTGTTAATAAACTTATCTTTCATTGGAATTTTAGGTGAAATGTGCAAAAACAGATGGAGGAATATTCGGGACTCGTATCAGAGAAATATACGAGAAAGAAAGCTTGGAACAGGTTCAGATGCCACCAGCAAAACCAAGAAAATGGGTTCTGCTTGATCACTTGGCTTTAAGAAACCTACATTTCGTGGCATTTGAAATGAAATTGTCAAGAGCTTATGGAGAAATATTAGTAACTCATACCGGAGAAATATGACATAAAATGGTTTCATTAGGTCCAAATGTGTCAGCGAAACAAAACAAATGCATTCTCTATCGTGTGATAACCACACGATTCTCGTTGCGCGTCGACAGAACTGGCGGCTAGTCGCGACGCTCCCGGAGATATATGAGCTCAAATCTCGGAAACGGAGATCGATATCATTTTGATCTCAACTTTAAAAATAATTTCGATATGTTAGCTTCTTTTCATCGGCAACTATGTATGACCTAACGTGAACCATAAGTAAAGTAGCCAGCGACCACATTTTTCACTGTACACAATTCAAATTTTATGCAGTAGGTTACTTGTAAATTAAGTATCGGAATAACTGTGACGAATATCGGAAAAATAGACACCTCATTATCAAGCTGTGATGTGAAACTGTAAGATACGCAAACATCAATTTTTTGTGTCCTTTACTTTCCTCACAATTAATAGAGAAGTAATATACAGCGAAAAAAACTCGCAAAACCGGAAGAGATACTTTTCAATTTTTTAAAGTAAAAGGAGAATCTGTATCGAAAAACCAACACTGGGAGCCGATGTAACTTTGTTGCATTAACATACAGTATTTTTTACAGCAAGAAAATCGGAATTCTTATTTTTCTCATGTATTTGAATCCGCCGCCGCCGACCGGAGCTTGGGAAACAGCGACGACTCCAGTCGTGTTGCGGCCGTGTCGCCGTCTGCCAGGGTGGGAAAAGAGGAGGGGGCAGCGTCGCAGTCGCAGCCAACTGTCGCGTCTTGCACAACGTAACTTAATGGCTACTTCCATCGCACGTCTCACATTGATTTCTGCGGTTATTTTGCGCAGTGTTGCTTTTCTGCTAGCACTGACAACTCTACGCAGATGCCGCTGCTCTCCGTCGTTAAGTGAAGGCCGTCGGCCAGTCCGTTGTCCATGGTGAGAGGCAATGCCTAAAAAGTGGTATTCTCGGCACACTCTTGACGCTGTGCATCTCGGATCTTTGAATTCTCAAACAGTTTCAAAAAGTGGGATGTTTCACGCATCGCGCTCGAACTACGATTTGGCGTTCAAAGTCTATTAATTCCCGTCGTACGGCCATAACCTCGTCGTAAATCTTTTCATGTCAATCACCTGAGTACAATTGGCAGCTCTACCAATGAACTACCCTTTTATGACTTATATACGCAATACAAACGCCATACACAGGGTGTAAATTTTAAGTTGACAAACCAGAATAACTCGAAAAATAAGCTTCACACGAAAAAATGTGTAGAATCCAAAGTTGATTATTTTCGAGGTGGACATTTGCTGGCGCTAAAATTAGCCCTCCACCCCAGGGGGGGCGGGAGGCAACTTTAAAATTTCAAATGGAAACCCCCACTTTTTATTGCAGAATCAGATTCTACATAAAAAGAAAACACGTACATTTTGTGTTAAACATTTGTTTTGATTCTTCGTAGTTGGCTCTGTAATTCAAGAAAATCCATGTTCTCATTTTTGCGTGGAAAATGGTTACGGATAAATAAAAAATACTTATTTAATTCGTTGATTTTGATTCGCTAAGTCTAGAACTCTCCCTCTCTCCCTATAGTATGGGGTGAGAGACAGGAATCAGAGTTTTGCAAATGCTGACCCAAATATTTCGGTCAACATTTGTAATCTAACCAGTGGCGAATAGTTGTGGCCCCGTGACATGGTGCATTGTCATCCATAAAAATCCCGTTGTTATTTGGGAACATGAATTCCATGAATGGTTCCAAATGGTCTCCAAGTGGCCGAACATACCCATAGTCAACGATCGGTTCAACTGGATCAGAGGACCCCATCCATTCCACGTAAACACAGCCCGCACCACCATTGACTATTAACTTTATTCCAATTACGTGGGGGTAATGTTGAAAGAAATAAGACATTGACAACAGTAGAAGAGTTTTGCCGGAAGCAAACGGGATGTGAGACGTAGACTGGCAATAGCAATAAAAGCTTTCTTGAAAGGGAACATTTGTTTACATTGGAATATAAAATTATTAGGAAGACTTGTCTGAAACTACAAAGAAAATCTACATCAACAGACGTTCTCCACAACCCACAATACAATGCACGGCAAACTCTAATTCCTCTCTCTCAATATTTGGGTCAACGTTTGTAGAACTCTCAATTCCTCTCTCTCAAACCGCACCCTATGGAGAGCGAGGGAGAGTTTTAGATTTAGCGAAACAAAATTTTCGAAGTAAATAAGTATTTTTTATTTATCTGTAACTATTTTCCACCCAAAAATTAGAGCCGGCCGAAGTGGCCGTGCGGTTAGAGGCGCTGCAGTCTGGAACCGCAAGACCACTACGGTCGCAGGTTCGAATCCTGCCTCGGGCATGGATGTTTGTGATGTCCTTAGGTTAGTTAGGTTTAACTAGTTCTAAGTTCTAGGGGACTAATAACCTCAGCAGTTGAGTCCCATAGTGCTCAGAGCCATTTGAACCAAAAATTAGAACATGGATTTTCTTTAATTACAGCGCCAACTACCAAGAATCAAAAGAAATGTTTAAGACCAAATGTACGTGGTTTTCTATGTAGAGTCTGATGCTGCAATAAAAAGTGGGGGTTCCCATTTGAAATTTTAAAGGTGCCTCGCGCCACACCCCCAGGGGGCTGGGGTGGTGCGCTAATTTTAGCACCAGCAGATGTCCCACTCGAAAATAATCGACTTTGGATTCTACACATTTTTTCGTGTGTAGCTTATTTTTCCAGTTATTCTGGTTTGTCAACTTAAAATTTACACCCTGTATATACGTTGAAATCGCTGTCCCATGACTTACGTAACCTCAGTGTACTTGAGCTAATGCAGATGAATATTAAAACCAATCACGTTGGTTAAATATCTGCGGATTGTTTCTAAGCAGTGTGAAATGGAACGAGCACTAAGGATGGTTGTAGAGATGGTCAGTGGTCAAATTCAAGTTAGTGGGAGGTTTCTTGGAAACTTTACGTCATCTGTAAAGGAGACCGCGTACAGAAAACATGTCCGACTCATTTTTGAGTACTGCTTCGAGTGTTTGGGATCGCCGCCATTTCGGATTAAAAGAAGACATAGAAGCAGTTCAGTGGCGTGCTGCTAGATTTGTTCCTCGTGGGTCCGACCTTAATGCAAGTATCACGGAAATGCTCTGCGAACTCAGGTGGGAGTCCCTGCAGTGAAGTAGTGGTTTTTTTCGTGAAACAATGTTGAGGAAGTTTAGAAAACTGGCATCTGCGACAGACTTCAGAGCAATACTACTGCCACGAATACATCGCATAAAGTCCTCGAAGACAGGAGATGTGAAACAGGTCTCGTACGGCAGCATAATGACAGTCGTTTCTCCCTTGCTCCAACTGCTAGTGGAACACGAAAGGGAATGACTAACGTTGGTGCAAGGTTTCCTTTCTCGTGCGTTGTATTGTGGCTTGTGGAGAATGTATGTTGATGTAGATTTTCTTTGTAGTTTCAGACAAGACTTCCTAATAATATTATATTCCATATAAACAAATGTTCCCTTTCAAGAAAGCTTCTATTGCTATTGCCAATCTACGTCTTGCATCCCGTTTACTCCCGCCAAATCTCTTCTACTATTGTCAGTGTCTTATTTGTTATATCTTAGATTTCTTTCACCATTGCCCCACGTAATTCGGATAACGTTAATAATCAACAAATGTATCGGTAGCAGACTCAGAGATAGTTGACATTTATTTATGTCTTTTGAGAATCGCATCGGACGTGCAGCATCATCAACAACTACCTCTACGTCCAAAAATCTTTTTGTAAAGATGTTTTCTCCTCACGGCTCCTGTTCAATACATGTGCACAAAAACCAGATTGACTGGTTCTCGCAACTGGTAAATCAATCTGATGTTTCGGCATTGCAGCGAGACAATTGTTACCCATTCAGTACGTACGACTGGCTCCACCGAACTAATCTGTTTAAGTTTAGTATGTTTGGTTCTACGCGTATTGGCATGCACTTTTATTCAAATCATTTTACTTCTACTTCTGCTTCTCCATTAATAGGTCTTGGTGACCACACATTGCATGTTTGTTCTATGAACCATATACGTCGCTGTTTAGACGCGACTCGTTAGCTGAAATATTTAGGTATACCTGGTAAATAAATTGTCTTGCTAGTCTCAAGTATTCAACCGAAGTACGATACAGACGTTCTAGAAATTACTGCTAACACTGAAATTTCCTCACTCCTTCTGTATGTGGGAATGTCGGTTTTAGTCACTGATGTAATAAGACATTTTTACATACGCTCATGGCGCAAAAACTGTACATTAAAAAATATTGTATAGAGAACTAATGAAAGACACAATATCAGTAAGTCAGTTTGCAAACAAAGGAAACAAGTACGTAAGTCATAAAGTGATTGAGTGCACTTACGCGTTACTACCAAGGTAATGAGATATGGCACTGAACTACTTTCAAGCTGAGCTCATGATGGAGGCAGAACTGAGGCATCCAACTAGCATATTGTTTGCAGAAAAAAAATTGTGTCATTCGTAATACACTTGTGCGCTTCTGTGAATCGTTCTCCGACAATAGTGTAAGAAATATACATAAGTATCTCCTCTTGAAGAATGAGATTTTCACTCTGCAGCGGAGTGTGCGCTGATATGAAACTTCCTGGCAGATTAAAACTGTGTGCCGGACCGAGACTCGAACTCGGGATGTTTGCCTTTCGCTGCAGAGTGAAAATCTCATTCTGGAAACATCCCCCAGCCTGTGGCTAAGCCATGTCTCCGCAATATCCTTTCTTTCAGGAGTGCTAGTTCAGCAAGGTTCGCAGGAGAGCTTCTGTAAAGTTTGGAAAGTAGGCGACGAGGTACTGGCAGAAGTAAAGCTGTGAGGACGGGGCGTGAGTCGTGCTTGGGTAGCTCAATTGGTAAGCACTTGCCCGCGAAAGGCAAACATCCCGAGTTCGAGTCTCTGGTCCAGCATACAGTTTTAATCTGCCAGGAAGTTTCATTGAAGTTGAGGTTCGCTGATGACTTGTAATTCTGTCAGAGACAGTAATGGACTTGGAAGAGCAGTTGAACGGAATTGACAGTGTCTTGAAAGGAGGATATAAGATGAACATCAACAAAAGCAAAACGAGGATAATGGAATGTAGTCAAATTAAATCGGATTATCCTGAGGGAATTAGATTAGGAAATGAGACACTTAAAGTAGTAAAGGAGTTTTGCTATTTAGGGGGTAAAATAACTGATGATGGTCGAAGTAGAGAGGATATGAAGTGTAGACTGGCAATGGCAAGGAAAGCGTTTCTCAAGAAGAGAAATTTGTTAACATCGAGTATAGATTTAAGTGTCAGGAAGTCATTTCTGAAAGTATTTGTATGGAGTGTAGCCACGTATGGAAGTGAAACATGGACGATAACTAGTTTGGACAAGAAGAGAATAGAAACTTTCGAAATGTGGTGCTACAGAAGAATGCTGAAGATAAGGTGGGTAGATCACGTAACTAATGAGGAGGTATTGAATAGGATTGGGGAGAAGAGAAGTTTGTGGCACAACTTGACTGGAAGAAGGGATCGGTTGGTAGGACATGTTTTGAGGCATCAAGGGATCACAAATTTAGCATTGGAGGGCAGCGTGGAGGGTAAAAATCGTAGAGGGAGACCAAGAGATGAATACACTAAGCAGATTCAGAAGGATGTAGGTTGCAGTAAGTACTGGGAGATGAAGAAGCTTGCACAGGATAGAGTAGCATGGAGGGCTGCATCAAACCAGTCTCAGGACTGAAGACCACAACAACAACAACAACAGGAAGTTTCATCTCCTCTTGAAAATAAGATATTTGCTCTGTATAACATTTGAGTCTGATGGGTTATTGAGTGTGTTACAAAAGGTGCTGCAGTTCATCTGCTTATTTGTGTAACAATTTATAAATAGACTTAGACGTGCATAAGTGCATATTATAGTCGTGGAAAACTGCAGGCTAGTAAGCAATCACTATATAGTATAATTGATCACATAAAATTCCGAACAGTCTTTATCCACAATTACATCAGTAGGGTAAGAAGATAGTGATGCAGCTACCCTCACAAACCTATGGCCTGCTCCTAGTTCATCTGCTGTCAGCACGTTAGTTCATCGTGAAAGCTTCTTCCGGGGTCTGCGGTATGTAAGCCTGACTTATCCCTTGGTTATAATCACTGGATTTCTTCAATCTTTCTTGAAGTCTTTCCTAAGGTCCGAAAATAGCTGTCGCCGCCATGCGGGTCGTAATATTCATAGCTGAGACTGCACAAAGCAGCGCAATACGAGAAAGGGTGACGCAACTTTGTCACTAAAACAGACGACCTGGCGTCTCAGATGCTATACCGTAATCATTATAAGAATAAACCTGAGGTAAATATTACACTATGGATTCTTTCGCGTTTGATTGAATCTCATTGGATTTACACTACTGGCCATTAAAAGAAGAATTGCAGATGATAAATGGGTATTTATTGGACAAATATGTTACACTAGAACTGACATGTGATTACATTTTCACGCACTTTGGGTGCATAGATCCTGAGAAATCAGTACCCAGAACAACCACCTCTGTCCGTAGTAACGGCCTTGATACGCCTGGGCATTGAGTCAAACAGAGCTTGGGTGGCGTGTACAGGTACAGCAGCCCAAGCAGCTTCAACACGATACCACAGTTCATCAAGAGTAGTGACTGGGGTATTGTGAAGAGCCAGTTGCTCGGCCACCATTGACCGGGCGTTTTCACTTGGTGAGAGATCTAGAGAATGCGTTGGCCAGGGCAGCAGTCGAACATTTTCTGTATCCAGAAAGGCCCGTACAGGACCTGCAACATGCGGTCGTGCATTATCCTGCTAAAATGTAGGGTTTCGCCGGGATCGAATGAAGGGTAGAGCCACGGGTCGTAACACATCTGAAATGTAGCGTCCACTGTTCAAAGTGCCGTCAATGCGAACAAGAGGTGACCAAGACATCTAACCAATGGCACCCCACACCATCACGCTGAGTGATACGCCAGTAGGGCGATGACGAATACACGCTTCCAATGTACGTTCACCGCGATGCCGCCAAACACGGATGCGACCGTCATGATGCTGTAAACAGAACCTGGATTTATCCGAAAAAATGACGTTTTGCCATTCGTGCTCCCAGGTTCGTCGTTGAGTACAACATCGCAGGCGCTCCTGTCTGTAATGCAGCGTCGAGGGTAACCGCAGCCATGGTCTCCGAGCTGATAGTCCATGCTGCTGCAAACGTCATCGAACTGTTTGTGCAGATGGTTGTCGTCTCGCACACGTCGCCATCTATTGACTCAGGGATCGAGACGTGGTTGCACGATCCGTTACAGCCATGCGGATAAGATGACTGTCATTTCAACTGCTAGTGATACGAGGATGTTGGGATACAGCACGGGGTTCCGTATTACCCTCCTGAACCCACCGATTCCGTATTCTGCTAACAGTCATTGGATCTCGACCAACGCGAGCAGCAGTGTCGTGATACGATAAACGGAAACGTGACGGTACGCATTTCTCCTCCTTACACGAGGCATCACAACAACGTTTCACCAGGCAACGCCGGTCAACTGGTGTTCGTGTATGAGAAATCGGTTGGAAACTTTCCTCATGTCAGTACATTGTAGGTGTCGCCACCGGCGCCAACCTTGTGTGAATGCTGTGAAAAGCTAATCATTTGCATATCACAGCATCTTCCCCCTGTCGGTTAAATTTCGCGTCTGTAGCACATCATCTTCGTGGTGTAGCAATTTTAACGGCCATAGTGTAGTTTCACTTGGAGCGGAAGGCAAGCTGTGTCAAGTACAGTCAAGTATGATCATAAAGATACGTCTTACGCTGTGCTACATGCACATAGTGAGCGAAAAAGCGGGAAACAGCTTTATCGGCGCAATGAACTGGCGCAGCACTAGCCGGGCAGCTGCTCCAGTTATTCTGCAACGATGTGAGCAGTTGCAGTTCAGACGTAAAGAGAGACGAGCAGAGGAAAAATACAGCTCGAATATCATTAAATATTTCAAGAGTGTGAAATAATATTCGGCAAAACTCCAGCACTACCGCACTCTCCTTATGTGACCAGACGGAAACAATAAAATGCTCTCGTTCTAACCTATCATAGTATTCTAATTGCAAACAGAACTGATGAAGATTCCTAACTTAAACATGGGGTAATTTTTCTGAGCGAGATATGTGTGATGCAAAAGCATACTGCAGGGATTTCACAGTGTTGTTGAGTACTGAAGCCACTGAAGGTATTAATTATAGACAGGCCTCCGGTAATCTCTTAGCTCCTTCCTTATCCGAATCCGAGAAATATATTTCAGTTCTGGAGCTATAATCTGCCACGTCGGTAACGAGTCGATCAACAACAGGGTCCTGAAGCCACCCAGACGCCACATTTTCTCCTCTTACAACGCGGCGTTCTATACGCCGCCAGCGTTCGGCAGTGACATGTGAAAAAGCTGCGTGCGTTAGTTCCAGTACGTCTGGCAGCTTAACAGACTCGTTATTTCTCGTGACAAATCCCTTGACTTGGCCCCAGGTCATTTCTGTTGGCCTCATATTTTCATGGTACAGTGGAAATGACAAAAGCGCAGGAATTGTATGGTGTGTCTGATACTGTGAAGAAGGTTGTTTTTCATGTTTCTACGACACTTATCACTTCGTGTGACACTACATCTGTCGTGTAAAACAATGGATGTAGTACAAATAAATAGTATTCGGTTTTTCATTTTTGACCTAAAAATTAAATTGTTGTGTTTACTTAATTTAAGCAAACTTTATCAACATTTTTTCATAAAATATCGATAGTTAAAAATTTATATTTGAAGTGAAAACAGGAATTTCGCGTCCAATATATAATTAGAAACAAGAAGACGTGCATTATTCATAAAAAATTATGATAAATTTTACAATTGCGAGATGTAGGTATTTCAAATTGAACGAAAAAAGAGGATCCGCGATACATGCGGTATGTATGTGTATCTCAACTGTAGCAAATACAGTAACTCGCGAAATTTCAAAGCCGATTTTTTTTTCCGTAAATTTATGAAAAACTTTAAGAACAATATATTTTTCGGCACTTTTTAACGTGTTCCACTACGGACCAGGAAGCAACCTCAGCCATTTTCATACTGCATATTAACAGCGTCACAATCAGAGCACAACAATACAGAGACTGTGAGTGTAGACAGTTTTTGAAATAAAAACTACATAGATAAAGTGTGATTAAAAAGAACTTTGATAGCTGTTAATACATTAAAATATTTGAAGTTTCATTTAACGTAACGTAGTAATGCGACATCTAATAAGATATCTAATATAAGTAGGACCCACTTCCAAGAGCGTAAGAGCACCAGTGTAAGTCTGCTACGGCTTCCGATCAATCATAGCGTTTGTGTTTTCTTACATCAGGATTATTCTTATGATGAACAGGGTATAGACTACAAGCTAGGCTCCTGGCGTTAGACTGAGTTCACCAACCTCACTCTTGTGGAGGCGGAAAATCAAGCTGGGAGCACTCCAGAATGACTGCATAATATCGACATTTAACAGCTCAAAATGAAAGTACCTCGCACAACATTGGTACTGGTTGTTCTCACCGATTAGTATCATCTATTAGCAGAACATCAAGAAAGCGTTTCCTCTTTAATATCAATGTCATGTTACTTCTTTATATTTCAGATTATCGAAATACTCAAAATGATACATGTACACTATAAAGAAAGAGGACTTGTATGTAACATGTACGAGAATGGGGATGGAATAGTAAGAGCAGCAAATCAAGAGAAGTGGAGAGATTAAAGGCGCGTCTGCCACGAACGCAGTCTTCTTCCTTTATTCTTCAACTCGTCTGTCTGAGAGGCAACGAAGGATGATATGATTCTCTCATGACATTGGTATCTTCTGTTAAACTGAATAAGATTTATGGGACTTACTCAATTGAATGGACAGGCTGCTGAGTATAGAATATATAGTAAGAGTAAAGCAAAGAAATACGGAAGTATTTAAAAGAGAAAGGAAATTATCAGGGCAATTAACATAAAAATTTGTGACAACGTAGTAAATATGGTGAAATATTGTGGAATGTTGTTACTGAATGCCACAATGAGTTCACTGATATTACAGGTTATGAAAGTGAACTCTCAGTTCCTGATTCGATGGGCTACTCTCTAACTGTAACAAATGCTCTGAAGATAGGCAGCTGGCCCGAAACCTGTCGTATGGAAGAAAAGGAAATCGATCTTGAGACTGAATTTGGACACTGTTTTATAAGTAACGATCGCGGTAATTTCATTAGAACGAATGCGCCTAGTTTTGATGCAATAGAACACAATCAATAATTTTCATTAAGATTGTGTTACAAAATACACTTAACTTTGGTACAGTTTGATGTGTTGCATTTTATGTTCTAGACCAAATTCAATCAATTATAAATACCTTTAGTGTCTACCGCTAGTCTATGATATGATTATTGTAACTAAATGTAATTTTTGCAGTACTCGTATAATGCACAAGCAGAGCAGTCCACAGTTGAAAGCGCTCTCTTTGGCAACTAGTAACACTATCGCAGATGAGTACTACGTGAAGAGGGACGTGGCGCCGAAGCAGGAAGTGGGTCGAATTTGTGAGAGCCATCTGGAGGCTGCAGGTCAGATGTGAGCAGGCGAGTAGTTGCGCCTGTGTGGTGGCGACCTCTAGTGGTATTCCTTGTGTGCCCTTAAGCCTGGTACAGAACATGAAAGAATACTGCTAATCTGGAAGCAAGGTAATGAACGACATACAGAGCAAGTAGGACGTAACAAAACTACTAGTCCAGACAAAGAGGGCATCTTTCATTCATGGAAGACTTGTAGCATCAAACATATGACATAACATGGGAAAAAATTCTGAAAATGTACGCGCAGAGCACTGCATTGTTTCTGTTGTTGTTGTTGTTGTTGTTGCTGTAGTGTTCAGTCCGAATACCCGTTCGATGCAAAAAAAATGGCTCTGAGCACTATGGGACTTAACATCTGTGGTCATCAGTCCCCTAGAACTTAGAACTACTTAAACCTATCTAATCTAAGGACATCACACACATCCATGCCCGAGGCAGGATTCGAACCTGCAACCGTAGCAGTCGCGCGGTTCCGGACTGAGCGCCTAGAACGGCTAGACCACCGCGGCCGGCCTCGTTCGATGCAGCTCTCCATGCTACTCTATCCTGTGTGAGCGTCTTCACCTCTGAATGACTACTGCAACCTACATCCTTCTGGATCTGCACATTGTACTCATCTCTTGGTCGACCTCTTCGTTTACTGCGTTCCACACTTCCCTCCAATATTACATTGGTGATCACTTGATGTCTCATAATGTGTCAATGAATCGATCCCTTCTTTTGGACAACTTGTGCTACAAATTTCTTGTCACCCCAGTTCTGTTCAGTACCTCCTCAATAGTTATGAGGAGCTACCCACATAAACTTCAGTATACTTCTGTAGCACCACACTTCGAAATCTTCCATTTTTTTTGGTCTAAACTGTTTATCGTCCATGTTTCCTTCCATACATGGCAACATGTCATACAAATACCTTCATAAAAGACTTCCTAACACTTAAATCTATATTCGATGTTAAAAATTTTCTCTTCTTCAGAAATACTTTTCTTGTCATTGCCAATCTACGTTTTATAACCTCTCTTCTTCCGTTATCATCAGTTATTTTGCTGCCCAAATAGCAAAACTCATCTTCTACTTCAAATGTCTCGGTTCCTAATCTAATTCCCTCAGCATCACCTGATTTTGTTCGAACACATTCCATTATCGTTCTTTTGCTTTTTTTGTATTCATCTTATAATTCCCTTTCAAAACATTGTCCATTTCATTCAACTGCTCTTCTATGTCCTTTGCTGTCTCTGAAAGAATTACAGTGTCATCAGCCAACATTGACTTTAATTCCTACTCCAAAATTTTCTTTGGTTTCTTTTCCTGCTTGTTCAATGTACAGACTGAATAACATCAAGGGCAGGCTACAACTCTGTCTCACCCCCTTCTCAACCACTGCTTCCCTTTCATAGCATTCGACTCTACTGCATTTAATGGAAGTGAATAATGGATAGGAAGAAAACCAGAAAAAAAGAGTCCAAGTATTTGAGATGTGGTGTTACGTTAGGAACCTCAAAATTAAGGGTAATAATATAGGACATAAATAATGTAAGGAACAAATAGCTCCTCCACAAATACGAAGAGTGCAGTGACATGTGGGAAACATCACGTACAGAGAGAATCATTAAACATACATTAACACATAAGAGAATAACTTACGTGTTACTAAATGGGTGTGGAGAGAGCACAAATTTTAGAGGACGACAGAGATTTAAACAGTTCGTGCAAATGGTTCACCACGGATTGCAGGTAATGGAAAAAATTCAAATTCAAAGCCATCAAGAAATGCTGCTGTAATAAATACTTTTAACAGATGGTTTCGATCTTATGGTCATAACCATCAGGTACCACAAAATTATTTGCAGTAGCCTATGTAATATCATACTTATTGTGGCTTCAGGTACAACAAAAATCGTCCTGATTCGCTGACGGGAATGGTAAAATGTATTTCAGTAACATGCAGTGTTTGAATAACTACACTGATGCGCCAAAGAAGCTGGTATAGGCATGAATATTCAAATACAGAGATATGTAAACAGGTAGAATACGGCGCTGCAGACGGCAAAGCGTATATAACACAAGAAGTGTTTGGCGCAGTTGTTAGATCGGTTACTGCTGCTACAACGGCAGGTTACTAAGATTTAAGTAAGTTTGAACGTAGTGCTATAGTCGGCGCACGAGCGATGGGACACAGTATCTCCGAGGTAGTGATGGACTGGTTATTTTCCCGTGAGGCCGTTTCACAAGGGTACCGAAGATATCAGGAATCCGGAAAAACATCAAATCTCCGACATCACTGCGGACGGAGAAAGATTCTGCAAGAACAGGGCCAACGACGACTGAAGAGAATCGCTCAACGTGACAGAAGTGCAACCCATCTGCCAATTGCTGCGCATTTCAGTACTAGGCCATCAACAAGTGTCGGCTTGCGGGCCATTCAAAGAAACATCATCGATATGGGCTGTCGGAGCCGAAGGCCTACACGTGTACCCTTGATGACTGCATGACATAAAGCTTTAGGCCTCGCCTGGGCCCGCCAACACGAACATTGGACTGTTGTTAACTGGGAACATATTGCCTGGTCGAACGAGTCTCGTTTGAAATTGTATAGATCAGATGGATGTGTACCGGTGTGGAGACAACGTCATGAATCCATGGCCCCTGCATGTCAAGCTATTCAAGCTGGTGGAAGCTCTGTAAAGGTGTGGGGCATGTGCAGTTTGACTCATGTGATACATATGGATATGACTCTGATAGGTGACACGTACGTAAGCATCCTGTCTGATCACCTGCGTCCATTCATGTCCATTGTGCGTTCCGAACGACTTGGACGATTCCATCAGAACAGTGCGACGCCCCAAATGTCCAGAATTGCTATAGAGTGGCACCAGGAACACTCTTCTGAGTTAAAACACTTCCGCTGGCCACCAAACATCCTAGACATGAACATTATTGAGCCTTGCAGCGTGCTGTTCAGATGAGATCTCCACCCCCTCGTACTCTTACGGATTTATGAGAGGTCCTGCAGGATTGACGGTGTCAATACCCACCAGCACTACTTCAGACAATTTGGCGAGTCCATACACGTGGTGTTGCGGCATTTCTGCGTGCTCGCGGGGGCCTTCACAATATTAGGCTGGTGTACCGGTTTCTTCGGCTCTTCGGTGTACATGTGACACTTCTCTTGGTAAGCTTTGAGGTAAGAGATTCAGGTGATTAAAAGGGAGAGGGAGAGAAGATTTAGGGTTACTGCCCCATCGACAACGAGGTCATTAGCGACACAGCTCGGTTTCAGACGGGCGAAGGCAACCGTCATACCCATAAAACGTTCTGGTATCCACATGAATATTATTTAGGGAAATCACTGGAAACCTAAATCCAAATGTCCAGACTGGGACTTGAACTGCTATCCTCTCGAATATGGATCTATTTTCCTACTAGTGAGCGATCTCATTTGGTCATTTCCTTAGAGTCATTCTCATGTGCCAGTGTAGAAAGTTATTTACGTTCATCAGTCTTTTTGCCAAGTTCAGTACATCAGAACACTGAAAGTTTCTACTAGGTTCTTTCTTTTATGTTGTAACCACAAATCTCCAGATACTCACGCATTTTCCTTCTGTTGTGTTAGGTGGGACTGCTACTGACAACAGAGAAGAAGACCACAGACACGGGATATCGCAGAAGATATCCGGCATCCAGAGCTGCGGCAGTCGACCGTGAATATCCTTTCGTTGTCGAGCTCAGCGAAGCGGAGCGCTTACACGGTACCTCTCCAGTAAAGCCCACTCGACACAGAAGCGAAAGCAAGCGAACGTGCTACAGCGAACAAGGATTTTCTCTGGTGTAAATGATACGCGCGCGTGAGCAAACGGCATTCGGTCGTCATTCAGTTCGATTTAGCTTGTGTTCGCTCGTGTTTCACTGGCTGTCTATCTTTTATCGAACCATCAAAAGAAGTTCGAGTCCTCTTCGCTGGCAGCACAGTAATGTTTGTTCTGAAATTGTTTCCACTTTTGTCGTTGCTGACTTTAGTTACGTGAGCGATGGATTGGTTCGAAGAGAATGTAATGCAGCTCGTAGAAGAATATGGGTCTCGTACTTGCTTCTGGGAGCTAAGAGTTCCACAGCATAAATTCCAAAGGGAAAAAAATGGAAAAAAAAAAGACTGGCAGAAGATTGAAGATTGCTGAAGCACTCAAAAGCACCTTTTGAGACATGAGAAAGACGATAAATTCATTAGATATTTGTATCAGGCAGGAACGGCATGAATCAGGACAAGCTCTGTAACCCTTTTTGTCAAGAAAGGAAAACACAATAAATTTCCCTTGAAGTAAACACGCGTGCATGTAAATCTGTTATGCTGATTAAAATTAAAAATACGCGAAATTTTTTGTTATTTTAGTTGCTTAACTGTATGGTACCTGTAAATACATGGCTGATGTGTCACTGTTATATTACAGACTTTTTAGGACGAATAAAAACGATTTTCCCGGGATCAGGCTATCTGCCCTCTAACCAGATACTGGTATATAGCAAATTTTATCAAGTAGCCTACGTGACAAGTCGTTTGTATACTTCACATTCAATTATTCTCAATTTATTGGCATTAACTTACTTATACGTACTTCAATAAAATCTTTGAAGTGCTTCGGATATGTCAGACATCAGGAACTATCTGATACACATAATTTTCCTGTAATGATGTTACAGTCTTTCAGGGATGATACAGAAGCGTAAATGCATGAAAGTGAGGTAAGGGACGTTGGTCCGGAAACGACCGAGTGGAAAGTTGCAAGCAAAATTTGTTAACATCTCTTAGAGTGGAATATTATGTTGCGATATTGTTGTTGCTAACATTGCAGGATAGGCAACTTTCAGAAGTGATAGTATTGAACGAAACAAGTACAAGATGTCTTGTAAATATGGGCTCTAAAATGCGTGTCTTGAGAGTTCTGAGTACGTGTTCGTCTTCGTTACTGTGAAACACGTATCTCGTACTGAACAAGTGTACATACGTCTTGAGGTATGGTTTTAGAGTCCATGTTTATTAGACTTTTTTTTCCTGTTTTTGTCCGTACTACCTCCTCCAAAAACATAGAAATCAGAGAGCTAGCAATAGAAGAGAAGTGTTTCAGAATATCGAAGATGAACAAGTGCTCATAGGTCTTAAGGTATGCATTTTAAACCCCACGTTTAGTAGCCATTTTTACTCATTTTTTGGTACGTACTACCATCTTTGAAAGTTGCCTGCCCTACATCTTAACAACAACAGTACCGGTGCACGTATTCCATTGTCAGAGGTATGAGAACCATTTTCGCTAGTGACTTTTGACTTAGTCGTTTCCCGACAAGCCTCCTTTATCTTAGATCGATATATTTACCCTTCTACAGCGTCCACGAAATTTTGAAATATCATCATGGAATTTCCCTGTATATCAACTACCGGGATTCGAAACATACGTAAATATTTTCCGGTTCTAAAAACCAGATTGTTAATGCTAGCCTTTCATCTGGTTATGTTGATCGCCTGTAATAAGTGTTTTTGTTTTAAATATACTCCTGAATTGTAATGAGAAACCAGCGAAAAGTGCCAGTCGACTTAAGAGCAAAGAGTACTAAGGAAAGGTGGATCTTCAGTTCAATGTTACGTGCATTACATTAACATACTTATTTCATCTGTTAAAACAGTTTAAAAAATCTCTACGCTAAACATAATGCATTAATTTGATAGTTAAATTTCTCGGACGATATTTTGGTCACATTACCTATCACGCGGAAACATTAATCACATTGATCATCCCACTCGGAACACTGATTTCTTCGAAAGAACAGGTAGCCTATGCGTTAGCTGAGGGTATAGGCTATCTCCATCCTTAAAGATCGTCCAAATCCGTCCAGACGCCTCAGAGTGAAGGAGCAACTAACATACTAACTAGACGAAGAAAGAAAAAATTAGTTTATAGTTGGGTACAGCGCTTTTATATATTATTTACACGTGCAACAAATTCATCTGCCTAAGCGGAAACACTCGCATATCATAGTCAAATCCAGCCTCACTAAAAGCCCAACACGTCCTACATGTAAAAGCATGACGTCTCTATGTCGTACAATATTTAAATGACACCATTATTGTGAGTCTTCAAGCGTCTCAGAAACAATAAGATACGCGGCTAAAATGCAACGGGGTTGGGTGGAAAGAGATTAAACCATTCCAGGACTGTATGAGCATTGTATTCATTACGTTGAATTGTTTGACGTTGGGCATATCAAACAGTAAAAGCATTTTCACAAGTACGATACAGCTCAAAAGTCAAGGAGTAAATTGCTTTTTCTAAGAGTAATTACTTTTCCACATTTCTCGTTATATTCTTCAAATCAATAAATATCTTGTACTGCACACTTCTGAACGTAGCCTACGTGTTAAATGAGGGCATAAGCTAATCCCATGTCAAATTTCTTCCAAATCTGTCTAGCCGCTTCGGTGTGAAGGAGTAACAAAACCACTCACACACAGTTTCGAATTTACAGCACACCCACAGAAAAAAGAATTCGTCACACCAAGAAGAAGTACTGCGACATAAACGAAAGTCGGTAGGCGTGTTTCTACAACTGAAAGACAATTTCGCATCAGTCGCGTAAGAGTGGCCATAGTAGCGCCACTGAGAGGGTGCAAATGAAGTTCGACTTAAACACACGCTGTATCGGGCGTCAGCGATAGTTAGCTTCGAGACTGGACTTGGTGAGTTGATGTTGGCTTCAAGGCGACAAAAGTGCAGTAATCAGCACCACACTGCGTTTGAATGTGGTCGTGTAAATGGTATACGAGAAGCTGGATGTTCCTTCTGCGATACTGCAAAAAGACTTGACAGAAATGGAGCCACTGTGCGTCATTGTCGGCAGCGGTGGTCACGAGAATGTAAGGTCGCAAGAAGAGCGTGTTCCGGACAGCCACTTCAAGGACAGCTTCTAGCCAGACGCCCTGGGCGTGCATTCCACTGGCCCCAAACCACCGCCATTTGGAACTTCAGTGTTGTCAAGCGGGAGCTTACAGGAGGGCAGGGTGGTCTGTCGTGTTTTCTCATGAGAGCTGGTTCCGAATCGGTGCCAGTGATGGCCGTTTGTTGGTAGAAGGAGACCAGTTCATGACCTGCAACCAACTTAACTTTGTGCCTTGACATACACGTGAGGGTATGGTCTGGGGTGCGGTTTCGTTTGACAGCAGGAGCCCTTTTGTGTTTAACCCACGCACTCTGATTGCAAATTTCTGCTTTGAGATGCTATTCATGAAGAGCATGCCAGGTGGTGTTTTACAACAGGATAACGCACGCCCACATACCGCTGTTGAAACCGAACTTGCTCAACAGTTTCGACATGTTGTCTTGGACTGATAGATCACCAAATGTGTCTCCAATCGAGCACATATAGAACATCGTCGGACGAAAATTCCAATTCATCCACAAACAGCATTAAGCGACCCTGTTTGACTGACCATGCAACTACTAGAGATGGGATAAGTCGTTCATCCTTGGGAACTAGTTCACTGGTGATCGCTCTTTTCTGGGAACCGTTCATTTTTACTCGTTCAACGTTCATTGTGCTTGGTATATGTTTCTTATGAAAAATTGAAAATTAGTAGCATAGGTGACTGAAGATGGAAGGTGCCAAGAGGGGACACTTGCCTCCCCCCTGGATTACTGAGTTTTTATTCATAACAGAATTCTCACACACTTGTAATTTTCGTGATTCGGCAAAACATCTCGTTTAACCAACTGTAGCATTACGTGACTGATCGCAGTGAAATAATATAAGGTGGCGCACGAAAAACCGGCCCCGAGCACAGACTAATCGCCAAATACGCACGATTTGTTGACCGCTACGAGTAGAATAGATAAAAACGTAATAATTAGGCGGTGGAGAAATAATAAGTAAGATAATGCAAACAACTTCGAAACAATAGATGACGATTGGTGGGGGATAATGAGCACTCTAGTACTCGGGGCCGATTTTTTGTGCGCCACCCTGTACCACTGAAATGATTTTGTAGGAATTATCATATTCTCTTTACAAAATGGGACAGCATACAATCGATTACGAAGCGAGGGCTTCATTCGGTTGTAAGTCGATGTGTCTTCCATAGAAATGAACTTGCTCTTTTACCCTGGATCAAAAGAAGACGGAAAATGGCTACACATGTGTGCCATGCCGACGTCCTTTGCATGAGTAATAATAAAAAATATTGAATTTTTACAGGTATTTCTACTGCTGTTTATCGAAATAGTGAAGTGAGCTGATACGCCATTTTGTTACCAGAAAAGATGTATGTAGTACCACGTAATTTTTATGTAATTTACGTAATTATAAAATACATTTTAATTACCGGTCGTGAACGCTGAATAGAATACGAAAAGAATCAGAAGTTCAGAGTTCAAGAAAGGTTTGAAACAGATCTAGAATGGGCGTGCGAAGCGAACGAAACGAAATGAACGATAACAACTCGATAATGAACTAACTATGAGCAGTCGACAGTGGAACTGCGACCAGTGGCCACGCGAAGAAGGACGAGTCCGGCCGAGCGAGACCGAGACCAGGACAGTCGGGAGCCGCGCGGGATTAGCCGAGCGGTCTTAGGCGCTACAGTCCTGGACTGTGCGGCTGGTCCCGGCGGAGGTTCGAGTCCTCACTCGGGCATGGGTGTGTGTGTGTGTCCTTAGGATAATGTAGCCTAAGTAGTGTGTTAGCTTAGGGATTGATGACCTTAGCAGTTAAGTCCCATAAGATTTCACACACATTTGAACATTTTTGACAGACGGGAACGGGACCAAGGCTGGAACGAGACCGGCCGATGTGCCGTTTGGGAACGAGGCCGACCGTTTTCCGTTCCCGGGAACTGTAAGTGGAAAGCCGGACCGAAGTGAACTATGAAAGAACGTTCCTTAGAATTCGTTCCTCGCTCGTTCCGTTCATCTTGGTGAACCGTTCCTTTGGACCCGTTAGTTTGCAAACGACTCATCTCTAGGAACTGCATCCTACAAACTTACATCCGGAACCTGTACAACACAAGCACGTTTGCTTGCTCGCATTCAATATGCTGCCAATTACACCGGTTAGTTATGTATTAGAATTTCACATTTGTAATCGCGTATCCCGCATGTACATTAAACTTTCATCTTGCAGTGTTTAAATACACTACTGGCCATTAAAATTGCTACACCAAGAAGAAATGCAGATGATAAACGGGTATTCATTGGACAATTTTATACTAGAACTGACATGTGATTACATTTTCTCGCAATTTGGCTGTAAAGATCCTGAGGAATCAGTACCCAGAACAACCACCTCTGGCCGTAATAACGGCCTTGATACGCCTGGGCATTGAGTGAAGCAAGGCTTGGATGGCGCGTGCAGGCACAACAGCCCATGTAGCTTCAACACGATACCACTGTTCATCAAGAGTAGTGATTGCCGTATAGTGACGAGCCAGTCGCTCAGCCACCATTGACCATACGTTTTCAATTGCTGAGAGATCTGGAGAATGTGCTGGCCAGGGCAGCAGTCGAACATTTTCTGCATCCAGAAAGGCCCGTACAGGACCTGCAACATGCGGTCGTGCATTATCCTGCTGGTTTCGCAGGGATCGAATGAAGGGTAGAGCCACGGGCCGTAACACATCTGAAATGTAAAGTCGACTGTTCAAAGTGCCATCAATGAGAACAAGATGTGACCGAGAAGTGTTACCAATGGCACCCCATACCATTACGCCGGGTGATACGCCAGTATAGCGATGACGAATACACGCTTCCAATGTGCGTTCACCGCTGTGTGGCCAAACACGGATGCGACCATCATGATGCTGTAAACGGAACGTGGATTCATCCGAAAAAATGACTTTTTGCCATTCGTGCACCCAGCTTCGTCGTTGAGTACACCATCGCAGGCGCTCCTGTCTGTGATGCTGCGTCAAGGGTAACCGCAGTCATGGTCTCCGAGCCGATAGTTCATGCTGCTGCAAACGTCGTCGAACTGTCCGTGCAGATGCTTGTTGTCTTGCAAACGTCCCTATCTGTTGATTCAGGGATCGAGACGTGGCTGCACGATCCGTTACAGCCATGCGGATAGGATACCTGTCATCTCGACTGCTAGTGATACGAGGCCGTTGGGATTCAAGCGAGCAGCAAGTGTCGCGATACGATAAACCGCAATACCGATAGGCTACAATCCGACCTTTATCAAAGTCGGAAACGTGATGGTACGCGTTTCTCCTCCTTACACGAGGCATCACAACAACGTTTCACTAGGCAACGGCGGTCAACTGCTGTTTGTGTGTGAGAAATCGGTTGGAAGCTTTCCTCATGTCAGCACGTTGTAGGTGTCGCCACCGGCGCCAACCTTGTGTGAATGCTCTGAAAAGCTAATCATTTGCGTATCACAGCATCTTCTTCCTGTCGGTTAAATTTCGCATCTGTAGCACGTCATTTTCGTGGTGTAGCAATTTTAATGGCCAGTAGTGTACATGTATTGCTTCCTAGGAGGAACGAGTTGTGTTTTGTACATCAGGTACACCACATGGAGTGTCATGCTAAAGGCGGTGGGCAGCTCGTTGGTATTTTAGTGCAAAATGGGGCATGGCACGCGCAGGACCACCACCGCTACTCCTCCACAGAGTCGCTTGTTTGCGGGTTTGCTGTAGACGTAGTTAACACTGGGGGGTTGCGCGCGTCACGTCACGCGCTATGCATAGCGGGCTGGCGTGCGTGTTGCCGTAGCGACGTTAATATTGACACGGCGCAGGCGGGGGCACGGCACCTGCGCTGCGTGTTGAGTCCCGAGGGAGTGCAGGGGCGTCGGCGGTCGAACGTGGCCGGCGGTGGGCCGCGCGTTGCACACGGCGGTCGCCCGCGGGTGGCGTACGCGAGGACGTGAGGCCTTACTGTGGTGCGGTGAAAAACTCAAGGCCTCTTCCCTTCCAACAACTACACCGCTGAAAGCACACCGCAGCTCTTGGAGACACTGCGAGATTTTCGCCATGGACTCAAAAGTACCCGGACAGACCTACGTAATACGAAATGGATGACTATATAATAGGCGGACGGGAAAGTGTAGAGGGAAGTGGGAAGTTTTGTGTTGTCAGTAGACAAGCAGTAAGAGCTGAATCAAAAAATTGCTCTAGGCACTATGGGACTTATCTGAGGTCATCAGTCCCCTAGACTAAGAACTACTTAAACCTAACTAAATTTAGATGGGTAGGACGTCAAACGGGACGACTTGGAGCACGAGAGAGACCACAGGAATTTTTAATTTCCACTGTCTATACTTTCAAAAATAAATTCATAAAACTTTGTCAGAATGACCAGAAAGGATTCAGGATTTACACTTATAGTGGTGGAAGTTCAAAAATATAAGAAAATAATTTATTTTTTTACATTTGTATTTCACCTTTTGTTCACATACCATTGGCTGCGTTTGTTGCTATAGGTACACGTTTCTTCATAAGTAACAGAGATTCATCAATGAATTTTGCACAGCATACAAACCATACTTACAGGTGTATGAAACTCTAGAATTTTCCAAATCTATTAAAAACTGTGGTAAAAATTGAGATAATTAACTATAGAATTTGTGGTTTTTTTTTTAAACATGAAGTTTAAAATGTAACAGCACAATCATTTTTTCATAACTGAAATAATTTCTAGAGTTTCATACACCTGTAAGTATGGTTTGTATGCTGTACAAAATTCATTGAAGAATCTCTCTTACTTATGAAGAAACGTGTACCTATAGCAACAAACGCAGCCAACAGAAGTGAAAAAATGATGAATTTTCACATATAAAAATAAATTATTTTGTTATTTGTTTGAACTTCTACTGCTATGGTTGTGAATCCTGAATCTTTCCTGGTCATGCTGACAAAGTTTTATGAATTTATTCGTAAAAGTATAGACAGTGGAAAATAATATGTCCTGTGGTGTCTCTCCTGCTCCAAGACGGCCCTTTTGACGTCCTACGCCCCTTAAGGACATCACACACATCCATGCCCGAGGCAGGATTCGAATCTGGTACCTCAGCAGCAGCGCAGTTCCGGACTGAAGCGCCCAGAACCGCTCTGCCACAGTGGCCTGCTTAAGAGCAGAATGGGCCGGTCAGAAAAGCTGAGCGACTTCGAACGTCGACTAGTGATTCCATGTCACCTAAGTAATAGATCCATGCGGGACATTTCAGCACTTCTACACCTGCACAGGCCGGCCGGCATGGTCGAGCGGTTCTAGGCGCTACAGTCTGGAACCGCGCGACCGCTACGGTCGCAGGTTCGAATCCTGCCTCGGGCATGGATGTGTGTGATGTCCTTAGGTTAGGTAGGTTTAAGTAGTTCTAAGTTCTAGGGGACTGATGACCTCAGAAGTTAAGTCCCATAGTGCTCAGAGCCATTTTACACCTGCACACGTCGGCTGTTGGTGATGTGGTTGTGAAGTGGAAACGCGGAGAACCCACAGACGAAGCAAGACCGTGCTGACGTCACGTACTGACGGCAGAAGAAACGTCGACCAATGCTGGTTGGTTGCATGAAATCCGCGGAAGAGATGCCTCGTGAGTTCCAAAAGGCTACCTGTAGTGCAGTTAACACAGTTACTGTGCGTAGGCAGTTACGGAGAATGGAGTACAGTGGTCGAGCATTTACACATAAACCACACATTTCTGTAGTCAATAATAAGCGACGCTTTGGGTGATGTAAAGAGTGATAACACTGTCAACTGATGACCAGGAACTGCTGATTTGGGAGTGATTAATCGCGCAATGCGCTGTGGCAATTCGACTGAAAGGTTTGCGTTCGGCGGATGCCTGGAGAACATTACCTGCCATGATGTGCAGTGATAAAACAAGTACGGAGTAGATGGTGTTTCGGTATGGGGGTATTTTTCTTGTTTAGTGTTTGGTCCCTCTATTTTGATTTGGAACATGCTGAATGGGGAAGGATATGTACAAAGTTTGCAGCATTGGATGTTGCATATCGTGCAAGAACAATTTGGAGATTAGCGTGACAGTGCACCCTATCATAAAATAGCATCTATCAGGCAATGATTTGTGGGCAACAATATGCACCGAGCGAGGGGGCGCAGTGGTTAGCACACTGGACTCGCATTCGGGAGGACGACGGTTCAAACCCGCGTCCGGCCATTCAGGTTTTCTGTGATTTCCCTATAGCGCTTCAGGCAAATTCTGGGATGGTTCCTTCGAAAGGGCATGGCCGCCTTCTTTCACCATCCATCCCTAATCCAATAGGACCGATGACCTCGCTGTTCGGTGCCCTCCCCGCAACCAACCAATAACATTTCTGAAATGGAACGGTCTGCCCAGAGTCCCGACTTGAACCCAATGGAGCGCCTTTGGCATGAGCTACAACGTCGACTTCGCTTCAGAACCTAGCGTCGTCATAAGCCACTCATTTCCGTAGTGAGTGCTAAGCGCCACTTTGTGTGATGCAATGAACGGCGTCACTGGGCAGTGGATCACTATAAACGAGCGATTTGGAATGATTAATCGTGCTACGCTCTGTGGCAATCCGATGGATGGGTTTGGGTCTGGTGAATGCCTGGAGCACCTTACCGGCAGTCACGTGCATTTTCGACTTCCGAGGAAGAATCGGGTGAGTGCCCAACACGGAAATTCAGACACCTCATTGAAATGTGTTCCCAGCAGAGTTCCAACCGTCATACGGGCGGAAGATAGACACACCCCATACACTTGTGGGGTCCGGAAAGTAAGTTCTGATCGGTCGCTAAATGGAAAACACAGTGAAAATCAGAAACATTTTACTTGCAAGAATTAGCTACACTTTCCAGCCTTGGGGAGTAAATAACATACTCTGAACCTCCCCCTCCCCCAGAACCTATCCCCGAATTCGCGCCTGCTACGGCTATACAAAGAAGAATACAAGCGATTGACATTTTTTGTGCAGGTGATGCTTCCTAGCTCGTGGATATTTGAATTTCTAATATTTATTAATTTTTAGTTACCCTCAGGTATCATCACTTTCTCTGCAGCAGGTGGTATGACCACGTTATTACCGTAGCTACGTCTTGACTATTCAAGTTTATGCCTTTTTGCAAATGACTAATATTAATTTTTATACTATTGTTTTATTTTTCAGTTAGAAGATTTACTTAAAACAGCTATCAACAATAGGCTACAGGATGCAAATCTCTTAGTCTCCATATAGCTTCTCGAACCCACATCTATTTGTCGTGTGCACCTATCACTTCTGTTTGTCAAGGTGTGACATAAGGCTAATGTCTCTCCGATTTGATTCAGTACCTCTTCATTAGATGCCCGATCCAGTCAGACGATATTTAGCTATCTTCTGTAACTCCTCATTTGAGAAGTCTCTTTTTGTCTGCATTGTTAATAGTCCCAGTTTCACTTTCATAAAACACTACACTCTAGGCTAATTACTTCAGAAAATATTTACTGACACCGAACTTTATATTCTATGTTAAGATTCTTTTGTTTTCAGAAAAAACTATTCTTGCCATTGGCAAACTATGTTTGACATCCTCTGATTATTTCCTGTCAGTTCCTTCCCTGCCCAAATGGCAAAATTTTGGCGTTTCATTTTTAATCAGATTCTCCCTGCATCGTTTGCAACTCAGTTACATTCCATTACCTATGCTTTCCTTTTAGGTATTTATGTTCATTTTACAACATCATTTCGAGACATAATGCATTTCTTCCACCTGATCTTCCAAGTCCTTCGCCGAATGTAACACACTTAAAATGGTATCGAAACACAAAATGTTTTTATTTTTGCTGCATGAACTTTCATTTCCTTCCTTAATTTTCCTTTACTGTTTGCTCACTGTACAGATTGAATAACATGGGGAACAGTGTAGAACTCTTTCTTACTTCCTTCTCAACTAACGCTTACTTTTCATGTCCTTCAGCCCTGAGCCGGCCGAAGCGGCCGTGCGGTTAAAGGCGCTGCAGTCTGGAACCGCAAGACCGCTACGGTCGCAGGTTCGAATCCTGCCTCGGGCATGGATGTTTGTGATGTCCCTAGGTTAGTTAGGTTTAACTAGTTATAAGTTCTAGGGGACTAATGACGTCAGCAGTTGAGTCCCATAGTGCTCAGAGCCATTTGAACCATTTTCCTTCAGCCCTTACAACTATAATCTGGTTTCTGTACACATTGTAGATAACTTCGCTCTCCCTGAATTTGGTCCCTGTTACCTTACAATATCAAAGAATGTATGTCAGTGAACATCGTTAAAATCTTTCTCTACATCTTTAAAAAGTATGAATATGGGTTTATCACCATTATATATACACTCCTGGAAATCGAAAAAAGAACACATTGACACAGGTGTGTCAGACCCACCATACTTGCTCCGGACACTGCGAGAGGGCTGTACAAGCAATGATCACACGCACGGCACAGCGGACACACCAGGAACCGCGGTGTTGGCCGTCGAATGGCGCTAGCTGTGCAGCATTTGTGCACCGCCGCCGTCAGTGTCAGCCAGTTTGCCGTGGCATACGGAGCTCCATCGCAGTCTTTAACACTGGTAGCATGCCGCGACAGCGTGGACATGAACCGTATGTGCAGTTGACGGACTTTGAGCGAGGGCGTATAGTGGGCATGCGGGAGGCCGGGTGGACGTACCGCCGAATTGCTCAACGCGTGGGGCGTGAGGTCTCCACAGTACAACGATGTTGTCGCCAGTGGTCGGCGGAAGGTGCACGTGCCCGTCGACCGGACCGGAGCGACGCACGGATGCACGCCAAGACCGTAGGATCCTACGCAGTGCCGTAGGGGACCACACCGCCACTTCCCAGCAAATTAGGGACACTGTTGCTCCTGGGGTATCGGCGAGGACCATTCGCAACCGTCTCCATGAAGCTGGGCTACGGTCCCGCACACCGTTAGGCCGTCTTCCGCTCACGCCCCAACATCGTGCAGCCCGCCTCCAGTGGTGTCGCGACAGGCGTGAATGGAGGGACGAATGGAGACGTGTCGTCTTCAGCGATGAGAGTCGCTTCTGCCTTGGTGCCAATGATGGTCGTATGCGTGTTTGGCGCCGTGCAGGTGAGCGCCACAATCAGGACTGCATACGATCGAGGCACACAGGGCCAACACCCGGCATCATGGTGTGGGGAGCGATCTCCTACACTGGCCGTACACCACTGGTGGTCGTCGAGGGGACACTTATTAGTGCACGGTACATCCAAACCGTCATCGAACCCATCGTTCTACCATTCCTAGACCGGCAAGGGAACTTGCTGTTCCAACAGGAGAATGCACGTCCGCATGTATCCCGTGCCACCCAACGTGCTCTAGAAGGTGTAAGTCAACTACCCTGGCCAGCAAGACCTCCGGATCTGTCCCCCATTGAGCATGTTTGGGACTGGATGAAGCGTCGTCTCACGCGGTCTGCACGTCCAGCACGAACGCTGGTCCAACTGAGGCGCCAGGTGGAAATGGCATGGCAAGCCGTTCCACAGGACTACATCCAGCATCTCTACGATCGTCTCCATGGGAGAATAGCAGCCTGCATTGCTGCGAAAGGTGGATATACACTGTACTAGTGCCGACATTGTGCATGGTCTGTTGCCTGTGTCTATGTGCCTGTGGTTCTGTCAGTGTGATCATGTGATGTATCTGACCCCAGGAATGTGTCAATAAAGTTTCCCCTTCCTGGGTCAATGAATTCACGGTGTTCTTATTTCAATTTCCAGGAGTGTATTTTATAAGATAAGCGACGGCAGCAGTATTACCTCCCCCGTTCCCATTTCTCCGGAAAACAAGCTAATTTTCCGCAAAGTTGGCTTCTACCAGTCTTCCTATTTTTCTGCAAATACTTCGTATTAGTTTTACACTCACGTTTTATTACACTGACTATTTGATAATATTCACAAGTTCTGCCACCATCCTCAATTGAATTGGGAAACAAATGCCTTCTAATAATGGTAGTTCTCCGTTTATTTCTCACTGATTACCTATACACCACAATAACTAGTCTTAACACTGACATTCTAGACTGAATGCACGTTTTAATTCCCTGCCTCGTTTCATTCTTTCAGTTTCTCTTGTTAAAGGAGTAGGCTTATGTTCGAGAAGTACAGCAGCTGTATATGAGTTAAAGCTTTATTTGCTACATTCAAAGCTGTGAGAAGATGTATGTGGTCATAACCGATTTCCGCTGTTAGAGAGCATCTACATTGATTGTTTACGGTGTAACACGGTACGTGTAGTTTTGGGCAGTGAATGGCTGTATCCACAGAGAATCATTACAACCTATCATTCAATTGAATTGACGTAATCGCGTATGTTCACCTACATCATTTCGCATTTCAGAATGACACAATCATTTTTTTTCCTCTCATCTACTTTTCTTCTGTACTCTATTTCATACTGTGTGATAGTTATAATTATTTAAGTAAGATGGTTACTATCAGATTAAACTTTAAAACTTCCTCTGATAAATAGTCTAGAATAATATTATTTAGGTTTACACTATAATCCTTGCAGTTTTTGAGCGAAGGGCTTCAAGGTTTTAACCTGGCGTTGTCAAACAAATAAACAAATAAATAACACAATAAAACAAGGATAACACCGTTGTTCACCAGAATCATCTTGAAATATGAATTGCGGTATAGATGAAAAAGCTTAGATTTCAAGGAGCTCGAATGAAAATAATGTGGGTAGCTACTACTCAGTGCAGAAAATGATTCAACGGAAACTAATCTTTTTGTTGACAAATAGAGGATACAGCTAGGATGGTGTAAACGAGAAATTCGACAACGTCGAACACATATTTAAATGTAAGGAAATCTTTTCCTGAAGGCATTCGTCTCGAGTGTAGCCTTGTGCAGAAGTGATACGTGAAGGGTAAACAGTTCATACAAGCAAACAATTGAAACTTGCTAAACGTGTTGCTACAAAGGAATTCTGAAGATTAGGTGGATAAATCTCGTAAGTATAAATATTCAACCGATTTAGGGAAAAATAAATTTGTGGCACAGTTCTTGTGAAAGAAGGGACCGATTGCACAGGAGTCATCTAGAGACATACAGAAATGGTCAGTTTGAAAGTAGAGGGAAGCGTGAGGAGCAAGTTCAGTAGGATGTGGATCGCAGAAGTTATGCAGAGATGAAGCAGCTTGCATAGGATAGACTCGCATGGAATCTACATCGACCAGACATCTGAGTAAAGAGAATACAACATCCTACAGTAACGTAACAAAAGCCAAGGGATAGCGATAACCACATATACAGATGGCGGCAGTATCACGTGCCCAAGGTATTAAAGGGCAATGCATTCGCGAAGCTATCATTTGTACTCAAGTGATTTATGTTAAATGGTTTCCAACGTAATTATGGCCACACGACGGGCGTTAGCAGACTTTGAACGTGGAATGATAGCTGGAGCCAGACGCATGGGACGTTCGATTTCGGAAATCGTTAGGGAATTCAATATACCGATATCCACAGTGTCAAGAGTGTGCTGAGAATACCAAATTTCAGGCACTGCCTGTCGTCATGGAAAACGCAGTGACCAATGGCCTTCATTTAAGGACGGAGAGCAGTGGCATTTGCGTAGAGTTGTCGGTGCTAACAGACAAACAACACTGCGTGATGTAACTCTAGAAATCAACGGGCGATGTACGACTAACGTATCCGTTAGGAAAGTGCTGCGAAACTTGGTCTTAATGGGCTGTGGTAGCAAATGACAGACGCAAGTGCCATTGCTAACAGCACATTTCTTCTCCGTTGTACTCAAATGGTTCAAATGGCTCTAAGCACTATGGGACTGAGGTCATCAGTCGTCTAGAATTTAGAACTACTTAAACCTAACTAACCTAAGGACATCCATGCCCAAAGCCGGATTCGAACCTGCGACCGTAGCAGTCGCGCAGTCCTGACTGAAGCGCCTATAACCGCTCGGCCACCGTGACCGACTCCTTTGTACTGACTGTGTTGGTCGGATCCTAGAAGACTGCAAAACCATCGACGTGTCAGGTGAGAACTGGTCTGAGTTGGTAAGAGTTGATGGTAGGATTCGACTGCGGCGCAGATTCCACGAAGCCAAGGACCCAAGTTGTCAACAAGGCACGGTGCAAGATGGTGGCGGCTTCATAATGCCGTGGGCTGTTTTTGCATGGAATTGACTGGGTCCTCTGGTCCAATTGAACCGATCAATGACTGAAAATG
Source organism: Schistocerca serialis cubense (assembly GCF_023864345.2). Lineage (NCBI taxonomy): Eukaryota > Metazoa > Arthropoda > Insecta > Orthoptera > Acrididae > Schistocerca > Schistocerca serialis. The sequence goes on along the minus strand of NC_064644.1, from coordinate 458,178,157 downwards.
GATATGTCCGGCTACTTGAAGACCATCTGCTGCCATTCTTGGACTTCATGTTCCCAAACAATTATGAAATTTTTATGGATGACAGCGAGGCACGTCACCGGTTCACAGCTGTTCGCAGTTGATTTGAAGAACACTCTGGGCAGTTGTAGCAAACGATTTGACCACCTAGGTCGCCCGCCATTAGTCCCATCGATCATTTACGGGACATATTGGAGAGATCAGATCGTGCACATAGTCATGCGCCGGCAACACCTTCGGAATTACGGTTGGCTATAAGAGCAGCAGGGCTCAAAACTGTTGCGAGTGATTTCCTACGACTTGTTGAGTCTATGCCACTGCGAGTTACTGCACCATACCGACAAAAACTGAGGTCCGACGCGATATTAGGGGGCTTCCTAAAGCACTTCACCGCAGAGAGGACCTGAATATAACAAGTCGTATTTCGTTGCATGAACGTGTACAGAGAGAAAGCAAATGAAGATGCGAAGAAGTCGTGCGAAAATTTCTCATTTTTCAGTCTTTCGAGTAGCAGAACATCTCGGAGAGAAACGTTTTGCCCGTACAATAGATGTCGCCCAAAACTTTCTACACTACTGGCCATTAACATGCAGATGATAAACGGGTATTCATTGGCCAAATATATTATACTAGAATTGACATGGCCGTAATAACGGCCTTGATACGCTTGGGCATTGAGTCAAACAGAGCTTGGGTGGCGCGTACAGGTAAAGCTGCCCATGCAGCTTCAACACGATACCACAGTTCATCAAGAGTAGTGACTGGCGTATTGTGACGAGCCAGTTGCTCGGCCATCATTGACACGACGTTTTCAGTTGGTGAGAGATCTGGAGAATGTGCTGGCCAGGGCAGCAGTCGAACATTTTCTGTATCCAGAAAGGCCCGTACAGGACCTGCAACATGTGGTCGTGCATTATCCTGCTGAAATGTAGGGTTTCGCAGGGATCAGATGAAGGGTAGATCCGCGGGTCGTAACACATCTGAAATGCAACGTCCACTGTTCAAAGTGCCGTCAATGCGAACAAGAGTTGACCGAGACGTGTAACCAATTGCACCCAAATACCATCACGCCGAGTGATACGCCAGTATGGCGATGACGAATACACGCTTCCAATGTATGTTCACCGCGATGTCGCCAAACACGGATGCGACCATCATGATGCTGTAAACAGAATCTGGATTCATCCGAAAAAATGATGTTTTGCCATTCGTGCACCCAGTAGCGTCGTTGAGTACACCATCGCAGGCGCTCCTGTTCGTGATGCAGCGTCAAGTGCAACCGCAACCATGGTCTCCGAGCTGATAGTCGATGCTGCTGCAAACGTCGTCGAACTGTCCGTGCAGATGCTTGTTGTCTTGCAAACGTCCCCATCTGTTGACTCAGGGATCGAGACGTGGCTGCACGATCCGTTACAGCCATGCGGATAAGATGCCTGTCATCTCGACTGCTAGTGATACGAGGCCGTCGGGATCCAGCTCGACGTTCCGTATCACCCCTCTGAACCCACCTATTTCATATTCTGCTAACAGTCATTGGATCTCGACCAACGCGACCAGGAATGTCGCGATGCGATAAACCGCAATCGCGATAGGCTACAATTCGACCCTTATCAAAGTCGGAAACGTGATGGTACGCATTTCACCTCCTTACACGAGGCATCACAACAACGTTTCACCAGGCAACGCCGGTCAACTGCTGTTTCTGTATAAGAAATCGGTTGGAAGCTTTCCTCATGTCAGCACGTTGTAGGTATCGCCAGCGGCGCCAACCTTGTGGGAATGCTCCGAAAAGCTAATCATTTGGATATCACACCATCTTCTTCCTGTCGGTTAAATTTCGCGTCTTAGCACGCCACCTTCGTGGCGTAGCAATTTTAATGGCCAGTAGTGTAATTAGAGGTGGACTCGTTCTTTGGCCCTGTCATGCCTCAACGCGGTCCAGTAGTCAACACATAACGCTGCGCGTGTGGGATGGCGGACGTTTTACAACGGTGTGCATGTGTAGCACTGTGGGTCTCATTTCCTCGCCTCCACCTCCCTCCCTCCCTCCCTCCCGGGAGGAAACTGCGGCCGGGGTGGATCTGCAGGCGAGGTGTGATCGTTATCTGCGGCCTCGGCAATAATTCAGGCGAACGGCAGCCGCGAGGCTTTTCATTATTCACTCTCGCGGCGGAGGAGTCGCGGCGTCCCCAGAGGACGGACGCTGCCAAATCCAGGCCGCCCTGGCTAGCGGCTACCTGGCCCTGACCGAGGAGGACGTGTGCGACGTAATCCAGCCACCAGAGATCATTAATCAATTACGCTTTACTGGTTTGAAAAATTGCACCATGCACGCAAGCTGCAGGAAGAAATTAATTTCATCACCTTTACTGAAATTTGTCTATGTACACTATCTGATGAAAAGAATTCCGACAGTCCTATGTAGTGAGGAAACGACCACTTGGTGTCACGATAGGTGGAGCAGACTGCATAAAAGGAGGCAGGATGTATTGTGTTATCAGTAAAGAAGCTGTCACAGCAGAACGGCTTGGTGAGGAGAGCTCACTGACTTAGAACCTGAACTAACCACTCGATGTCACTTAAGTAGCAAATCCGTCAGCCAAATTGCATCATTTTAAGAGTCGTCGACGTCGATTGTTTGTGATGTGACTGTCAAGTGGAACGGAGGAACAAGCGTAGCTGCACTAACACCACACAGACCTCAAGTACTGATGGGCAAGGACCGTCAAGCATTGCGGGTTGTAGTTGTAAAAGAATCACATGACATCAGGGCAAGGAATTAGTGCCGTATATAAAATATCGATTTGTCGATACACCGATTCTTTTCTATTCTGGAACTTCTATTACGATTTCAAATGAACAATTTAAAATATTTTCCGAAAATTGCGAAAAAATAGAACATGAAATAAAAATAAAAATACCGCCTATATATATTCTTTAAGTGGAACAACCTTAACCTCGCCGTTGCACGTGGAACAAAGTAGACGCCCTAACTTATCTCGAACGTGTTCCACAAGGCCCACGTTGCGACTCTGTGCAGGACAGCCCATTTCGGAAATCTTATGGTCCACAAACGATTACCTCATAGCTGCTGCTTTATGGCAGGGTGCACTGTCTTGCTGATACCATCAGTCATCGTCTCCGAAACGTTCCTCTATTGTACACACTCAGCGTTTTCTTGAGCGCTATGAGAGGACCATAACTTAACCTCGAAAAGCTCCCTCGTACTGTAACCCCACCTCCTCCGTCCTTTCATGCTGCCACTACATAAGATGGCAGATAACGTTCTCCAGGCATTCACGAAAGCCAAACCCATTTATTGGATTGTCACAGGGTACAGTGTGATTCATACGCCAAATCATTCGTTTCCAGATATAGGGAATCCCATACATCGATATTTAAAAAAGTCATTGTGGAAAAACAGTATCGATGTATCGTCGGGAAAAATATTGGTTTATCGGCCAATGAAATACGGAAATACGGGTCGCACATTGTAAATATACTGCCTGTTTTAGAGCTGTATAATTAAGTATTGATTTATTACTACATATTCCGCACTCAACAAGCGAGCAGCCTGCATCCCCCCCCCCCCCCCCCATGTAAGGATTGAAAGGAAAATGGTGCACGTTGACTCTCGACGATAATCACTTTGCTAACAATGGTAACTGCGTGTAAGTGGCACTATAAAAGGTGTCCGATGGTTCCACCGTTCGGTTTCGTCACGTATCGGATTTGTCCAGAACACATCATGTCGACTTCGCGTCCTTCCATTTTTGCCGGCGCCAGTGACCTAGCAGTTGCAGCGTCACAACTGGGTGATGAAGCTGAACGCTGCAGTTTCTGTTGGCAGCACCGAGCACCAATTACGTCAGCATTTCCCCTGACACGTCTCCGCCAACCGCAAAGACCACTCTTGTCATTTAGATTTTTGTACATCACTTTCAGCAACTCCCTGAAGAGTGCTAATGTGAAGAACTAGCACACTAGTTGCGTTAAAAATTGTTTTTAACGCAACTGGTGTGCTATTTCTTCACATCGGAAATCTTGTTTTCCATTAACAGAGCCACGCCTCCCCCCCCCCCCCCCTCCCAAGTGCAATCGAATTTCTTCTTTGTGCCATCTGCACTTGCTTCACACAGTCAAAGAGAAAGACTGGACGTGATAAAAGCTCAAAAAGTAGTAAGATTCCTTCACGCAGTGAAAGAAAAATTATCTTCTATTACGATTGCAAATACCTACTGAAAATTGCTAAAAAATATAACATAAAATAAAAATATCGTTGTTGCCATTCCGATATCGATATATCGTGAAAAATGTCGCATATCTTCGTGATCCTTGCGTGCAGTGCATGTTGGCGGCACATAGAATCGTTTGGCAGTCACCGTGAAATGAGAATTCTCTCAATTTTCTCAATAGTATTTCTCGAAAAGAAAGTCGTCTTCCCTCCAGGGATTCCCATTTGAGATCCCAAAGCATCTCCGTGACACTTAAAGTGTTGTTCGAACCTACCAGTAATAAATCCAGCACCCCGCCTCTGAATAACTTCGATGTCTTCCTTGAATCCGATCTGGTACGGATCCCCAACACAGGAGCAGTACTAAAGAATATGTCGCAGCAGCAGCATGTTGTATGCGGTCTCCTTTACAGGTAAACAGCTCTTTCCTAAAGTATCCACTATAAACCGAAGTCGACCATTCGCCTTCCCTGCCACAGTTGTCACTTGCTCGTTTCATCTCATATCGCGGTGCAGCGTTACGCCCAGATATTTAAACGAATTGACTGTGTCAAGCGGGACACTAGTAATACTGTATCCGAACATTACAGGTTTGATCTTTCTATTCATCCGCATTAACTTAAATTTTTCCACATTTAGGGCTATCTCCCAATCATCACACCAGCTGAAAATTTTGTATACTCACCCTGCGGTGATCTTTTTGTGCAGCACTAACGCACGCCTTCCCTGTTAGAGAACGAACAATATTCACTGAAGAGCCAAAGAAACTGGTACACCTGCCTAATATCGTGTAGGGCCCCCGCGAGCGCAATGAAATGCTGCAACACGGTATGGTATGGACACCTATAACGTCTGAAATAGTGCTGGAGGGAAGTGACACCAATAATCCTGCAGGGATGTCCATAGATCTATAAAAATACGAGGGTGTGGCGATCTCTTGTGAACAGCACGTTGCAAGGCATCCAGACACGCTAGATAATGTTCATGCCTGGGGAGTTTGGTGGCCAGCGGAAGTGTTTAAACTCAGAAGAGTGTTCCTGGAGACACACTGTACCAATTCTTGACCTGTGGGGTGTCGCATTGTCCTGCTGGAATTGCCAAAGTCCGTCGGAATGCACAATGGACATGAATGGATGCAGATGTTCACGCAGGATGCCTACGTAAGTGCCACTTGTCAAAGTCGTATCTAGACGTATCAGGGGGTCCCATATCACTACAACTGCACACGCCGCACACCATTACATTGGCTCCACCAGCTCGGACACTCCTCTGCTGACATGCAGGGTACATGGATTCATGTGCTTGCCTGAATATCCATACACGTCCATCCACTCGACACAATTTGAGACGAGACTTGTCCTACCAGGTCCAATGTCGGTATTGACAAGCCCAGGCGAGGCGTAAAGTTTTGTCATGCAGTCACCAAGGGTACACGAGTGGGACTTCGGCTCCGAAAGCCCATATTGATGATGTTTCGTTGAATAGTTCGCACGCTGATACTTGTTGATTGTCCAGCATTGAAATCTCTATCAATCTGCGGAAGGGTTGCCATCTGTCACGTTGAACGATTCTCTTCAGTAGTTACTAGGATCTTTTTCCGGCCGCAGCAATGTCAGAGATTTGATGTTTTACCGGATTTCAGATATTCACGGCACACTCATGAAATGGTCGCACGAGAAAATCTCCACTACGTCGGTTATGCTGTGTCCCATTGCTCGAGCGCCGACTAAAACACTACGTTCGAAGTCACTTAAACCTTGATAACCTGCCACTGTAGCATCAGTAACCGATCTAACAACTATTCCAGACACTTGTTGTCTTATAGAGGCGTTGCCGACCTCAGCGCCGTATTCTGCCTGTTTTACATATCCCTGTATCTGATTACGCATGCCTGTACCAGTTTCCTTGGCGCTTCAGTGTAAGTTATGTCGACTGGAAAGCTGTAGTGGAACCAGTCACACTATTTGTGTCCACAGGGTGCAACATATGTTTTCTGCTTTCAGGATTACTCTGAATTACTAACGGATAGACAGTTTTTGAGACGCCACGTTACGGATTGCGCGGACCTTCCCGCCGGAGGTTCGAGTCCCCTCTCGGGCGTGGGTATGTGCGTTGTTCCTAGCATAAGTTAGTTTAAGTAGTGTGTAAGTCTAGGGCCCTATGACCTCAGCAGTTTGGTCCCTTAGGAATTCACACACACACACACACACACACACACACACACACACACACACACACACACACACAATTTTTAAATGTGAACTTTAATACACTCCTGGAAATGGAAAAAAGAACACATTGACACCGGTGTGTCAGACCCACCATACTTGCTCCGGACACTGCGAGAGGGCTGTACAAGCAATGATCACACGCACGGCACAGCGGACACACCAGGAACCGCGGTGTTGGCCGTCGAATGGCGCTAGCTGCACAGCATTTGTGCACCGCCGCCGTCAGTGTCAGCCAGTTTGCCGTGACATACGGAGCTTCATCGCAGTCTTTAACACTGGTAGCATGCCGCGACAGCGTGGACGTGAACCGTATGTGCAGTTGACGGACTTTGAGCGAGGGCGTATAGTGGGCATGCGGGAGGCCGGGTGGACGTACCGCCGAATTGCTCAACACGTGGGGCGTGAGGTCTCCACAGTACATCGATGTTATCGCCAGTGGTCGGCGGAAGGTGCACGTGCCCGTCGACCTGGGACCGGACCGCAGCGACGCACGGATGCACGCCAAGACCGTAGGATCCTACGCAGTGCCGTAGGGGACCGCACCGCCACTTCCCAGCAAATTAGGGACACTGTTGCTCCTGGGGTATCGGCGAGGACCATTCGCAACCGTCTCCATGAAGCTGGGCTACGGTCCCGCACACCGTTAGGCCGTCTTCCGCTCACGCCCCAACATCGTGCAGCCTGCCTCCAGTGGTGTCGCGACAGGCTTGAATGGAGGGACGAATGGAGACGTGTCGTCTTCAGCGATGAGAGTCGCTTCTGCCTTGGTGCCAATGATGGTCGTATGCGTGTTTGGCGCCGTGCAGGTGAGCGCCACAATCAGGACTGCATACGACCGAGGCACACAGGGCCAACACCCGGCATCATGGTGTGGGGAGCGATCTCCTACACTGGCCGTACACCACTGGTGGTCGTCGAGGGGACACTTATTAGTGCACGGTACATCCAAACCGTCATCGAACCCATCGTTCTACCATTCCTAGACCGGCAAGGGAACTTGCTGTTCCAACAGGACAATGCACGTCCGCATGTATCCCGTGCCACTAAACGTGCTCTAGAAGGTGTAAGTCAACTACCCTGGCCAGCAAGATCTCCGGATCTGTCCCCCATTGAGCATGTTTGGGACTGGATGAAGCGTCGTCTCACGCGGTCTGCACGTCCAGCACGAACGCTGGTCCAACTGAGGCGCCAGGTGGAAATGGCATGGCAAGCCGTTCCACAGGACTACATCCAGCATCTCTACGATCGTCTCCATGGGAGAATAGCAGCCTGCATTGCTGCGAAAGGTGGATATACACAGTACTAGTGCCGACATTGTGCATGCTCTGTTGCCTGTGTCTATGTGCCTGTGGTTCTGTCAGTGTGATCATGTGATGTATCTGACCCCAGGAATGTGTCAATAAAGTTTCCCCTTCCTGGGACAATGAATTCACGGTGTTCTTATTTCAATTTCCAGGAGTGTATATTCTTGTTATTTGTTCGATACAAAGATATCGCCAGTCCCCTGCTAGTGTAGAGTTAAAATTTCAACACCCACACGCAATCGCTGTCACTCATGGTATCCAGCATATGGTGTTTAGCCAAACCTTTTACCGTAAGTATTACCAAAACGGATTGCCTGTGAGAGGATACTGACTCTAATGTTATCCATATCCATCTCTTTGAATATTTACTTCTTGGTCCCGACTTGAACAATATACCACGGGGATTTTGGTTATTCAAAAGTCACAGTTCGCCTGTTCGTCTTTCTCACGCGTTCGCTTCCACTTTGCGGCACTCCACAGTCAAGTGTTTCTCGTTATTCCGTAAAATTATTACATCTACTCATAATTCCTTTATTTAGCAACCCCTTAGTGCACAAAATACATGCGAACGTAGTGTCCTCTGACTGGCTGATTTACATCATAAGCAATCTGATATCAGAATTAAACCGTGCAATGCCGCATCTTTTTCATTTGACTAATCACGAACTAATAACTTTTCTGAACTGTTTATTAAAAGAAAAAATTTAGAAAATCCACAGTTACCAAAATAACACTCTCTTTAAATAACAGAATTATAATAAAGTGTTTGTTGTTGCCCGCCACCATTAACTGGCTAGTTGCACTTTATCAATTTCCCCTTAGTGTGATTCACTCTCTGTACGGACACAAATCTCACGCTAGCGTCTAGTCAGTTACTAGACATAACAATATTTATGTGTTATATCACTTCCCATTCACTCCACCATTCAGACTAATAATTAAACTTTTTAAATCAACAGTAATTAATAGAAGACGTATTATTCACAGGATATACAGTTCTGTTTCCAAAATATGCAGTTTCATTTACATATGATTTTACAGTCCGAAAGATGCTGACACCTTTTGACCACAACCGTAAGTACTTGCAGCTACCTCGAGCACCAGAGCACATCTGTTATGCGAGACCATTCACTGCTTATCTCTCTCTGTCTGCTCTCTACCGTGTGACTTGCAGAGGCGCGATACAACGCGCCACGCCACACAGCCACCAGCATCGTCCATAACTACCTTGTGTGCATGCAAAAATCGGCAGCTTAATTGATATGTTTGCTTCTATGTTCGCCATGCAAAACATAACTGGTATTTGTAAGTTATGTGAGCCTCCGCTACTGGCCTTAGTCATGGCAGTGAAATGGTGTATGTGCGGTTGCATGGAATGAGCAAAGTACATGGAGAACGGTCAGGATGACACAATTGAACTACCGTGTTCGGCCGTACTCTTAACAACACCGTGAATTAAGTTGTCTGAATCGTTGGTGTTATCAAAACAGCTGTTTAATTTACCTACAAGGAACACAGAGTAGGAAACACTGGTCGTAACAGGATCTTAGCGGACAGGCGCCAGAGACGGGTGACATGCAGTGTTAGTGTCAGCTGGGTTCACGCCCGATTGGAATTGCAGTTGTCAGTGAAAGGAGGCACACCTCAGCCAGCCGACAAGGAAATATTCCGAAAGGAGATGCATAGAACAGCCATTTGGAACCGGGTAGACCGAGATAGGCCGTTACTCACAGCTGCCACTTTAGCTGCATTACCTCAGTGGATCAAATAACCCGTAAACTGGACAGCAGCTGATTGGAGACGTTAAGTGTTGACCGACGATCTCCGATTTTTCATGTTTCCAAATGTTGCGAAAAGTTGAGTGCGCTGATGGCCCCATGAGGCGTTTGTCCCGCAGTGTTTCGAGGGTGCAGTTCACTGAGGTCTGGGGGCGTTTACGTACTCTGATTTGGGCCAACTCATTCGGGTTACAGCGGACGTGAAACACAATATTTGTTGCAACATCCGAGGTGAAGAAGTGTCAGCCTTTTCTGCTATATCTTCATAATGAGAATACCATGGACACTCACGTCTCCCAAGATGGCACAGAAAACGATAGGTGCTATTATGAATAGAATCTGAGAAATTTGACAGATCTGAGTGACTTGGATATTGTATTCCTCAAGAAACTTGTGGGCTCTCGTCGTCGACTTGAGGCCATTATCGAGAGCAGACATGGTGTTACGTGATGGTGACATGACATCTCCTTGGAACGACTAATTTTTTTTTCTTTGTGCTTATTTAAACCGTGTGAAACAGCTTCATTGAAATGTTTGCATGTGTGTACTAGCATAATTCTTTCATATACTGTGCTTTAATTTGTAGAACAAGCGTTAAGTGGATCATACATAGGACTTCGGCTATAAATAATAAGAACCAATGAAGGCTAATTTGTCTTAAGAAACACTTTTTTCTTAGTCTTTTTTAAAGAAATAAGCCGATAATACGTGCACTGTCTCGGCACCTCTACATGCCCAGAAGCAGCGCCTTGTCGTAATAAAACAAGGGCGACCGAGTATAAATACGAGCTAATGTCGATCACCTAACCTCGACTACAACGAGCCGCCGCCTCTGTCTGCTGTTGGTCTACGGACCACGCCTATACATGATGCTTTAAAGGACGTCAACTGGTTGGAGAATCGTTGCAGATGTCATCAATGACATGTGAACGTCTCAGAACGGATCCCCGGTTTGCTGACTGCATTTGGCGCATCACACACCTGACCTACTGCCGACTGCTGCCTGTTAGGCAATTAGTTACCTTGCTGTCGGCAGAATGCCACAGATTGTGACGGTCTCGCAAGGCTGCTGATAAAGCGATTCTAGCAAGGCCGCCTTGCTGCCTGCTGTAGTCCTTAGCCTGCCAGCGCACCGACTTGTGTTATGCTAACAGGGCCTCTACCTATCAGGCACTTCGTTTTCTTGCTGTCAGCAGAATGCCTGACGTAGTGACGCGCTAGCAAGGCTTCTGACGCAGCGACTCTAACGGGGTCGCCTTGCTGCCTTCTGGCATACGCGATGTGCCAGCTCCTACCTTGTGTTACGCTGACAGGGGTTCTGCCTACCGGAGTCGGTGCACAGAATAGTGACACCGCGTGCTGCTACTTTACGAGTTCTTGCTAAGTAAAATTCTTCTTCTCTTGCTACTGCCTTTATCCCGCATTGTGCGCAGGGTCGGCAGGGTTAAGTACGGAATTGGCATGTTTAATTGTGAGGGGCGACCGGATGCCCTTCCTGCCGCCACCCCGTACCCCACGGGACGGAAGTAGTGTACCCCAGCTGTCTGCGTCTAGTGTAAATCGTGAAATAGTGTGAATGCGTTTCAAATGTCTGCGAGTCGTGTAACTGTGGCGGGACGTGGGGACCAGCCCGGTATTCACCTTGTAGGATGTGGAAAACCGCCTAAATACCACATCCAGGCTGGCCGGCACACCAGCCGTCGTCGTCAATCCGCCGGGCGGACTCGATCCGGGGCTGGTGTGCTTACCCGAGTCCAGGAAGCGGCGCGTTAGCGCTCTTGGCTACCATGGTGGGTTTCTTGCTAAGTAAAATATGATGTTTGTATTGCCGCATTTATGATTCCATGGCCACCAGCGAGCTGGTGATTCTTGCCCTGCTCACTTTTCTGAGCAGTCCTCCCGTCGTTTTATGGCATTAATGGCTACCACCTATAATAACCGGCGCCAAAAGTGTGCCAGCCACAACAATGGTTGTACTGTACTGTATTCTTATTACTAGTATTGGTATGTTTGTTCCGTCAGCTTATAATTCTATGTTGTATTATTCTGTTTTGTTTGCTTTCAGCGGATTTTGAGTTTGAGTCACTGATGTAAACCTAACAGAATGTATAATGTAAATAAAAGTCAATAAGGAAAGAAGTATCATGTTTTAATAGGAACTTCTCCTATATTGACAACTCAGATATAAGAGGAAATTACTGCAGCTGTGAATAAGAGAAGCCGTTAGTCGACCATGGGTGTAGCATATTGCGTCATTAATATTCGCTGTTGCGAAACAAGCAAGCCTTCAGTAAAATATTTAGTTTGTCGGTATACGCTGAATAAATACTTGTAAGTTACTCTCAAGACACTCTAATGAAGGGTGAGTTTTCTCATTATCAGGGTGAATGACGTATCACTTTTTCACTGAGCAAAGGCGCTTGCTATTGCCATCATTTCATAGTCGTAGCGTGGGGAAACGTTACTCGAACAGATGAATGACTCTGTATGTTTCTAAACTTCAATTAGTGCTTAATGAAGCTGTCCAAAATTTAGGCTTCTGATCCCTACAGTAAAGGGTATGGGCTCAGTGATATGTTTGCTTTCGTCTGACTGCACGTGAAACATTCATGGTCAGATTTGAAGATTGTGTGCAGCTCATTATGTCACCTAGAGCAAACCTCTGACGTTCATATTTTGTGTTCAGACTTAATGACCTTTCTAGACTCTGAGAAGCTCATCTGCAGAAACCAGCACGGTTTTAAGAAACAGTTGTCATGCCAGACACGGCCTGCCCTCTTTATGCATGATATACAACAGGCTCTAGATATCAGCTCCCAGGTTGATGCCATATTTCTCGACTCTCGAAAGGCGTTCGACTCAGTTCCGCACTGTCGCTTATTCCACAAAGTGCGCGCTTACGGTCTATCCGGTGACATATGCGGTTGGATAGAAAGTTTTCTAACAGACAGGCAGCAGTATGTCGTTCTGAACGGGGTGACTTCAACAGAAACAAGCGTAACTCCAGGTGTGCCACTGGGCGGCGTAATAGGTCCGCTGCTTTTTACGATTTCCATAAACAATCTGGCTGATGGTACTGACAGCGGCATTAGAGTGTTTGCCCATGATGCTGTAGTCCGCAGGAAAGTAGTATCACACGAAAGTTGTGAACAAATCAATGAGGATTTGCAGAAAATAAATGCGTGGTGTAATGACTGGCAGTTATCTCTCAATATTAGTAAGTGTAACCTACTGCGTATAACAAAGCGAAAATCCCCATTAATGTACGAGTAAAAAATAAATGCCCCGTCTATGGAAGCGGTAACATCCGTCAAGTATCTGGGTGTGACTATTCGAAATGATCTCAAATGGAATGATCTGATTACACAAGTAACGGGAAAGGCGAACTCTAGATTGCGGTTTATTGGTAGAATCCTGAAGCGATGCAGTCCTTCAGCAAAGTAAATAGCTTAAAACACGTTAGTTCGTCCAGTCTTAGAGTATTGTTCGTCTGTATTGAACCCTTACCAGTTGGGTCTGATTCAAGAGATTGAGAAGCTCCAAAGAAGAGCGGCAAGATTCGTGACGGGTACATTTAGCCATCGCGAGAGCGCTACAAATCTCAGAAAAAGTTTGAAGTGGGACACACTGGCAGATAGACGGCACGCTAAACAGAAGGGGCTGCTCACTAAATTCCGAAATCCGATCTTCACCGTGGATGTAGGGCATATATTATTACCATCAACTTTCAAATCGCGCAATGATCATCATTCAAAGGTAAGGGAAATAAGAGCTCGTACTGAGGCGTTCAGACAGTCGTTTTTCCCTGGCGCGATCCGGTCGTTTTTCACTGGCGCGATCCGCGAGTGGAACAGAGGGGGGGCGGGGGGGGGGGGGGAATATGACTTTGGCGCGAACTTTGCTCTCCGCCACACACCGCCTGGTGGCTAGCTGAGTATATATGTAGATGCAGAATGGTCCAGAACTACATCGAAGTGATTTTTTCTCTTTTTTGTGAAAATGCGGTTATTAAGGTTCTTGATTGGCACAGAAAATGAGCTAATGACAATCGTAAGAAGCAAGACTTCTATGCTTGTTCTAAGGAGTCTTCATGCTCCAAACACTCTGCTAGTGGTTTGTCGAAAGCCGTCGATCTTTCTGGAGAGCAATGCTCCGATTCTTCATGGAGTTTGTACCACGGGTGATCACCAGCAGCTCCAGCGCTGGAAGATGTAAGAATATTTACCTCCCTACTTCTGTTGCTTCTTTGTTTTACATGTAAAGCGAGGTAAATGAATCGTCAGATGGTTTGTAATGACAGTACAGTTACAAAGGCAAGTGTTATTAACATACGTATGAAAATTTCGACTATGACGTCTGCTCGGAAGTTGTGTCACCTCTTCGGTAATATCCTCAGGTAAATTGGGCCGTGCGTTACATCAGCAAGTAAGCAACAGTCAGTCTTCAGCAGTTGCTGGTAACAAAATTATGTTAGAATTAAAATTCTCAAAATACGTAGTTGGACACCAGTTCACAAAGCTCAGCAAATTACAGCTTTTTGTCATGAATTTCGATAAAAGCTTTTCACATTAAAATTTGCATTAACTAATCTGTATTTTAGCATCTTTACTGAAGCACATTGATGTACTTAGAGAGCCCATGGACACCATCCCTTGCTTGCTTTCAGTTATGAGCGAATATCTGAAACCCCTTTTCCGTTCTAGTGTAGTTACCTACATTCGAAAATTCGTATCGCTGTCAAACACTGAAATCAAACACTTGATGAACTCCCCCCTACCATTCAGTAACAAGGTTAATTAGTTATATCTTTATTAGATTCATGGCCCAGACAAAGAGAAATAAATTTTGGTATATTAACTCAACGCCACAGGTTGTTCGGAAGTTCGCACTTCATTAGCTGGTATTGATTCAGAAGCAAATGTAGCGCGAAGCTTGAAGCCTATCCCATCAGCGAGCAAATTCAGAGACGGCGAGATGAACAAACACGGACAATAATTGCCAATCAGGGCGAGGTTGTCTCTCTCTGGTATTCGCACGGACTGCACAGTGCACAGAACTGTCTGTTCAAGGATAACAATGGTGCACTTCTCTGTATATTGCATTCCGAACACCAGACACAGGCTATGTCTCTCATATGCACCTACGTAGATGCGATTCAGTGAAAAACGCATCGTGTAAAGTAATGACATTCGACGTCACCATGTATGAAATTTATCGCTGCCCACAAAGATATTTAGGTCTCAGCTCCGGTAATTAACTACATCGCAATTGGAGCTACAAGAACTTCAAGAAATATGCTTTGAAAAATGCTTACAGCTGATCCATCTGGTTATGAACATCAAGAACAGAAACTAGTGCACCAGCACTAGCGCTTCTTCAATTCCTAATTTTCATTGCTAAAAACATCTATATTATGTGATCAAAAGTATCCGGACACCTCCAAGTGCATTGTGCTTCCACCTACTGCCTGGTACTCGATATCAGAGATCTCAGTAGTCATTAGACAGCGAGAGAGAGCAGAATGTGGCGCTCCGTGGAACTCACTGACTTCGAACGTGCTCAGGTGATCGGATGTCACTTATGTCATACGTGTGTACCCGAGATTTCCACACTCCTAAACATCCCTAGGTCCACTGTTTCCGATGTGATAGTGAAGTGGAAACGTGAAGCCACGCGTACAGCACAAAAGCGTATAGGCAGACCTCGTCTGTTGACTGACAGAGACCGCCAACAGTTGAAGAGGGTAATTCCAAACTGCATCAGGATCCACTGCAAGTACTATGATAGTTAGGCGGGAGGTGAGAAAATTTGGATTTCATGGTCGAGCGGCTGCTCATAAGCCCCACATCACGCCGGTAAATGCCAAACGACGCATCGCTTGGTGTAAGGAGCGTAAACAATGGACGATTTAACAGTGGAAAAACTTTGAGTGGAGTGACGAATCAGAGTACACAATGGGCTTGCACGCCTTGTTGTTTTGAGTGTACTATCACAGCACAGGCATACCAGGTGATTAAAAAATCTGTATAAATTTGAAAACTTCATAAACCACGAAATAATGTAGATAGACATGTAAGAATTGACACACATGCTTGGAATGACATGGGGTTTTATTAGAGCCGAAAGAAAAACACCCCATATTGCTAGACGCGTAAAAGACCTCTTGCGCGCGTCGTTTGGAGATGGTCGTGTGCTCAGCCGCCACTTTCGTCATGCTTGGCCTTCCAAGTACACAGACCTCAGTCCGTGCTATTATTGGCTTTGGGGTTACCTGAAGTCCCGAGTGTATCGTGATCGACCGACATCTCTAGGGATGATGAAAGACAACATCCGACGCCAATGCCTCACCATAATTCCGGATATGCTTTACAGTGATGTTTACAACATTATTCCCCGACTACAGCTATTGTTGAGGAATGATGGTGGACATACTGAGCATTTCCTGTAAAGAACATCATCTTTGCTTTGTCTTACTTTGTTATGCTAATTATTGCTATTCTGATCAGATAAAGCGCCATCTGTCGCACATTTTTGAAAGTTTGTATTTTGTTATTCGAAGCATGTGTGTCAATTTGTACCTCTCTATCTACATTATTACGTGATTTATTCAGTATTCAAATCTATACTGACTTTTTGATCACCCGGTACATTGATGTTTTAAGCACCTTCTTGCTTTCCACTGTTGAAGATCAATTCGCCGATGGAGATTGCGTCTTTCAACACGATCTAGCACCTGTTCATAATGCACGGCCTGTCGCGGAGAGGTTACACGACAATAACATCTCTGTAGTGGACTGGCCTGCACAGAGCCCTGACCTGAATCCTATAGAACACCTTTGGGATGTTTTTGAACGCCGACTTCGTGCCAGGCCTCACCGATTGACATCGATACCTCTCCTCAGTGCAACACTCCGTGGAGAATGGGCTGCCATTTCCCAAGAAACCTTCCAGCACCTGACTGAACGTATGCCTGCGAGAGTGGAAGCTGTCATCAAGGCTAAGGGTAGGCCAACACCATTTTGAATTCCAGCATTACCGATGGAGGGCGCCACGGACTTGTAAGTCATTGTCACCCAGGTTCGGGATACGTTTGATCACACAGTGTACTTCTACGTCATATTCCGCAAACAACCTGACGGTATGTGGCAGAGGGTACTTTCGGCCCAGTAACTGATCACCGTTGCCATGTTCCAGTCGCGAATGGCGCGTCGGAAGAATGACTGACGGTAACCCTTTTTATTGGCTTTAATTTCTCGAATTTTCTCGTTGTGGTCAGTACTTGAGATATATGTGGAAGAAAGTAAGATGTTGTCCGACTCTTCTCTTGTAACGTCTGCCAGTGGAGATTGTTGAGAATCTCTGTAACGCTCTCGCACCTACGAAACGACCTCGTAACGAAATGCGCTGCTCTTCGTTGGATCTTCTCTATCTCTTCAGACAGTCCTACCTCGTAAGGGTCTCATGCTGATCAACAATATTGAAGAATCGCTCGAACAAGAGCCTTATACGGCACTTCCCTCGTGGATGAGTTGTATTTCCTTAAGATTCTTCCTATGAATCTCAAAATGTTATCTGCTTTTCCTGACAATTGTTTTACGTGGTCATTCTACTTAAGGTGCTCTGGACAGTTTTCCTAGATATTGTACGGTAGATGCCGTTTCCAGCAGTTTCTCGTCAAAGGTGTAGTTGTACAGTAATGGCTTTCTTTTCGTGTGTGTGCGCAATATGTTACATTCATTTACGTCCAGGGTCAAATGCCAGAGCCTGAACCAATCAGTCCTCTGCAGGTCCCTGTGTGAATCGATAGTGTTTTCTGGCATTGCTATTTACCGCCGGCCGGCGTGGCCGAGGGATTCTAGGCGCTTCAGTCTGGAACCGCGCGACTGCTACGGTAGCAGGTTCGAATCCTGCCTGGGACATGGACGTGTGTGATGTCCTTAGGTTAGTTAGGTTTAAGTAGTTTTAAGTTCTACGGGACTGATGACCTCAGATGTTGAGTCCCTTAGTGCTCAGAGCCATTTGAACAATTTTTTCCTATTTCCTATAACCGGATCACCAGGGAGCAGTCTTAAACAGCTTCCGACGATTTCTGTTTGATAATTTATACTATACATCGTAAACAGTAAAAAGGTCGTATGACAGTTCCTTGGGGTACTCCGTCGATTTTGTTCCGTTAAGATCGACGCGTTGAGTTCTATCCGCAAGGAAATGTTGAATCCAGACGCAAATGTGGTCCAGTAGCTCATAAGCTTGTTTTTTTCACTAAACGGCAGTGCGGGACTCTGTCAAATGCCTTCCTGAAGTCAACGAACACGGCATCAACCTGAGCATCATCGCTTACAGCGCTTTGGATCTCATGGAGGAAGACTGAGAGCTGAGTTTCGCAAGATCTCTTTTTGCGGAATGCATGCTGATTTTTATGGAGGAGATTTTCGTTCTCCAAAAACGTCATAATTCTTGAGCATAAAACACGTTCCAAAATTGTACAACAAATAGAGGCCAACGATATAGGTCTGCAATTGTGTGCCTCGGTCCTACGACCCTTTTTGAAAACTGGAATGACTTACGCTTTTTCACATCGTTATGTAACCTTGTTTGCTCTGCGCTCTAATACAGACTACTGGTAGAAGGCGAGAAAGTTCTGTCTGGTAATCTTTGTAGAATCTTACAGGAATCTCATCTAGTCCTGATGCTTTTCCACTACTAAGCGATTACATTTGCTTTTGTATTCCTCGATCGGTTATCTCAATACCTGCCAATTCGACGTTCGTAGCCGGCCGAAGTGGCCGAGCGGTTCTAGGCGCCACAGTCTGGAACCGCGCGACCGCTACTGTCGCAGGTTCGAATCCTGCCTCGGACATGGATGTGTGATGTCCTTAGGTTAATTAGGTTTAAGTAGTTCTAAGTTTTAGGGGACTGATGACCTCAGAAGTTAAGTCCCATAGTGCTCAGAGCCATTTGAACCATTTTTGACGTTCGTACCAATGTTGAAAGGAGGGACTTTGCTACGATCTTCCGCGGTGAAATAATTTCAGATGACGGAGTTCAGTATTTCGGCCTGCTCTCTGTTGATTTCCGTTTCAGTGCCGGTACGGTTTCTGAGTGAATGAATGGATGATTTCGAAACGCTTACTGATTTTTCATAAGATAAAAAAACATCTTAGCGTCTTCATTCAGATCGGGTGACAAAATTTTACTTTCAATATCATTGAACGCTTCTGTAATTGCTGTTCTTACGCTCATTTTCCCTTCGTTCAGGTTTTGTTCGTCAGCTAGGTTTATATTAGCAAAATCTGACATTTTCTAATAGATCTTTTCTATTCGTATCGTTCAGGTAAGAGTTTTTGAGTTGATTTGATGCCGTCTTATATTGATTTGTTTTCTCTGCCAGTTTCTGCATTCTACTAAAGTTGCTACACGGAATGTCGCCACTGCCACACATTTCAAAACTTCAGTATCGTTTGATGACCTCACTGATTATCAGCAAACGTAATTTCACCATACTCATCCCGGCTGTAACCTAGAGTAGTATAAGCGTTTTCGACCTACAGTGAGAAAGCTCTCTGCGTCGGAAAAGAATTTATTTCGGTTTTCAAATAATGTAATTTTTCCTTTTCCCACCTGAAAGCTGGAACTGCACTACCTTTCATTCCCCAACAAGTCCCGAAGATATTTTTCAAAACTTGTGTCGTTTGACGTCCTACGAAAATCGAGGGAAGAAGTAGCCGATCTCCGTAATATCTGTGGTATGAATCACGATGCGGAGTACTTGGCGTTTGAGCGTAAGCGGCGCCCACTGAATGGGGAACGCCGGTTATTGGAAAACACGGCGTGGCTGGCGCCTGCATATTCCTGCCTCTCGTGTTCTGCAGAGCAGGCCTCAGGTGGCTCCGCTTCTCTCGTGGAGGCCCCCCTCCTCCCCCCCCCCCCCCCATCTCATCCCTCCTGTCTCATATTATCAGCCAGATATTGGGTTGCGCTCTCACAACGGAAGTTCAGGAAGCTAGAGGAAAGGCATCCATTTCACGGATTTATTTCTTTTTAAATTATGTTCCACCTAAATTAAAAAGCCCATTTGAATCGATACGGCATTTTTACAGCACAGAACTTTTAAGCGTTTAATATTTTACTCTCTTATTTTAACTGACTTTGTTTGTTCTACACTTAAGCATGTGTGGCACGTTATTACTTGTTTGAGAACGCGATTTAGAAAGAGAAATAATCGACTATACAGGGAATTCAAAATTAGTATAGGCCTAGAGATTACAAAAAGTCTATAACCATTTAATGCTGGTTGGTTATTATTAAAGCCGAAAGCCTTGCCGCAGTGGTAACCCTGGTTCACGTCAGATCACTGAAGTGCAGCACTGTCTGGCTGGGCTACCGCTTGGATGGATGACCGCCCAGGTCTGCTGAGCGCTGTTGGCAAGCGGGGTGCCCTCAGCCCTCGCAAGGCTACTTGACTGAGGAGTAACGGTTCCGGCCACGAAAACTGGCAATGTTCAGGATGGCGGTGTGCTGACCACATCCCCTCCATTTTCGCATGGAGTGATGCATGACAACTGAGGATGGTACGGCAGTTGGTCTGTACCGTTGGGCTGTCCCGGGCCAAGTCGGACAGACGGCTATAATATAAGTGTAGCTACGTACGGAGATCCAGTGTGGACTGTGCTTATCGTATGACTGCCATGTTTGGCAGATACGATAATGTGTAGCCGATTTACGCCGGAAAAAGATTAGTTCCAATTTTGGCCACCAAGTGCAATTTGGCGCTGTAATTCCAAGAAAGACGTACAGACAAGTTTCCATGTGGAATGGGTTAGGAACAGAACTTGGGCGGAAAAGGTCAAACAAGTGAGAACGGAAGATTGTCCACTTTATTGTTAACCATCACTTACACAATTTGTTCAGTATGAGCACTGGGGTCGTCGACGAGATGCTGCGTCCGTAAAACGACGTGATAACAGCTGCTCGCGGCAGTTCCAGTGTAATCCGAGCTGGTAAGACACCGAACGTGTCCTTGGATAAGTGTTCTTTTAGGTATCCCCAGAGTCAAAATCACGTGGATTCAGGCCATGTTATGGTTGGTTGGTTGGTTGGAGAAGGGACCAAACTACGCGGTCATCAGTCCCTCCAACCTGAGATTAACTAAAATGGATAAAATCCCACATTAAAAGAGGGAGCTACAACATCCATAAAATGATAGCCTATTGACAGGGAAGGAAGGAAAAGGACAGAAGACGAGGTGAGGGAAAGAAAGTGACTAATGACAGGGGCATGAAGGAAGAAGCACAGGAGACAAGAGAGATGCTCAGGACGTAACAGGCCCCATGGGGAAAGGAGTGGGAAGGCAGAGGGCCGGGGTGAACCACCAAGCCCAGTTGAAGCCAATCCAGTCGGGGTGAAGGGGGGAGCATGACAGCCTGCCATCCCCTCCACTCACCGATAAGGTGGAAGGCCCCTCCCTCAAATAAAGTGATAAAAACCCCCATCACGAGTAAAACGTAAAACGAGATCCGCCGCTGAGGCATCGTCAGCCAACACCAGGGATAGCGATTCTGGAAAGCTAAACGTCCGTCGTAGGGTGGCTACGTTGGGGCAGTCCAATAAGATGTGAGCCACAGTCAACATCAATCCACAATGACAGAGAGGGGGTCCTCACAACAAAGGAGGTAACCGTGAGTTAAAAAGGTATGGCCGATGCGGAGCCGGCAGAGGACGACAGAGGCCTTACGAGGGGCCCGTAAGGAGGACCGCCATGGAGTTGCAGAATCCTTAATTGCCCTGAGCTTGTTGGGCGAAGAAAGAGTGCTCAATTCTGCATCCCAAAGGCCCAAAACCTGACGACGTAATGCCGAGCGAAGGTCTATTTCTGGCATGCCAATAGCTAGAGTTGGCCTAGTCGTGGGTAATTTAGCCAGTCGATCGACAAGTTCATTGCCAGGAATCCCAATATGGCCTGGGGTCCAAATGAAAACCACCGAGAATCCACGTTGAGTGAGGAGAGAAAGGGAGTCCTGGATAGCGATGACCAACGGGTGGCAAGGGAAGCACTGGCCGATAGCGTGCAAACCGCTCAATGAGTCGCTACAGATAGTGAAGGATTGTCCTGAGCAGGAGCGGATATGGTCCAGTGAGCGCAAGATGGCTACCAATTCTGCAGTAAAAACACTACAGTCATCTGGCAAGGAGCGAAATTCCGTGCGTCGCGCATAAGTGTAAGCAAAATGAGTGCGGCCAGCAGCCATGGAGCCATCAGCATAGATCACTTCTGAACCCTGAAAGGAACTGAGGGGACAGGAGAACTGGTGGCGAAGAGCCATCGGAGGGACAGAATCCTTTGAATCGCTTGAGAGAACAAGACAACGTTGCTCAGGTCAGGTTAGCTTGCAGACCAAGTTTATGGAAACCCTCTTGAGATAACACGTTCGTGCAAGGCTGCACTAGGCAGATCTTTCACTGAGCGAAAGACGTGAGGTGTTGTCCCACCTTGCATGAAAACAGTGGTTCCCACACAGCTGCGCTCTTCCAAAGCAGCAATCACATGCTGCACAAGGTGGTCTCGATAACGCACAGACATCACGGTAGACCAGACAGACCCTCTAGGTGTATTCTCTATAAAGAAGAACGGACCGACGCTGAAGGTGCTTGTGAACCAACAAATATACACATAAGGTGAGTGATACGGCTCTTAGTGCGCAACACGCGGCTGAACTCTACTCCAGATTCGGCAGTTCTGTGTATTTACTGCAACCTGTAATGTAAAAAGTGCTTCGTCACTCCGGAGAATATTGGGGGGCCACACATGTCATCAACTACCATTTCTTCCAGAAACCAAGGAGCAAATTCAGAACATTGCTGTGTATTATGAAGTTACAATTGCTGCACCGTCTAGATCTTGTGTGGGTACTAATGTAGAACCGGCCGTTGTGGCCGAGCGGTCCTAGGTGCTTCAGTACGGAACCGCGCCACTGCTACGGACGCAGGTCGAATCCTGTCTCTGGCATGGATGTGTTTGCTGTCCTTAGGTTAGTTAGCTTTAAGTAGTTCTAAGTCTAGGGGACTGATGACCTCAGATGTTCATTCCCATAGTGCTCAGAGCCATTTGAACCATTTACTAGGGTAAAATATACTACAAGACTTCCCATACTAAAAAGTTTTCGATGGTGCTGTGCTACAGACGTGCAGCATTTTTTGAAAGAATAAACCGTATTTGACTGAATAAAACTGTATTTTTCTTCTGTACTATCTGATTTCGGCGTTCACGCCATCATCGAGTACAGTACTTTTACCTTTGTACTCCATAATGGCGTAAAGGCCAAAGTCTAGTTAGCACAGGAAAAAAATTCAGTAATATACAGTGAAATGGCGATTAATTCTTTCAAAAACAGAAGAAGCTTCCCGTACTGTTGACCATGGGATGAGGAATTGTCCTGACTCTGCATGAGCACTGGCAGCACTACCAGGGGCACGTGTTGCATGATCCGTTACAGCAACAGCAACCTGTCAATAGTTTCCTCCGGAATAGGAAGCCTCCGTCTTCCAGGTGGACAACAAGCTCATTCCTATTTTCGAATTTCGTTATCATCTTCTTGAAACCATTCACTGGTATCGGGTCTCTCCTCAGTCTTTCCAGTCAGCGATAGCCTTTCAAAGCAGCACTGTAGTTGCTACCGTTCATGTAAAACAATTTCGCTAAGAGCGCATGATATTTCTTCTCGATAGCCATGGTGCTCACGTTATTGCTTGTCAAATGACTACGTGGATGTCGTAATGTCATACGAACAGTGTGCTGCCCCAGATTTCCACCTGGTGGCCACAATCTCAACTAATTTTTTTCCAGTGAAAATCTGTTCCGCATTAAACTACGAGTATCTACCAAGTTTTGGTCCCGCACGATAATTACGGCCCACACTGGACCTCCGTAAGTAGCTAAACTTTGGTTGTAACCACCCTGTACACCCGGCCGTTGTGGCCGAGCGGTTCTAGGCGCTTCAGTCAGGAACCACGCTGCTGCTACGGTCGCAGTTTCGAATCCTGCCTCGGGCATGGATGTATGTGACGTCCTCAGGTTAGTTAGGTTTAAGTCGTTCTACGTTCTAGGGGACTGATGTCCTCAGATGTTAGGTCCTATAGTGCTCAGAGCCATTTGAACCAAGCCACCACATACAGAGTCATACATCGATACGCATTACAGAGACAGTAAAAAAAAATTTAAAATGGTTCAAATGGCTCTGAGCACTATGAGACTTAACGTCTTAGGTCATCAGTCCCCTAGAACTTACTACTACTTAAACCTAACTAACCAAAGGACATCACACACATCCATGCCCAAGGCAGGATTCGAACCTGCGACCGTAGCGGTCGCGTGGTTCCAGGCTGTAGCGCCTAGAACGGCTCGGCCACTCCGGCCGACCAGAGACAGTAAAAGAATGTTCAAATTATGTTTTAAATACTTCAAAGATGTTCCATTTTACATATGTTGGTCACACTGACCACTTCTATGAGATATTCCATTTCAAATCAACGTGACTCACCGAAAACTGAAGTGTTCTGTGCAATGACAGTACAAGAACTGTGCGGTTCAGCACATTTGAGTTGGCAAATAGTTTTCGATAAAGGAGCCACATACACAGAGTCTTTCATATAACTCCTCAAAATGAAATCCTTGGGTGTCACGTCCAGAGGCCATGGTGAACAGCAACAGAACACACCATTGTGTGATTCTTTCCTCTGGATTATTCTTTCTACTATAATACAACTAATATCTGAAGGTATCTCCAAACTCTGCTGAAAAATGTGTCCGTACCGCATATATTGCTTGCCGTCTTAAGAGTAATGAAAGGGCTTTTCATAATTCCACTGTCACATAACAAGTAGGAGAAGAGGGAGTCGGAGAAATCATGTATGAACTAAAAACAGTATAAAGACTGTTCATTGAACACATGCGAGCTTAATGTTCAGGTTATTACTCAGGTTCATAGAACAGACTCGGTGCGAAGTGTGTTACACTCAGGTTATGAAATACATATGCATTAATTCTCGTAAACTTAATGCATCTTAGTGTAGAGCGGGAGTCAAAACACACTTAACTCAACTCTTCCATAGAATACTACAGTATGACACCAGCCATGGCTCAAGCATCTCCTGGTAAATGGTTGTTGACATGCCTATCTCAGAGAAGGAAAACTAATCATATAGTTTCAGTGTCTACATGGCCCACATCACAATAACATTAGGCAAATTACGCTGATGTTCCATTGCAAACAAAGGCTTTTCTGTATCCTACAGGCACAACCGAACGTTCCACCAGTTAATCTTGCGAAGTGTTTGGAATACTGTCTCATCGTAGAAAATGACATGTACTGGAAATGTTTCTTTGGCCATGGCTTCCAGCGTTGCCCTAGCCTTTACCTTGAGAATGCCGCCACCAACGGACTCCACTGACGTGGGCAGCAATACTGTTGATGACAGTGGTCCATCTCAACTATCAACTGGTAGAAGTTCATCGGAAAAAAATTACCCACTTAAAAGAGCACACTGGTCACTTAACAATGCTGTAGATGGTGTAGAAACTGACCATGTGATCATGTGACCCTTCACCGCTCACTACAGTCAGGAGAGTGAAGTGGTGTGTATCTACCAGTCGGTTGTATCGAATCAGCACAGTAACATGGGTCGTCATGGAGTTGTGGTGGGACAGCGAGGAACGATCGTGTGTGGAGTTCTCACTACCACATCGTTACTGAATTTATGAAAGCATGCTGTAAAGTAATGTCTCCGAATTTTTTATTCTGTTTTCAATATTGGTTGACGTATTACATGAAATGCAGATTACTCAGTCGACTTCTCCTCTTTGCTGACTCAAGTTCCAGCCCTCTGCCAATAGAAGTCTCCGAATTGTAGCGTGTAACACGGCGGTGTGTAACGAAACTGAAATCTAACACAAAAAAAAGAAAAAAAAATACGCACAATGAACTAACTATTCAAATGGAACGGAAATCAGCAGATGAGATGTACATGTAAAGATAAATTATTACAGTTTCAGATTAAATGGATGAATTATCCCAGAGAAAGATCTTCATGAACTGAGCAAGTCAATTATGAGTTGTTCCAACCCTCACCCTTTTACAAGCAGTTATTCGGCTTGGCGTTGATTGACAGAGTTGTTGAGTCTCCTCCTGAAAGATATCGTGCCACGTTTAGTCCAGTTGGCGCGTTATATCGTCAAAACGTCGATCTGATAGGAGGGCCCTACCAATAATGTTCCAGACATTCTCAACTGGGGAGAGATCAGGTGACCTTACTGCCCAAGGAAAGCTTAGGCAAGCACGAAGATAAGCAGTATATACTCTCGCCGTGTGCGGGCGGGAGCTATGAGTCGCTGTGATCTGAGGGTGCTGTGGACGACAACCAAAGGGACGCTGCAACGGAAAGAAATGATGTTATCGCAGACCATCACTCCTGACTGTTGGGCGATATGGTGGGCGATAGTTTGGTTTCACATTGCTGTGTGGGGCATCTACAGACGCGTCTTCGTGGGACTCATCACTGAAGGAAAGTCTACTCCAGTCAATGAGATACCAGGTCGAAGAAGTGTCTGGAGACGAATCGGACTGACGTAGGGTGCCAACCTTACTGCTCAACAACCAGGAGTGGTGGTCTGGGGTGGCATTTCTTTTCTTTAGAGGACCTCTTTGGTGGTCATCCGCAGCATTCTTACAGCGCAGCGGTACGTCGACGATATTGTATTCTACGTTTTGTTGCCTTTCGTGGACAGCCATTTTTGGCATACATTTCAGCAAGATAATGCCCGCCTGCACACAGCGATAGTTTCTACTGCTTGCCTTAACCTACCTTGGGCAGCAAGGTTGCCGGATCTCTCCTAACTGAAAATGTTTGGAGCTTTCTAGCCAGGGTTCTCCAACGAGCTCGGGATTTTGACGATTTAATGCGCCAGTTGGACTGAACTTTGCACAGTATCCCTCAGGAGGCCATTCAGCTACGTTATTAATAAACGCCAAGCTAGCATATGGGAGAGAGGTGGACCAACGCGTTATTGACTTGCTTAATTTGGGAAGATATTTTCTTGAACAAATCATCCAATTTTTCTGAAACTATAATCATTTATTTGTCTGTGCTTGTACATCACATCTACCGATTCCCGTATCTTTCGTGGTTCGTTCTTTATTTTATTTTATTTTTTATTCATTTATTTATTTTTTGAACGCATATCAGTTCGTGTGAAACTGCGTGGGAAGAAGTAACACATGTTGATGGAACATACGTGAATCAGATTCGTTTTTCTGATGTCTCTGATGTAAATAAATTTCAATAACTAAAGCTCATACATACTAATACACCGGTGTACAATCTCCACATCCCTGTATGTATTAACTATGACTTCCTACAATCAGTTGATGATGCATTTGGAGCTACTGAAGACACCGTGGCATTATTTTAGAACATTCCGCAGAGACCTGTTATAAGAAAATGAAATTTCAGCCAGCTTTCGGAATATGTATATATCTTTTGTTTCATTTTCTTTGGCGAGGAATGTGCTAAACACTAACACAGAAGGCTGTCAGATTAATGGGTATACATATATTAAATAATATGTCGTAAGATATGTTTCAGTAATAACAGGCGGAGCTTAAGATTGATTTAAAGAACTCTCTTTTGGACGCGTCCTATCACGTCACAAATGAACATCTAGATAGAAACTATTAAAATTAATATTTTAGTTGCCTTTAATATTAATATCAGCGCCTTAACACAATAATGTTTCAAAGTATTCAGTCGTTTCATTGTGTTGTATTTGAATAAAGTGTCCATCCTTGGCGTCTTTGCACCTCCAGAGATCCTTCTCCAGAGAATCCATGGAGTACGATTAATATAATGTAATATGTTACATGCAATGCACATCAAGAGAAATAAAGAAAAGAGAAAAATTGACCCATGATTCTAACGTAACAACAGTACACACACGTATACAGGGTGTTACAAAAAGGTACGGCCAAACTTTCAGGAAACATTCCTCACACACAAATAAAGAAAAGATGTTATGTGGACATGTGTCCGGAAACGCTTAATTTTCATGTTAGAGCTCATTTTAGTTTCGTTCTTCCATCTACGCTCAATGGAGCACGTTATCATGATTTCATACGGGATACCCTACCTCTGCTGCTAGAACATGTGTCTTTACAAGTACGACACAACATGTGGTTCATGCACGATGGAGCTCCTGCACATTTCAGTCGAAGTGTTCGTACGCTTCTCAACAACAGATTCGGTGACTGATGGATTGGTAGAGGCGGACCAATTCCATGGCCTCCACGCTCTCCTGACCTCAACCCTCTTGACTTTCATTTATGGGGTCATTTGAAAGCTCTTGTCTACGCAACCCTGGTACCAAATGTAGAGACTCTTCGTGCTCGTATTGTGGACGACTGTGATGCAATACGCCATTCTGCAGAGTTGCATCAGCGCATCAGGGATTCCATGCGACGGAGGGTGGATGCATGTATCCTCGCTAACGGAGGACATTTTGAACATTTCCTGTAACAAAGTGTTTTAAGTCACGCTGGTACATTCTGTTGCTGTGTGTTTCCATTCCATGATTAATGTGATTTGAAGAGAAGTAATAAAATGAGCTCTAACATGGAAAGTAAGGTTTCCGGACAGATGTCCACATAACATATTTTCTTTCTTTGTGTGTGAGGAATGTTTCCTGAAAATTTGGCCGTACCTTTTTGTAATACCCTGTATATACTGATAAGCACGAACATTACATCTACCTGCTTAATGGCGCATTGGTCCACCTTTGGCATTCAGTTGTCAGTTAGTATACACATTTGTATTTTATATACGCTCTTGATCTTAACGTGACATCCGATAGTCATTCTCAAGAGTGGAAGAGGTCTACAAATTGGTTAATTCATAATGCAGCGGGCTATGTATAGATTTGTTTTCTTGAAGGTCTTACTGGGAACAACCGCATCTGCTGATGAAGGAAGAAGCTTCGAAATTGATCATGGTAATGCAAAATGGAGCCCATTTAACTGTTATCTGAGGGAAAATAGAGTTTACTATTAAATAAATATGTTTTTATTGTATGTTATACAGTTCTCTCAGTCTGTCCTTCCAGCCCCCCCCCCCCCCCCGCCCCCAATCCGCATACACACACAAAAGCACAGACAGATACACACATGCAGTGACGGTTGGTCCCGGTAGAGTGTTAGATCGTATTTCACTCGGTCACCTCACTGTGTGACACGCTGCCGGAGATAGCGGGGATTTTTCTGCTGGCGCAGTTCTTATGGAAGCGCTGGGGCGGAAAGGGAGAGCAATCGATTCCTCCACTTGAGCCGCCGTCTGCTGTCAACACGAGACTGCTGGCTCACGGAACGGCGACCCGCGGTTGTCACTGAAGAGGGAGAGAAAAGGTTGGTTCACTCCGAAACCAAAGAGACATAACTACATTTGTCTCAAGCCGCACCTACTGAATTGAAAAAGACACACTCAGAATTCAAGTGCACGTTTTTCTACGAAATCGTCAATGGTGACTCAGGAAGAACGAAGCAGCAGAGGTGATGTGGAATATGGGAACGTTGCCGAAGATAGAAAGGCTACATTCGGCTGGAAATTTAATATAATGGTGGGAACTTTGTTGGAATCAAAAGCTCGCCTTCACTGGACTGAGTGCTGTATTTGAGTTGATGTATCGTATTAATTCATTATGCAACTTGTACGCTACCTCACAGTCGGCAGTAAATTTGACCACCACTTTCCCCCTGGGCTGCGCTGATATCACAACCGACTTACTACAGCAGAAATAGCACAGGTGTGAAGCCGGCCGGTGTGGACGAGCGGTTCTAGGCGCTACAGTCTGGAACCGCGCAACCGCTACGGTCGCAGGTTCGAATCCTGCCTCGGGCATGGATGTGTGTGATGTCCTTAGGTTAGTTAGGTTTAAGTAGTTCTACGTTCTAGGGGACTGATGACCTCAGAAGTTAAGTCCCGTAGTGCCCAGAGCCATTTTTGAACAGGTGTGAATAACAGATTTTGTTTTACTATAGGGGATAGTGGTGGACGTGGAGGATAGTGAACCTAGGAGTAACTGATGCTCCATGGTCTGTGTTTGAATCCAGTGACGTGATTTTAGAAACACATGATAGAATGTGCACTAAAAATTGCAATAAGCAGTTTCCGGCATTTTATATTGTTTTCTTTGTAGTTAGACATGAGGGTGTATTCGATGAAGCGCTTTGTAAATTCTAAGAGTTGTACATATTTAAGTCAGTTGTCAGTTCTTCAGATACAGAGTTTTGTGGTGAGCAAAATTCCGTATTGTTCTAAAATAAGTTACATAACATGTGGATGGTTAAGATATACTTCCTCTCTCTTGCTTCATCTTGTACCTTGGAACGGAAGAAGGTACTCTTCCAAAGAGCACATGATATTTGCAAACGAACAGAGTTTCTGTAATGTTTTAACAAATTTCCTGTCATGTGTTAGTAGCCAGTACCTCCTATTCCAAGATGTTTTTAATTTGTAACAAGTTTTTTTGACTATACTTCTTAATTTGATTTCAGTTACTGATTATTGGTGTACAGTAGATTAATTTGATGTAACACAGAGAGTATTAAATACAATACTGCTAACTTTTAAATTTGATTACTATATTTGTTGTTAGGTACTTGATCATGTTGTACCTTGGGACAGATTTTTACATTTCGAAAAACCTTAGTTTTCCGGAGCAATTTTTGTAAGTTTAGAATACGGTCGCAGCACTTGTAAAGTGCATGCTATCATTTCGAAACGGAATAAGAAAAGATATTAACTTGTATTGCAAGGCTAGGTAGAGACCAAAGTCTATAATGAGTTCGAGGGTAGAACACTCTCCCACACACTGCGCGTGTCGGTCTGGTTGTTGCGACAACTAACCTCCGTTGTCTCTTCTCGTTGTTCGAGATGTGGCACTCATTGTTTGTAATAGGCGTCACGACACAAGCGCGTAACTACTGGCCGTATAGGCTGTAGTGCAAACGGAAGGAAATCGTTCACGGGATTCCGAACTATTTAATCTCTGATGGGTTTCTAAAACTACCCGAGATATCTTAGCATTAGCTTGAGCCTCATCTTTTGGGTCCGTCTGAATACTCAAGATAAATCATCATTCATGTGGACGATGGCGGAATTTATATCTTTTGGCTTCAGGCAGTTAATTATGCTGTAACCCGTAAACTTTTCTGAGATATCTAAAACAGGTGGAGATGTCTCAGAGGCTCCATAATCCGGTCCCTTTACACAGAAAAAGCGTTTAATCAAATTAAAATCACTTATACAATCCTGGAATTGGAGTGTTTAAGAAATCAAGAGTTTAACGAAAGTAGGCACAGGCCTATGAACCAATTAATTAAAATGTTCTTGAAACTGATGAGTTAATTTATGCATTAAAAGCAAATTTTTCTGGCCAACTGAAACCACCAACGGCTCGCCCCAGCAGAGGAATGGTGTCGGTGAATCAGTTTTCATGATCACCAATTAATTAATTCAAAAAACTCATAACTGGCTAAAATATGTAGGTGTTAGCGGTCATTAGATTCAGATTCAAGCTGCAGTCACCCCGATGCTTAGGAACACTATTCACCCACATTCAAAGAAATAAGAAATTATGATGGGTTCGCCAGGTTGAACGGCAGGAGGCTGAGCTGCCCACAGGCCAAAAGCGGCAGGAGCTGTTTTCACTATCAATTCCAGTCAGGTTGGCTACAGGAACACTATTGTATCGGAGGACGCTCCCTTCCGTGCTGCGTCTGAGTTAACAAAAGCACGGACAGACTATCTCAGGGCTCCATTAGGTTGTTGCAGTTTTGTGTCGTTTTCATTTCGCTATTACTAGCAGTGTTGAAGTTATAGCTATTTTACTGTACAAGTGTTGGCTTCCATCATTTTGGACGCAGCCATGTGCAGACTTAGTCAGCTGTAGGGAGAACGCTCGTGTTAACTTCAACCAGAGTTGTTATGCAATTACACTGTTTCCAAAGTAATCAGCTGGCGTTACAGTGTCATGTTAATGCGGTGACTCATCATGGCTAACAACTTGGTTTCGTGAATTTCATTTCCCATAATTCATCCCAGTTTACCTATTATCACTCTCCTCGGGACTGGAGAAGTTATCGTTATGTCTATCGTGTTTCTCATTGTCTTTCCATGATCTACAGTAAGGCTGGAGCTTGGCGTATAACGCTGAATTGTGGGTTGGATAAAGTACAGCTGAAACGTCAAGACTAAATCTCATTTATCATGTTTTTATATACCTGATTCATTTACAGCTCACTTTCTTTACTGGTTTGTAGGTCTCTTTTTCCTGTTGATCAGTCAAGTTATAAATTCAAGCAACAGGAACACTCCTGCTTTAGCAGAAGGAGGCTGATGTCTCCACGGCCCAGAGTACAGAAGATTGGCCGCTGAGGGTGTTTTTATCCACTGTTAGGAAAACTGTTACGAGGAGTACATCTCATTTCCATCTAATCAGTCTAATCTAAAACCGCTAACGTGCATGGTGCCGCTGTTAAAAGCAGTCCGTCTCCTGTTTGAACGCGAATGCAATATTCCTACTTCTGAAATAAACAGCTACATTGGAAATGAAAATGAGTGTATGGCGTCATTGGCCGGGAAGCCCTTTACAGGGCAGGTCCGGCAGCCTTGATGCAGGTCTTACTACATTCGACGCCACATTGGACGACCTGCGCGCCGGATGGAGGTGAAATGACGGCGAAGACAACACAACACCCAGTCTCTGAGCGGAGAAAATCCCCGACCCAGCCGCGAATCGAACCCGGGCCCGTAGGACGGCAATCCGTCACGCTGACCACTCAGCTATCGGGGCGGACAACAGATACAATAATGAACAGTTTAATGCAATAATGGACTGTAAACATTCTTCTGTCAGCATTTTGGGTTATTTAATAAGTGAAGTTAGACGTTTCCGTTTCCGGTCTGCAAAATGACTCTAGGCAGCAGAAAGATATGAAAATGAGGAAACAATTGTTAAAAGAGATCCGATTAAGGAAATTCGCGAAGTTGTCGTGGCGAAGTATCCGGATAGAGGACCACCACAAAGTGAGCAATATAGTGTCTGTATTAAAACTGGTGCACCTACGGACCTGCGCAAAATGTAAAGCGACGGAGAATTCCTTCGATTCGGACATCGGAAGTTATCGCAGACATCCGTGAAGAATTATTCAGAGCCCAACAAGTCTACTCCTAAATTAGCCCAACAGGAACAAGAACGTAGGAAGTGCTGGCAGAGGATATTGGAAGGTCTTCATTTGAAGTCAAATCGTGTGACGGTTGTTCAGCGGTTGAGGGAGGATGACAGTCAAAAATGTGTAGATTACTGCATGAGGCTTTTGAATAATATCAACGATGATTTTTTAGACCCCTTCCATTACATCATGAATGATGAAGCATGATTTCGTCTTTCCTGCCAAGTGCATTCCTAAAACACGGGGTACTGGGCGACGGAGAACCGTAACACTGTGTGTCAGCAACCACTCCATGATGAAAGAGCCGGATTTTGGTGTGGTGTAATTGGAACGCGCATCATTTGACCGATATTTTTGTGATACTAGCCCCAACACGGTAGCATATACGCAAAACCTCTCTTGCTCACGACAAAGATACGTTGTTGCACCACTTAAGCGTCGAATAGTTTTGAGCGAGTTCGCGAAGGTCGTCGTTGGGGGAGCGACGGCAACCCTTCGTTGAGTGTGGACGTTTGATTTACAGTAGTAGTCGATAGTGTTAGTTAATGCTTTCCTGAGGCTCCTCTTGTAGACAGAAATGGGTGGAAGTTAAACGACGTGGACAGAACTAAGGAAATGTTTTAGTTTACCTCAGTCAAAAATAAAGTTTCAGTCTGATAGTTCGAGGCATAATCGTGACTTATAATAAACTGTTGTGTGTGATGAGTTGAGCATAATCTACCACGAAACTATAAATTATCACTCTTTCTACGTCACTTGCCTTTCTAAATTATCAGTTAGTGCCTTTTATGAATCATTTCCTGTTTAAATATCCCGGCGACAAGAAGTAAATCTGAGAAATATGATAAAGACAACACTGGCTCGTATCTGTAGGTAAGGGTCAGTAGCACAAAGCCACAGCTACAATCAGAATCAATTATAAATTAGGACATTTGTTAAAGGATGTCTTATAATGCGGCAAGCGAAATGGGAGCAACAGGATACCACTACAGCATAGTCAGAGTAGGACGTTGTAAGTATATCTGGAGGTCATGGGCATCGAAAAGATACTTACAGAAGAATCAAGCCGATGATATCTCATTGACATGCGAGAACAACTACAGCAGGCAAATAACTGACCCCGTGGCACTCTCAAAGGACATGTTTCCAAGAAAAGTTTCAATTTCAGCAGACAAGGCGCTGCTACCCGTTTCTCAAGCAGTTTTGAAAACACTGCCCAGCACAGTCTATGAATTTTTGTTGTTGCATTTTTCCGATCAAAATGTCAAAACTGATTGTATCAAGTACTTTTCAAACTGTTCTATTGTAACTCTATGGACATCCGGCCTGTGTGGCCGAGCGGTTCTAGGCGCTTCGGTCTGGAACCACGCTACCGCTACGGTCGCAGGTTCGAATCCTGCCTCGGGCATGGATGTGTGTGATGTCTTTAGGTTAGTTAGGTTTAATTAGTTCTAAGTTCTAGGGGACTGATGACCTCAGATGTTAAGTCCCATAGTGCTCGGAGTCATTTGAACCTTAACGTCAGGCAGCAATCGCTGTGGGTTTAAGAACCATCTACCTATAAAAGAGCTGGGGTGGGAGTGAAAGAAAAGAGTAGCCCGTGACTCGTGAATTGCGAAATTGTTTAAATCCATTACTTGAGAATGAGAGCACTTAGCGGGTTGCAACAAACTTTACCCTTAATTTCAAACCTTTACGAATTTTTTTCTCTCTGACAACCTCAAGAAAATGATGAGAGAAAGAACGTTTATCGTTTATACTTTTCCGCTGTTCATACAATAAAACTACCACATCACGCATGACATTATAATATATTTCTTTCTTACTACAAACTGTATTCGCGACCCATTGAACAGATAGTATGCATGCCTACCACTGATTGTGCGACACATAGTTCAGGAGATATATTATAAACAATGAGACTCGTCAAAAACTACCACATCATGCATGACGTTTAGATTTATTATTTCTTTGCTACTAAATCTATTCGCAATAAATTATATCACAGTACGAAACAGAGTTCAGGAGGTATGACTTCATAGATATTAAGCACAATGCTAGATGGCCTGCAGGTGCACGGCTATAAATAAATATACGAGGGCTTCGCCAGGTTTCTCCATTAGCATAATCTAAAGATATCAGCAAAAATTTAACACCCTGGCTTTGATGATAAATACTCCAAAAGATAAAGTTTTTTGTTCATAATGAAATATTAGAACAGTATACCTATTTTCGTCATTGTTGATGTGATATGCCATATGAAAGTGATAGACATTCTAGCAAAATCCTTAGATATATATGATACAATAATTCGGTATTTGAATAATAAAACACGGAAACAAGAATGACTGAAATTTCATAAAAACAGGGGCGTTTCTACTTTGCTGTATAGACGTGAATCATTGAACACGTATCAACAAGAGAGTAGGATACACACAGCATAAATGATATTGATCAAAGCAGTAAAAAGCTGTAATATGTTAGAAAAAATGTAATACAGTAGACAAAAACATTATATATTAGACAAAAATAAAACCGATGACTTTAAAATGAATTGAACAACTATAAATTGGGAAATAAAATCCATGAAATCAGAAAGAAATAGAATGAACACATTAACAGGATAAGTGGCCCAAGATCACCTCTCAGAACCCTAAGTTAAAAACCTAAAGAGAGAAGAAATCAAGGAAGACCGAAGGAAACGGGAAGGAAAGTTGGGTTTAACGTCCCGTCGACATCCAGGTCATTAGAGACGGAGGACAGACTCGGGTTGTGTCAAGGATGCGGAAGGAAATCGGCTGTGTCTTTCCAAAGGGACCATTCTGGCCTTTGCCTGGAGAGATTTAGGGAAATCACGTAAAGCCTAATTTTGGATGAACGCAGATTTGAACTGTTGTCCTTCCTAATGCGAATCCACCTCGATCGGCAAGGAAGACCGAGGAGATGATGTTCACGGCAAGGGAAAGCGCCTAAACCTTTAACTCTTCAAGAAGAACAAGAACAAGATGAATGTTTAACTGCGTCTTAATATTTAGCAAGTAGTTTCCTACCTATAAACACTATTTGAGACGGATGGTTACCATGGGAAACTCATAATGTTCCTGAGTTTTCAAACGCCGAAGCCGCTGTGTAAGCACATGAACTGAAATTTGTTTTTAACTCTTGGCCTCTACTAGCATCCATCAGTTATTGTTTTAATCTGTGTAAGACAACTTGTAGCAAGATTCTTGTTTGTATTCCTTGAGATTCTGTTCGTAGCTTTTACGAGAGAGGGAAGGAACTTCTCTTTCGTAGAGACCCACTGACTTACATCAGCTGCTCTAACTATTGTTTCACTCCCAGCGGGTAGTATTGGAAACGTAGATTAATGAAACTGAAGAGGAGTTCCGCCTTATGCTAGACACTTTTGTTTTTACCCAGACATGTTTCAGCCACTTATGTGTTTATGTTTCTTGTGCAACGTTGTTGCATGTTAACCTTTTAAGAAACTTTTGGTAAAAGTGTTTACATTTATAAAATGAGCAATTATGGTCAAATATTTTACATTCGATTGCATATAGTGCAGAGTTCAGACGTTTACCTCTGACTTAGCGCTTTCAATGTTGTACATTTACAATATATGTGTAAAAATTATATTGTTGAGGTACATTTAAAAATAAAGTGAATTGTGCATTTGTTTACATGTTTCACATGGAGCTACATCTACATCTACATCTACATTGATACTCCGCAAGCCACCCAACGGTGTGTGGCGGACGGCACTTTACGTGCCACTGTCATTACCTCCCTTTCCTGTTCCAGTCGCGTATGGTTCGCGGGAAGAACGACTGTCTGAAGCCTCCGTGCGCGCTCTAATCTCTCTAATTTTACATTCGTGATCTCCTCGGGAGGTATAAGTAGGGGGAAGCAATATATTCGATACCTCATCCAGAAACGCACCCTCTCGAAACCTGGCGAGCAAGCTACACCGCGATGCAGAGCGCCTCTCTTGCAGAGTCTGCCACTTGAGTTTATTAAACATCTCCGTAACGCTATCACGGTTACCAAATAACCCTGTGACGAAACGCGCCGCTCTTCTTTGGATCTTCTCTATCTCCTCCGGCAGACCGATCTGGTACGGATCCCACACTGATGAGCAATACTCAAGTATAGGTCGATCGAGTGTTTTGTAAGCCACCTCCTTTGTTGATGGACTACATTTTCTAAGCACTCTCCCAATGAATCTCAACCTATTACCCGCCTTACCAACAATTAATTTTATATGATCATTCCACTTCAAATCGTTCCGCACGCATACTCCCAGATATTTTACAGAAGTAACTGCTACCAGTGTTTGTTCCGCTATCATATAATCATACAATAAAAGATCCTTCTTTCTATGTATTCGCAATACATTACATTTGTCTATGTTAAGGGTCAGTTGCCACTCCCTGCACCAAGTGCCTATCCGCTGCAGATCTTCCTGCATTTCGCTACAATTTTCTAATGCTGCAACTTCTCTGTATACTACAGCATCATCCGCGAAAAGCCGCATGGAACTTCCGACGCTATCTACTAAGTCATTTATATATATTGTGAAAAGCAATGGTCCCATAACACTCCCCTGTGGCACGCCAGAGGTTACTTTAACGTCTGTAGACGTCTCTCCATTGATAACAACATGCTGTGTTCTGTTTGCTAAAAACTCTTCAATCCAGCCACACAGCTGGTCTGATATTCCGTAGGCTCTTACTTTGTTTATCAGGCGACAGTGCGGAACTGTATCGAACGCCTTCCGGAAGTCAAGAAAAAAAGCATCTACCTGGGAGCCTGTATCTAATATTTTCTGGGTCTCATGAACAAATAAGGCGAGTTGGGTCTCACACGATCGCTGTTTCCGGAATCCATGTTGATTCCTACATAGTAGATTCTGGGTTTCCAGAAATGACATGATACGCGAGCAAAAAACATGTTCTAAAATTCTACAAGAGATCGACGTAAGAGATATAGGTCTATAGTTTTGCGCATCTGCTCGACGACCCTTCTTGAAGACTGGGACTATCTGTGCTCTTTTCCAATCATTTAGAACCCTCTGTTCCTCTAGAGACTTGCGGTACACGGCTGTTAGAAGGGAGGCAAGTTCTTTTGCGTACTCTGTGTAGAATCGAATTGGTATCCCGTCAGGTCCAGTGGACTTTCCTCTATTGAGTGATTCCAGTTGCTTTTCTATTCCTTGGACACTTATTTCGATGTCAGCCATTTTTTCATTTGTGCGAGGATTTAGAGAAGGAACTGCAGTGCGGTCTTCCTCTGTGAAACAGCTTTGGAAAAAGGTGTTTAGTATTTCAGCTTTACGCGTGTCATCCTCTGTTTCAATGCCATCATCATCCCGTAGTGTCTGGATATGCTGTTTCGAGCCACTTACTGATTTAACGTAAGACCAGAACTTCCTAGGATTTTCTGTCAAGTCGGTACATAGAATTTTACTTTCGAATTCAATGAACGCTTCACGCATAGCCCTCCTTACGCTAACTTTGACATCGTTTAGCTTCTGTTTGACTGAGAGGTTTTGGCTGCGTTTAAACTTGGAGTGGAGCTCTCTTTGCTTTCGCAGTAGTTTCCTAACTTCATTGTTGTACCACGGTGGGTTTTTCCCGTCCCTCACAGTTTTACTCGGCACGTACCTGTCTAAAACGCATTTTACTATTGCCTAGAACTTTTTCCATAAACACTCAACATTGTCAGTGTCGGAACAGAAATTTTCGTTTTGATCTGTTAGGTAGTCTGAAATCTGCCTTCTATTACTCTTGCTAAACAGATAAACCTTCCTCCCTTTTTTTATATTCCTATTAACTTCCATATTCAGGGATGCTGCAACGGCCTTATGATCACTGATTCCCTGTTCTGTACATACAGAGTCGAAAAGTTCGGGTCTGTTTGTTATCAGTAGGTCCAAGATGTTATCTCCACGAATCGGTTCTCTGTTTAATTGCTCGAGGTAATTTTCGGATAGTGCACTCAGTATAATGTCACTCGATGCTCTGTCCCTACCACCCGTCCTAAACATCTGAGTGTCCCAGTCTATATCTGGTAAATTGAAATCTCCACCTAAGACTATAACATGCTGAGAAAATTTATGTGAAATGTATTCCAAATTTTCTCTCAGTTGTTCTGCCACTAATGCTGCTGAGTCGGGAGGTCGGTAAAAGGAGCCAATTATTAACCTAGTTCGGTTGTTTAGTGTAACCTCCACCCATAATAATTCAAAGGAACTATCCACTTCTACTTCACTACAGGATAAACTACTGCTAACAGCGACGAACACTCCACCACCGGTTGCATGCAATCTATCCTTTCTAAACACCGTCTGTACCTTTGTAAAAATTTCGGCAGAATTTATCTCTGGCTTAAGCCAGCTTTCTGGATGTTTATGCTAGTAACTCTAAGTCTACAACAAAATGTATGGAAACAGGGTTTTATTGCACAGTGTTATGTATCAGTTTAATATTTTCTTTCCTTGTTCTACTGTTTTTCGGATGTGATAAGTTTCTTCTATGGTTAATTTCTGTTACTAGTTTTAAGGACTGTTAAGTCAGTTTCTGTCTTCTGTGGGTGATGATTCTGTGCTATTAGGTGACCTACAAATTTTGAATGTGGGCTATTTCCTTCCAGTGCTCTCAGATGTTCTGTAAATCTAGTTCTAAAATACCTGCATGTTTGACCCACATACAAAGTTACACATCAATTGCAAGGTATTTGATATACACCACACTGGCTGTAATTGCTAGTGTTGGTTGCATTTCTTCCAAGTCTGTTCTGTGTGGCGTTGCTGGGTCTGTGTGCTATGTTGAGTCCTTGTCTCTTTAGTGTATTGCCCACCCTGAGTGTGACTTCGATGTAAGTCAATAAGTGTCATTTGATCCTTACTGTCTGCTCATGTGTTGTGAGTTGTGTCTGTGTGTGTGAATGTTTTGTGATCAGGTGTGCCTGTTTTTGTAGTTTATTGTTTATTTAATCTACTTTTTTGTATCATACCCATTATCCTGTGCAGTTTTATTTTGTTCAGTCCTTATTTGTTATCAAGTTTGTTCATTGGTGTTTCGTTCAGTCTGTGTAGTAAATACCTGAAGCTGGCTTCTTTATAAGTTATTGGGTGACTGGATTCGTTATGGTGATTGTATGTTTCCTATACATTGTGAACTCATGTCTGTTGTTTGTGTTGTATACAGCCAGATCTAAGAAACTGGGTTTTTCATCTGTATATGCTTCAGTGGTGTAATATATTTCTGGGTGGATGGTGTTTATGTCCTCATGAAGTTCTTTAGTATGAGTTTGTGATTCATCTATTCGGCAAATTATATTGTGTGCACATCTCTTGCAATATTTTATTTGGTACTGCTGTGGTTTTACTGTTTTGTCAAAGATTTGATTTGCTATAAGACTGATGCAAATGCCAGCTAGGAGGCCGGCCGGAGTGGCCGAGCGATTCTAGGCGCTTCAGTCTGGAACCACGCGATCGCTACGGTCGCAGGTTCGAATCCTGTCTCGGGCATGGATGTGTGTGATGTCCTTAGGTTAGTTAGGTTTACGTAGTTCTAAGTTCTAGGGTACTGATGACCTCCGATGAAGTCCCATAGTGCTCAGAGCCATTTTGTGACAGCTAGGAGGCCACTGATTGGGGATCACGTAGATATTCCTTCCTGTTGAGAGTAAAATTTGCTGTTGAATGTGAAGTAGTTTTGCGCTATGATGAGCTTGATTACAGCTGATATTTCTTGTATGTCTGTTGCGGGTATATTTTCTTGTAGCTGAAGGTTCCTTCTATGATCTGAATGGGTTCTTCTGTTGAAATGTGTATGTACCCGGAAATTATGTCAAATAAAATTAGTATTGCTGTATTTGGCATGTTATCATTTCTTATTGTTTCAATTAAGTCATTTGAGTTCTATATTCAGAGTGTTTTTATATTGTGTTTACTAGTGTGACTGTCTGTTTGGCAAGGTAGTTTGTTGGTGCTTTGGTAAAGTTAATCTGATGGCTTATAGAGATACTTGGTTTGTGAATTTCAGTCAATGATTTTAGATTGGAGGCCTTCGGATTTTATCATTTTTTTACTCTATGTGTCTGTGGGAGAAAATATAAAAATGCAGTAAGTGAAACAGGCAAAAAGGAATACAAACGTCTCAAAAATGAGATCGACAGGAAGTGCAAAATGGCTAAGCAGGGATGGCTAGAGGACAAATGTAAGGATGTAGAGGCCTATCTCACTAGGGGTAAGATAGATACCGCCTACAGGAAAATTAAAGAGACCTTTGGAGATAAGAGAACGACTTGTATAAATATCAAGAGCTCAGATGGAAACCCAGTTCTAAGCAAAGAAGGGAAAGCAGAAAGGTGGAAGGAGTATATAGAGGGTCTATACAAGGGCGATGTACTTGAGGACAATATTATGGAAATGGAAGAGCATGTAGATGAAGATGAAATGGGAGATATGATACTGCGTGAAGAGTTTGACAGAGCACTGAAAGACCTGAGTCGAAACAAGGCCCCCGGAGTAGACAATATTCCATTGGAACTACTGACGGCCGTGGGAGAGCCAGTCCTGACAAAACTCTACCATCTGGTGAGCAAGATGTATGAAACAGGCGAAATACCCTCAGACTTCAAGAAGAATATAATAATTCCAATCCCAAAGAAAGCAGGTGTTGACAGATGTGAAAATTACCGAACTATCAGCTTAATAAGTCACAGCTGCAAAATACTAACACGAATTTTTTACAGACGAATGGAAAAATTAGTAGAAGCCAACCTCGGGGAAGATCAGTTTGGATTCCGTAGAAACACTGGAACACGTGAGGCAATACTGACCTTACGACTTATCTTAGAAGAAAGATTAAGGGACGGCAAACCTACGTTTCTAGCATTTGTAGACTTAGAGAAAGCTTTTGACAATGTTGACTGGAATACTCTCTTTCAAATTCTAAAGGTGGCAGGGGTAAAATATAGGGAGCGAAAGGGTATTTACAATTTGTACAGAAACCAAATGGCAGTTATAAGAGTCGAGGGACATGAAAGGGAAGCAGTGGTTGGGAAGGGAGTAAGACAGGGTTGTAGCCTCTCCCCGATGTTGTTCAATCTGTATATTGAGCAAGCAGTAAAGGAAACAAAAGAAAAATTCGGAGTAGGTATTAAAATTCATGGAGAAGAAATAAAAACTTTGAGGTTCGCCGATGACATTGTAATTCTGTCAGAGACAGCAAAGGACTTGGAAGAGCAGTTGAATGGAATGGACAGTGTCTTGAAAGGAGGATATAAGATGAACATCAACAAAAGCAAAACAAGGATAATGGAATGTAGTCTAATTAAGTCGGGTGATGCTGAGGGAATTAGATTAGGAAATGAGGCACTTAAAGTAGTAAAGGAGTTTTGCTATTTGGGGAGCAAAATAACTGATGATGGTCGAAGTAGAGAGGATATAAAATGTAGGCTGGCAATGGCAAGGAAAGCGTTTCTGAAGAAGAGAAATTTGTTAGCATCCAGTATTGATTTAAGTGTCAGGAAGTCATTTCTGAAAGTATTCGTATGGAGTGTAGCCATGTATGGAAGTGAAACATGGACAATAAATAGTTTGGACAAGAAGAGAATAGAAGCTTTCGAAATGTGGTGCTACAGAAGAATGCTGAAGATTAGATGGGTAGATCACATAACTAATGAGGAAGTATTGAATAGGATTGGGGAGAAGAGAAGTTTGTGGCACAACTTGACCAGAAGAAGGGATCGGTTGGTAGGACATGTTCTGAGGCATCAAGGGATCACCAATTTAGTATTGGAGGGCAGCATGGAGGGTAAAAATCGTAGAGGGAGACCAAGAGATGAATACACTAAGCAGATTCAGAAGGATGTAGGTTGCAGTAGGTACTGGGAGATGAAAAAGCTTGCACAGGATAGAGTAGCATGGAGAGCTGCATCAAACCAGTCTCAGGACTGAAGACCACAACAACAACATGTGTCTGTGAAAGTTGTTTCTTGTGTTTTTGAGAGTTTTAGAAGTTTTCTTTTGAACCAATTTGTAGGAACATTTCTTAATTCTATGATATTCTTGCTATGGATGAATTATAGTGTTTTTTCAATGTATTCATTTTCTTTTATAAGTACAATTCAGTTCCTCTTAACAGGTTTTGTACTAATGTCATTTTCTTGTGCTAATTTTTTCTGTAGCTTTCTGTAGATTTTGTCTTCATTTGTCACTGAGTCTTCCACCATGGTGGTTTCGTTTTCTTTGACTATCTGTTTTATTGCCTCAGCGACTAGTTCTCTTGATAGGTCTGCATTGAATTCAGGTATGTTCAGTCTCTCTTGTTAATTTTTTTATGTTCTCAGTTTCTCTTATGATATTCCCTATTGTCCTGTGTGACACCATTATCGTTATGTTTGGGACTCTTTTCAGGTAAGCTGGTTTGTGGTTTAGTAAGTAATACACTAAATGACACGATATACAGTGGTCACTGGTCGTAAATGCATAATAAACAGAAAAATAAAAAGATGTTTTACTGTTTGCTAATGTCAAACTGTAGACTGAGTAGTAGACCTAGTGCTATTAGCATAGCATCAAGTAGCTTCACATGGGGTATATAAACAAACACATACATTCCCTTTATTTCCAAATTTACAGTAGAACTAGAACCTTAAGAAATGTCGCAATTGAACAACATAGAATGCTTCGACTCAATGATAGAAGTCTCACTTGTGTACTGTATGCAAATCAATATAAGATATTTGACAATAATCGAAAATTTTACAAGTGTAAATATTTTTACCAAAAATTTCTTAAAGGGTTAACATGTAACAGCAGTTTAGTTGGAAAAATAAACAAATAAAATCACTGAAGTCTGCTGAAACATGTCTGGATGAAAAGAAAACTACAAAGGTTTCTTGCATAACATGGAATTCCTCTCCAGGTTTCTTAGCAAGCACAGAAAAAGAAGAACTGCAACAGTCATAAGCTGAATATATTAGTAATTATTTCAGAACACGTACCAACAGAAAACAAAAAAAAAGGCAAAGTATGTTTGTCGTCTGCAGGTTTGTACGAATCTGTGATTTCAACTAGTGTCTCTTGGATTCTGTCGAAAAAAGTGGTAAAGAGCCAGAAAAACTAAATAGTTGGCTGCTAGAACAGACATACAAAAATGTTAATTTAATTGAACAAAAATAAATGGATTTTTCCTTATTAATGCTAAATTGTCATGGTAACAAATGTAAGAACTATTAAAAACATAATATCTTTTTTCCTACTGACGTATCTCTGTTATGATTGCAAATGTAAGAACCCATTTAAC
Source organism: Schistocerca serialis cubense (assembly GCF_023864345.2). Classification (NCBI taxonomy): domain Eukaryota; kingdom Metazoa; phylum Arthropoda; class Insecta; order Orthoptera; family Acrididae; genus Schistocerca; species Schistocerca serialis. The sequence continues at coordinate 458,134,001 of NC_064644.1, read as the reverse complement.
AGTACTATAATTTTTCCTGTTGGTGTATCTCTGGATGTAAACTATTTCACACACACACACACACACACACACGCACACACACACACACACACACACACACACACACACACACACACACACGAGCGCACGTGCGAGGCCCCACATGCACACACAACCACGTACACGCAAACCCTCGTACGCACATACATACACACACAAACCTACACAAAAATAAAATGGGAAAATAAACAGTGGAAGAGGGATGGAACAAGAACTGAATTTTCGTAGTGGCGTCTTGTGATACTAATTCGAAGTTCCCCTTCCATGCGAACGTCAGGTCAGTTGTAACTTTTGGTACTATTTACGTCTTCAGCGATGATTTCTGTACAGGAGATTCCTAAATTGTATCAAAGTTGGGACTGCAGGTTTCCCTTTAACAACTTTCGCCACTACGAGGACAATGTTCAAAGAACATACTTTTGATGACACTTTTGGTCCTAAACAAACTATCAACTGAATGCAGAAAATGTACCAAAAATAAACAGATCATCAAGAAAAGTATACCTCTGTGTAACATATATTTAGCGTTACGAAGATTAGCTTGGAAAAAAACTTTATTATGAGGGAGTTTTCTAGAGCTAAGAAATGCAATAAGTACTTCATTTACACTCTTTTTTTTATCCTCTTGTTTTAAGAGCTGGCAAACATTTATATGCATAAAACATAGCTTTCTTTTCGTTAGCGCAAAAATCGGCTTCTGTTCGGCGTCGAAAAATTCATGGGTAAGCGGATTTGCCTCGCTTTTGCGCTGAGTGCTCGGCAAAAAATTGTGCGAGAGTTTTCAGTTTGAGGTCTGCTGAGAGCACAGAGTTCACAGAGGAGCTTATTTTGCTGTCATAAACCCTTGCGGGATGTGCTCTCGGCCTTTACTGCACGCTGCACACATTAACTGTGCGACCGTTAGTGAATACGGGAGGACTTCATGTTATGTCGACAAGCGAAAGTCACATTAAATGGCACAATTGGTCCTGACGCTTGCATGAATAAGAATTTTAGGTCTTCAAATTAATATTATAAGGTATCACTATGGTGATACTGGGTCGTTCCATCCGTCTTTCACTGTTTATTTTTTCACTTTACTTTTGTCTATGTAAATTCCTCTTCTGTGTGTGTGTGTGTTTGTGTGTGTGCAGACATATGCATAATATTTTATTCCAGTAGGCTATTAAATTTGTTATTACGACAATTCAGCTACGATAAGCTAAAATCTGTCAATTTCTGTTCATTGAAATTATCATGTCTGTATGCTCTTTCTAGTAGCCTACTGTTTAGTTTTCTCTGGTTGGAAAATTGACCCCTTAGCATTGTTTTCAACAATATATTATCCTCAAGAATATCATGTTTGCTGTCATGTTTCTCTTTATTCATACAACTCTCACTTCCATACAACAGAAATGATGTTGCTATTGTTTTATAAAATTTAATTTTCTGATCTTTTCAGGTTTTGCAGTTAAATGTTCTGTTTATTGTTCCAGATATTGATTAAGGTTATCATATACGTCAGTTTCATAATTAACTTTTGTCGCAGCTCAGGTACTAAAAATGTGATTGATCTTAAGTTATTTCCCAGTTAATTAGTTTTTACCACCGTATTAGGTATTTATCTTTAGAGGCCATAACTCTCGTTGTATGTAATGGTATTTTAAAATTGCATTCTGTACGTATTCGGTATAAGTGATATACTAAACTAGAGTTCAGATTCAGTTTCTTATGTTATTACTTGATCGTATGTAAATGGCAGCTGCCGTAGATGAGTAATTCCTTGATAATCATACAATTTATAATTTCTTGAAGATTAATGATGAGTTACAATTCTAATGCGACCAGTGCTTAGCCAGTTAGCCAGTTGCGCTCGACATTGAAACTTCCGTGACGACAGTGCATGTAGATTAACGAGTGTATGTGCTTTTAATTGCTTGATAATTTTATAATTTCCAATTTCATTAAGATTAGTGACGAGTTGCAATTGAGGAAGGTGCAGTTATTAACCAATAACGCTCGATACTGGAAGACGTCAGGCTCCCGTTGTGGCGATCTGTGGAGTTTTGAAATTCAGCTGCGGGAGGCAGAGATCTGGTTTCGATTCGGATCCTGCACAAAGCTTTAAATTTCTGCAAATATTTCCTGTACTTGGTTCTGCGAGTCATAAATTCTCCCGTTGAACCGTTTGTATGCTAAGATGTTACGCATGAACATGACTACGTATTCAAATTCAACGTTTATCAATACATCATACTACTCACTACTTTCCTTCAATTAATGACCTGACATTAAGGTATATGTGTAGAAGTTTGGTTGAAATCTGTGCAGTGGCTTACGAAGAGAGGTGAATATACACACAAACTAACACATAATTTCGTACATCCATTTTCATAATATGTATGGATTCCTATTCTAGCCAAAAAATATTCAATTTTTACGTCCCTTCGTTCTTGGACAAAAGTATAGGATTGCCTGCATATAATAAAACGAACAAAATACGTGGTCCGACCAAATAGTTCCGAGGCTTATTTAATTCGGCTCTCTAACGAAAAACAATGATGCATGGACACCTGACGTGACTTGATTGAAATAAAAACGCTGACAATTCATTTACGGGAAATATTACGACGGGTGACGAGACTTTGTGATGTCATTACGAAACTACCACAAAACGACAAAGTGAAGAATGACTCTCTGATGGCTCGCTATTACTGAAAAATCTGCGAATGTTACGCGCGAGTTGAACAACAACCTAAAGGAGGATTTTTCGGACAATTTCATATGGTTGTATGAGCGTTCTGTGTACTGTACACAAGTGGGGGAAGAGTATGTAGACTATTTATTAAACCAGGCCTGAAATGTCATGGACTGGCGGTGAATTGCCTATCTGTCGAAATACCTGGATTCACGTATTGCAGCATCTAAATATGTGTTAAAAAGTGCTGGGTATAATGAGAAAGCTCATTTGAAACAGAAAAGTTTTTGTGGTTATATGCCCTACTCCGAATAATTTCAGAGATCAAACACATTTAATGTGCATTTGTTTCTGGGCTATTTGCGCATTATTATCTGCCTTACCCGCCAAATCTCTTTGACGTTTTATTCTAGCCCAAACTGCCTGGTTACCTTAAATCAGTTTGCTCGAGATGTCTGTCCACAAACAAACCGTCCCGCTGAACGCCTTGTTGACCATGGTGTGTTGTGAGTGAAGTAGAGCGAGGGACTGGCTGTGCGTCAGAGATAATCATCGGTTAATTGTGTTTGTACACGCGCTGGATAAAATGCCACTCACTTACATTAATGCAGATATGGTCTATGTTTACGACTTCAGCTTGGGTGGTGCTCCTGCTGCTGTCAACAGATAGAGTCTGCGCTTACCGACGTGTTGAATTTCGAATCGTAGAGTGTTTACCAAAGTTTTAGTGCATTTTAATTGATAATTTGTGAAACACATGTTGTAATAATTACTGACTGTTGTATTCGAGTACATGTTTAAACGTGGCAATGTATTGAATAATACAGGAAATCAGTAACAATTTATATTAAACGTGTTCCAGCTCGGAAATCATTCAGAATAGGGCATAGATCCATACAATGTCTTTTGCTTCCACTGATTCATATTCGTAAATAGTAAACATTCCTCCTGAGACACCCTGTATGTGCTGCGTTAATTTAACATTCATATCTAGTATGGTCGAGGTTTCTCAATTTTAAATGTTATTCATAATCAGAACGAATAGTTACTAGTGTAGCAATATTGTAATGACGCAAAAAATTGAACCGAATCGTGCCAACATAGCAGAAAACATTCTGCACCATATCGACAGTTTGAGGGCAGAATTAATTACATTTACAACAGTAAATTGCCGATTCTTTAAAGAATCGAACTGCTATGTGTAAACCAGCTTCAAAACTTCTGATTATTTTGTAAACGATTTGATGTGTTAGATATTCGACGTTGAGCACGTAAGCGAGAAAAAAATATGGAAAAGGTTTGGAATTATTTTTAAAGTTTGCTGGAAGGTTATCAAACATCGAGTGAGTAGAGTTCGCGTAATATGCGCTCCACTTTAAGCAAAAGCTTGTATGTCACGCATCTCAATGTTTATGACGTCATATTTCCTCAACTGCTTGTCGTACAGTGATAATTCACTGGTACATTCAGAGGTGTATGTGGATACTGTCTGCAGAAGGCGTTGTGAACAGAGTTAGTTGTAAAAGCTAACTGGTCATGTCTAATGCTGGAGTTTTACTTCATGAACAGCTGAAATCCAGTAAGCTTCAAACTTGTTTCCTTTGGTGGGTTGGGGGGGGGGGGGGGGGAGGCGCAATCAGTGAGAAAATGTTTTGTGAATGTTTGAAACTATGAGCACTTAAGTCACTTAATGTTCTTATTCTCAAATATTTTACAAGTATGGTCTGGATATTCGCGTGCCTTGAGTAGCGATTCCTCAAAACAAACACAGTTTCCAACTTCCTTGTGTCTTAAACCTTTAACACAGACTATACGGCTTAATGAGTAGATTATGACAGCGTTACAAATTTTTCAGTTCGGTCAATAATTGCATGTAATACCAAAAAATCAAATTTTTTGCCCCCGGAAACCGTTAGATAGGCAACGTGCAACTGTGACTGGCTGACCGTGCACCAGGTCAGTCGTTTAGTAATGTAGAGGGCTGTTCGAAAAGAAAGGTCCGATCAGACACGAAATGGAAACCACAGTGAAAATCGAATGAAGTTTTGCACAGATTTGTAGGGCATTGTCTCTTGTATGCCTGTCGATCACGTCACATCGCTCTTTTCTGTTCTGAGCGCACAGTGAGCGCGTAAATATGTCTAACAAATGGTGCCTACAGCCTGGTATGAGGGATTTCGCCTGACGTCATGCGGCCCATACAATGGGTTTCCTTCTTCATTAGAATTCTCGGCCGCACTGTGCAGGGGCAATGAAGATGCTCCTGGAGCGTTTTCGATTATGGTTCAAATGGCTCTGAGCACTATGGGACTTAACTTCTAAGGTCATCAGTCCCCTAGAACGTAGAACTACTTAAACCTAACTAACCTAAGGACAGCACACACATCCATGCCCGAGGCCGGATTCGAACCTGCGACCGTAGCGGCCACGCGGTTCCAGACTGTAGCGCCTTTAACCGCTTGGCCACACCGGCCGGCGTTTTCGATTAGTAGTGTTTTATTACCCACAATACTGCCCTTAATTGGGTTATCTTGAGTTTCATCTCTGCGCACATGAACCCTTGGCTATGAAGACAACATTTTGTTACGGAAAACGAGCTGCAGACCAGCTCAGAGAAGTCTCGGAAAGCACAGGTCGCTGCCTTCTATGACGAAGGTACGGCAAAGTTGATACATCGCTACGAGAAATGTCTTAAGTCGGAGCGGTGACTGTCTAGAGAAATAGCTGGAAGGTTATCTGCTCCAAATAAAACGTATTGATTTTCACAGTGGTTTCCATTTCGCGATGGATCGGATCTTACTCTCCGAACAGCCTTCGTAGATACACAGCAGGTCTCTCTTGCGCCACTATCCAACGTAAGGCGCTGTGCGACAATAATGTTGTGCTGTCAACTGCTGAAGGCTTTTCGTGTTCTCTGAAGTCGCATGTGACTGGCTTGTGGAAGCTGCTACGTCGTGTTGCTCTTTCCCTCTATTACGTGATATTCCAGTCTACAGTACAAACCGCTGCATAATCCTCTTTACTTCACAAATTGGCCCCTTTCTGACATCCACCGAGTCTGACAGCTGACAAAATGAAGAGAAAGTGGTATAAGTCGATGGCTATTCTGAAGACCTTCCCGAAGCGGATAACATTAATGGAATCTCTTCTTCTCCTGCACGTCTGTTTACGACAGGTATGTACTGGAATTTCAGTGTCATCGTGTTTGAAACATCCTTCCCTCTCCCTCTTCCAAACATTTTTCTTTCGAACACCTTTTCTTGTACGAAGTTTCTTCGTACCCAGCAAAGATGTTTTACCAAATTTCTGACGTTTACAGTAATTTTCTGTCCTATAGACCTCAGATCGTAGTTTAGTGGTTAGTATGCCAGCTTCTATAACACAGGGTTCCAGTTTCGATTCCCGTCCGGCTCAGAGATTTTCTTCGCTCGGGGGACTGGGTGTTTGTGTTGTGTTAATCATTTCATCGACGCAATGTGGCAAAATGGCGTCAAATAGAAAGACTTGTATCAGGTGGCCGAATAATGCTGCACGGAATCTCCCGGTCAACAATGTCATACAATCATTTCATTCCTGTCTCGCCTCCTGTTCGTAGAAGTTCTTCCTCCTTTCTCAATATGTCAATAAGTACGTTTCACTTGACAAACATTTCTTCACGATACCACTTTTCAAACAGTATCTCAGTACTTTCACCCCTTACTATTTGTGTGTGACAATGGCCTTGCCGCAGTGGATACACCGGTTCCCGTGAGATCACCGAAGTTAAGCGCTGTCGGGCGTGGTCGGCACTTGGATGGGTGACCATCCAGGCCGCCATGCACTGTTGGCATTTTTCGGGGTGAACTCAGCCTCGTGATGCCAATTGAGGAGCTACTCGACCGAATAGTGGCGGCTTCGGCCAAGAATACCATCATAACGATCGGGAGAGCGGTGTGCTGACCTCACGCCCCTCCTATCCGCATCCTCATCTGAGGATGACACGGCGGTCGGATGGTCCCGATAGGCCACTAGTGGCTTTAAGACGGAGTGCTTAATATTTGTGTGTACACGCATAGCTGTCACTTGGTAGTACACTCCAGACAAACCTCGGGGAACACTTCCAACGTTCTAAGGGAATTCGTTTCCTTTGCTATCAACAAAGTTTTCATTCTTTTGAAACCTCTTTTAGCATAGATGGTCTTCTACTATGTGGTTGGCGCGCGGATAGCGAGTACAAGTAACAGTACAGCACGAAGGACCTGAAGAAGGCGACTGGATCAGTCGTCGAAATATCATGCATGAAAATGGAAACACCAACTGACTGAACATCCTAATGTGCGCAGTTATTCCTTTTCTCCAAAAGTCTTACATTTGCGATCACAAAATTTCTTTAGTAGCTTAAGTACGAGGTCCGGTCGTTAAGTAATGTAATACATTTTTCTTTCTCGGCCAGTTTCGGGTGAAAACATGAGGAATTTGTTTTGGGACACTGTGGAATATTCCAGCTCCAGCCACTATCGTTTCATGAAGTTCCGTTAGGTGGCGACGCTATTCGTACGTAGCCGTCAAAATGGTGTGTGTAGCGGAGGTGCGTTCCCAACAGAGAAATATCATTCAGTTTCTTTTGGCGAAACAACAGAGTATTGCAGTTATTCATAGGCGCTTGCACAATGTCTACAGAGACCTGGCAGTGAACAAAAGCACAGTAAGTCGTTGGGCGCGGAGTCTGTCATCATCGCAGTAAGTTCGTGCGAACTTGTCCGATCTCCCGCGTGCCAGCCGGTTGCAGACAGCTCTGCTACTCACAGGAAATTGAAGAAACGACTTTAGCATGTTCGTTGCCACAAAAATGCAATCGAACTTCTCCATTATAACGCTAGCCCTCACACAAGTTTGCGCACACGAAGGGAGCTCACAAAACATCATTGGACTGTTCTTCCTCATCCACCCCACAGCCCGGATCTTGCACCTTTCCGACTTCCATTAGTTTGCCCCAATTAAGATGAGCTCCACGGGAAGCAGAACGTGGATGATACGGAGGCTGTTGATGGAGCCCACCCAGTGACGAGACGTAAAGCCATCGCACTGAATTGAGATTATGTTGACAAATAGTGTTTCGTAGCCAAAAGATTTGCGAATAACGTGGTGTATTGTTATCCTGAATAAAAGTAGGAAAATGTGTTGTATCACTTATTGAACGGCCCCCGTATTTTACTTATTTCACGGTCTTCCCTTTCAGTAACATTTTGCAGGAACATTCGTATTTATTAATTCTCGTCGCTTCTACCTTTTCTTTCATCCGTACTCTGTACTCTTTTGCTACTTCTACGACTCTCACCATCAGAAACTTAGTTCATCCTCCGATTCAGCCGCTACTATAATTTTCATCATCCTTCCTTTTCCCGCAATTGCGACTCTTAGTTTTTCTAATGCTATACCTGTCGGTTTCTCAGCATAATCACTGGAAATCGCTATTGGAAAAAGCGCTGAACAATGAGTGTTTACCTAAAAGACGATTGCATCGAGAAGAAAGTATTGTTTGTATCTGAGGAGCAGAATTTTCACTCACTCCCTGAGCAAACGTCCTCTACACCTGCATCAGAGTAACTTTCTATTCGTGGAAGAAAACTCGGTGAGTATTTTCTTCTCAACAGCAGCAGGTATGGTGTATTTCTTCACTCAGGATAAACTGAAACTATTGAGAAGTAATACATCTGCCTAAAATCACCGATTTTGTTCCCTAGCTGCAATCCGGCCAAAGTTTCGTTTTAAATACATGGATATATCACGTGATTCTACTTCTTACCTAAAACCATATCTTCACTAATCTATTATGTCACCTCGAATTCTCGTTACCTGGCAAATAATTAAAACTGTTGTACAGGTAAACGAATTCAGCCTTCACGCAGCCTTAATTTTTTGTGGCAGTTTGATGAGAAAAGCCACTAGTAAGACAAGTAAGTCTTTCAAAGAATACTGTATTCATCGAAGAGAATCGATGAGAAGTACATCGTGCGATGCAGGAGGGGACGCCCAGATAGCTTCACAACGCAACAGAGCCGCCTCGTAGGTCGTAATTGATGGACATAGGACTGAATGATGACGAATGATGTGGGAGTTTTGCAGAAGTATTGAGGTAACTAAACATGTTGGAAGTAATGCTGGGGCACAAGCTAGGTGTAATTACTGAACTCGAAAACTGACAAACAATTTTGATATTTAACGAAGTATTGAACATAGAAATGTGGTGGGATCATGGTAATATTGTGTGGCAACAGCTGGTGACGTAAAATGCAGTGGAAATAATAAGTAAAAATTCAAAAAGAGTAGTTGCAAGTCTTGTAATTTCTTTTTATCATATCGCTGTGACTTATTGTCACGAAAATATCGGCTCACTCAAGTGGAGGTGATCATCATCTTGAAGATAACACAAAGTGTGTTATACGCACGTGTAGCAGAATACGTGTTCAAAGCAGGAGGTACATTAGTACATTGTTCAGGATAATGATTTGGGAATTTCAATGATCAAGATTAAATTCTACATCGTCGAACATTCTCTCACTAACATTTCATTGCAGTCAGATTACACCATGTGAACAAATAGGTCCGTTACGCAAATAAACTTTTAGAAAATAACTCTTAAACAGCGTTTTCGTCTCCCGTTTTGTTGCTCTCACTCGCCGTACAAGCGCCACGCTCTTCGGGGATAGTGACTGTGCTTGCACAATCCGGCAGCCTTGACAAGATGTCTCCGGCGCCATTCGGAGACGTGAGCGTTCACTCTGTTTGGCAGCTATCGATCGTATTTGGGACGAGATGGGACGTTGTCTCCCCTACCGTCGAGCCTTTGCACAGGGGCTGCGTGCCGGCGCTTTAGGCGACGTTCGGGACCGAGCGCTAACTCTTAGCGCTCGTGATGGGGTCGCGAGTCGAATGTCTACCCGCCACTCAATTCGGTTGTGCTGACATGTGACAGTAGCGGTCACAACATTGTTCACAACTTTGTATCCCTATCACATTAAACTACACGTTCACCAAGTGCACTTAAAAAAAAAGCTCCAGGGTCTCGTGGAATCGATATCAGGTTCAATACAAAACTTCCGGTTGAGTTTGCCTCTCTTTTATCTGTAGTCTGCAGTAAAAGGCCTCTAACGAAACCCCTTGGCCGGTAGCTGGAAGAAAACACAGGTAACACCCGTCTAAAAGCAGCGCTGCAGAGGTTTTTCACAGAACTACCGTCCATTATCCTTGACATTCATTTGTTTTAGAATCTTAGAACATATTTTGAAAACAAACGTAAAGAGGTTCCTTGAATAGAACAACCTCCACCACGCCAACCAGTAAGTATTCCGGATACACCTATCATGTGGAACCCAACTTGCACTTTTCTCAAATAATATCCTGAAACCAAGGCAGTCAGGTGGATGTAGTATTATACGATTTCTGAAAACCATGTGACTCAGTACCACATCTACGCTTATTATCAAAAATATAATGTATGAGATATCAATTGAAATTTGTGGACTTTTTTGGTGAGAAGGACGCAGTATTTTAGCTTGGATCCAGAGTCATCCACAGATGTGGAAGGACCTTCGGGTGCGCCCCAGGGAAGCGTGTTGGAAACCTCTTTGTTCATGTTACCTTGCACGCAATTTAATTAATACTCACAGACTTTTTGCACATGATGCATTTATTTGTAACGAAGTACTGTCTGAAAAATGCTGAACAAATATGCAGTGTCATCTTGACACGATTTTCAAAGTGCTGGTAAGACTGACAACTTTACAAAAATGTAAATTTGTGCACTTTACAAAATTCAAGTGTACAATGAACTACACTGGGCACCAAAATTAAAGCATCAGTTTTTCGAAAGCCCGTAATTGTCTGCCACTGCCACACATAAGCCTGAAATTTGGCTGAATGGTACGTACTACCTTCCTCTGTAATGGTGCAAAAGCGTGGTGACCTGTGACGTAACTCTACAACTCGTCCGCAGCTCGTGGTCTAGTGGCTAGCGTTGCTACCTCTGGATCACGGAGTCCCGGGTTCCATTCCCGGCGCCTGGTTGGGGATCTTCTCTGCCCGGAGACTGGATGTTTGTCTTGTTCTCATCATTTCATCATCATTTGTGACAGTAGCTAGACTGAACTGCGTAAAAAATTGGACGCTGAAGAAATTGGGACTTTGTACGGACGTTGATGGCCGCACAGTTGAGCACCCAACAAACCAAACATTATCGTCACTCTCCGGCTCAACAACAAACAGTGAGGTGTCGGCACATGTGGAAAAAAGCCACAGCTAACAAGTTCATGTGACGTGTAAAGTGGGTTTATGATGTCTCACTGACACTGAATTTCGTCGCAGTTCTGCCCATTGCCAACATAGACGTGTCACACGGTTGTAAGGTCTTCACAGCCCTTCTTACCCAAATTCCTCCCCTTCTTTTGATGGCTCTGAGATGCACGTCAGAACCGCGACGCCAGGGTTAAAATCACGCAATTTTCTGATGAATGACCGTGAAAAATATTTCAGTCTCACCGCCGCTCAGAATCGACAAGAAAAGACATTAGGGGTTGGCATAAAAGGCTTCAGTGAAATTATCCCTTTGTTTTGGGACGTTGATTCCCACACAGATTGCGGTCGAATACGAAAGCATGCAGTGCGATAAGCAACGGGAAGACGTTTTTGACCATCTTGTTGATCTCTCCCTGACGTTTCATCTCTTTTCTATGGACATCGCCGTCTAGCGACCCTATTTAACGTGATCTCATTCTTTTCGAGTGAAGTACGGATGCAATTTTTGCCCTAGTGTACAGGGTGGAGCTACAAGAGAACGTTTAAAACCACTGGACGAAATCTGAACTTTGCCTGAAGCAGCGAAAAGGCCTTATGCTGTTCAATCCTCTTGTTTTACGCCTCCTGTGGCGTGATCACAGAGGGACATTGACATATGCATGAACGAAACGGCAGAGGATTCCTCTAAGACCCGCCAGTTCGACTATAACTTAGGTGGCACCCACACTCATTTATTAAGAATTTTAAAAATACGTCTTTGCAGAGAAATTCTTCGAAGTTGTGCTACATACCTGCAGGTAGGCAACCACTTGATACACCGCCAGAGCAGCTGCCCTTCTGCAGACGGCTAGCACTGCTTCGAAGATTTTCTCTGTAAAAGAGGGATGCTGGGGTGCCACTGAGGTTACTGCCGTATAGAGGGATCTCACAGGGAACATTTGTCGTTTTTTTACGCATGTGTCACTGTCACAGCCTCTGTGATCACGCCACAGGAGGGCGTGAAATAGGGGCATTGAAAAAGCGTAAGAACACTTTGCTGCTTCGAATCACGTTCAGATTTCGTCGAATGGTTTTGAAAGGTCGTTAGTTGTTCTACCTGTACACCAAAGCAAAAATTACGATCGTACTGCTCTCCAGAGATGTGAGATCACGTTCAGTATGTCAGTACGTTTGCTACAACACTATGTTCTTAGAGACGTTTGAAGCCTCAGGGAGATGTCAGCGGTATCAAAGATTATCAAGAACGTTTTCCTGTTGCCTGTCAGACTACGAGCTGTCATTTTCGACTGCGAAATGTGTGACAATCCACATCTCAAGGAAAGGCGTTGTTTTATTTACGGCCTTTTGCGCCACACACTGAGGCCTTTTCGTGTCGATTCTGAGCGCAGTGTGTCTAAAATGGTTTCCGCGGCCACTCAAAAGAAAACTACGTGATCTCAACGCTGGGCGTCGCGGTTCTGCCGTTCATCGCAGAGACGTCGAAAGAAAGATGATGACGTCTGGATTGTGGGTCGCTCAACTGCGCGGCTATCAGCGCCCGTACAATTTCCCAACCTTTGCTCAGTCCAATTTCGCCACTTCCCTGGATGGTAATGAAATGATGAGGACACCACAAACACCAAGTCATCTCGAGGCAGGTGAAAATCCCTGACCCCACCGGTAATCGAACTCGGGACCCCGTGCTCGGGAAGCGAGAACGCAGCCGCGAGACCACGAGCTGCGGACTCGAAAGAAGGGGTGAAATGTGAGTAATAGGGGCTGTGACGACAGTCGCATCGTTTGAAACGTCCACGGCGGCGTTGTGCAGAATTTTGGTGATATTTGGTGCCAGTGTGACATCATTAACCCACTTCACGCGTCACATGAACTTCCGAACCCTGTCCTTTACTTCGTATGTATCGACACCTTGCCGTTTGAATCGCTGTCGAGTTGGGGTTGGCGTCGCAGGGCGCCACGCTTTTGTACCATTAGAGAGGAACCGCTTAGGCGCTTTGGAGGCAAATTTCAAACTTAGGAGTCGCAAAAGGATATAATTGCAGGATTTCGAAAAAGTGAACCTTTAATTATGTTGTGGAGTGTATTTAACCCCCTTTAAAACAGGCAACCCAACTTTCATCATACGTCCGAGGTTCCGACGGTGTGGGTTGTAATGCCTGTCTTAAGGCGCGTGAAGTATTTTTCTGACGAGTTTTAATTTGCCCAATCTGTAGCTGAACGCAACTTCGTTTTACTTTTGAGTAGAGTACTTTCTCCCCAGAGAGAGGTGGCGCATTTGTTAAGACACACGACCTTTTAATATCTCAAGCTGTTCATAAACTACTTAAAGTACGTCTCAAGGCGGATCCTTCGAAAACGAAGGCATGGTTTCGTTCCCCCTTTTGTTACTTCGGTCGAATTTCCCCTTCTCTAATGCCTTTGTCGCAGTGGGGCGCTAAACGCAGATATTGATTCCTTTGTTTAACACTTTCACATTTGTTTTGGTTTCGGCGAGACACGGTCTTCTCGATGGGCGACAGGGTAACTCTACATTTACCGTATCGCATATCCACTACTTTATTAATTATATGACAGTGTATATATGTTTAAAAAAACATCTATTACACCTGGGGTAGAGATAAGTAGTGGCTACGAATACTATTTTGTAATTTTACGTATCTTGCCTGGTTCTGGTGTCCGGGGTTTTCTTCTAATAACATGCCAGGTCTTGTCAATTATATTCACGTTTATTTGTCATTCCAAAGTCCTTCATACATCCAATTTGATACATATTCTCTTTGATAATACAACAGCTGACAGAGAGAACTTTCCCGAACAAAAGCGATCACACAAATACCAACTGACAGACTAAAACAGAGAGACCCACAGCACTCTACTGAACTAGAACTGAACTGAACTGAACTGAACTGGCGGTGCATGGCAGCGCTCCCTATTTATAGTTCAGAAACACTGAGTGTTTCTGATATTCATTATTACAGTATCGTGAAATTAATAGTTACAATTAAAATTTACAAATATACAAAAGGTTAACAATGAGAGTATGTACAAAATAAAATATCATTTTGTTACGTAAATTTTCAGGTTAGAAATAGTAAAATTTAATATTTAAAAGTAAATATGAGTTATTTACAATAATGGGTTTCGTTAATTTAAAAGATACAAATTAATTACCGCACAGAAAATGTTCCTAACATTTGCATTAGATATGCACAAGCTGTTTCATTATTCTACAACAGTAAAAATTAGAAATATGCGTCCAAACGTAAGTAATGTAGTTAATTACGACTGCTGACAATGACCAGGTAATTATTTTGGTAATGATATTAGCTCTGGTTTACAAATTTGGGTTTGAAGTTACATATTGCTAGAAATTACGTAATTTTAGCTTTGGTTCTAGCTTTCTTGATTAAGTTACAATAACTTTTCCAAATAGAAATTTCGAGATCAATGTGCAACAACATTTGTTGTGCCCGGAAACTGACCGACTGTAGACACACATGTTTCGCAATGGGCATCATCGTGAGTGGTAGATATTTATTACCACGAACAGTTCACCCCGATAGCTGAATGGTCAGCGTGACGGATTGCCTCCTCAGGGGCCCGGGTTCGATTCCCGGCTGGGTCGGGGATTTTCTCCGCTCAGGGACTGGATGTTGTGTTGTCTTCAACATTATTTCATCCCCAACCGTCGCGTAGGTCGCCCAATGTGGCGTCGAATGTAATAAGACCTGCACCGTAAGGGGCCTCCCTGCCAATGACACCAAACGCTCATTTCTCACACCAGGAACAGAAAATTGTGAGAAACTGGGCCTTCGTAGACACAGAGAGCTGCCCGTCCAAGCTTATCGACAGAGAGCAGCTCGCACAGTAGAATCTGAGATGGTCATGGATCGTATGGGAGACGTTACATCAATAAGCGACCTTTACCTTCAATTGAATTGAGGACGTGACTTTGAAGAGTTGTTGTATAGAGTTTCAAGTTGTAAAATGTTCTCTATAACAAAAAACTAAATATTCGTTTCTAAGAATTAGTTCCTTATATAAAAGATCCTCCGTCGTCTATAAAACTTTAAAGCTGTTTTATTAGAAGTAGTAGAGAAGAGTCAACTTGGTACATATCATTCTTTAAATGTTTTACTGTAGTTTGTCATTTGTCCTTCTCGCACTTTTAGAATTCAGTAGCAGGTGGAGCTCTCCCATTCCTACGATGGCATAACACAGTGGTTCCATTGACTTACTCACGAAACTCTTTCAGGGCAGGTAAGTGCAATAACTATCGCACAAACAGCTTAACAGCTCATACATTCAAGCTGCTGAAAAGAAAAACATAAAGAAGAATAGAAAAGAAAACTGAGGATCCTTTAGGTGACGATCAGTTTGGCTTTAGCAGTGGTAAAGACACCAGAGAGGCAGTTATGACGTTGCGCTTGAAAATCGAAGCAAGATTAAAGAATCAGGACGCCTTCACAGAATCTGTCGAGCTATAAAAAGCGTTCGACAATGTGAAACGGGGCAAGATGTTCGAAATTTTGAGAAAAATAGTTGTGAGCTATCGTGAAAGACGGGTAATATGGAATATTAGGAATCAATAAGAATGGAAGACCAAGAACGAAGTGTAGTATTTCGCCGCAATTGTTTAACCTATACATCGTAGAATCGAAGTCTGAGATTGTAGAAAGGTTCAAGCGTGGAATTTAAATTCCAAGTGAAAGAATGTTAATGATAAGATTCGCTGATGAAATTGCTATTCTCAGTAAAAGTAAGGAAGAATTATAGGATGTATTGAATGGAACGAACAATCTAATGAGTACGGAATATGGATTGAGGGTAAATCGAAGCAAGACGAAAGTAATGAGAAGTATCACAAATGAGAATACTGAGAAACCTAATGTTGGAATTTGTGATCACGAAGTAGATGAAGTTAAGGAATTATGCTATCTAAGCAACAAAAAAATACATGTCGAACGGAGCATGAAAACATAAAAAGCAGACTACATTTGGTAAACATGGCGTTCCTGGCTGACAGAAGTCTGCTAGAATCAAACATAGGACTTAATTTGAGGAAAAAGTTTCTGTTAATGTACGTTTGAACACAGAATTTTGTGGCATTGAATCATGGACATTGGGAGAATCGGAACATAAGAGAATCGAAGCGTTTGAGATATGGTGCTATAGAAGAATGTGGAAAATTACGTTCACTGGTAAGAGAAGGAATGAAGAAGTTCTCCGCAGAATCGCCGAGAAAGGACACGTGGAAAACACTGATAAGAAGAAGGAACAGGAAGAGAGGAAATGTATTGAGACATCAAGCAATAACTTCCATGGTACTAGAGGAAGCTGCATATCGTAAAAACTGCAGAGGAAGAGAAGAGCTGGAATATATCCAGCAAATAACTGAAGTCGAAAGGTGTTTGTGCTACTCTGGTATGAGAGAGGAAGTATTGGCGGGACGCATTATCTGTCTGCTACACCAGCGCTCATGACGCGATTCAGGTCAGGATCCGTGTCTGTTGATGTCACATTTGGGAAGTGCTTCGATCAATTCTAGTTAGAAACCTCGACGTCATGATCTCACATAACTTGCAGAAATAACATTGCACGCCATCCATGATATACATTAGGTTAAATTCAGTAAACAGCGATAATTTTTACTTTATGAGCTTGGTAAACCATGCGTCGAAGTTTACCCGATGTGCCATTTGAGCACATTGTCGAGAGTTTGCCAAGATACTTTGCCATAAAGCACAAATATTTTATTACCTCGAAGGATTTTGTCTTACAGAACGCGGCACTTCATAATGAATAGCGAATGCTCAAACAGAAACGTGAATGATATTGAGTGTTTCCAATGGATACATAGGAAGAGTGATTGCGTTGTTAGTGTACATTACAGATTCTTAATCAGAATCAACAGCACCGGCTGATGGTAATCTGATACTGTTTTTTTTCTACGTAAATGAGAAAATGTTGAATAATATGGATGGTGCACTGACTAGTAGTTATTTTTGCACCATTAATCCAGTCCAACACTCACCTTAATTAGTTAACTAATAGGTCTCACATGTTTATAACACTTTCAAATTATGTCTGAAGTTAGTTGAAACTCGTTCGGTGCTTTCATTATCAAATTGGAAATTTGTGGTAAGGTCTTATGGGACCAAACTACTGAGATCGTTGGTCCCTAAGCTTACACACTACTGAATCTAACTTAAACTAACTTACGCTAAGGACGACACATACACCCATGCCCCATGGAGGACTCGAACTTCCGACTGGGGGAGCCGCCCGGAACGTGACAAGACGCCTGAGACCACGCGGCTACCCCTCGCGGCCTTTCATTATCAAACATTCGAGGAATATAGTATGGATAATTTACGTTCAGTTCTACGAAAAGCTACCTTCACACACATCTCAAAGATTGTGACGTATCACCTGAGTTATAAGTTGTAAAATGTATAATTTTGTTAGTGAATTCAGTGGTATATGTGGATAGTGTCTCTAAAATGAATTAGTGGCAGAGAAGTAATAAATTAAAATGTCGTGACTGATGCTAAAATTTTGCTTCCTGACCTGCGAAAATGTGGTAAGTGACAAAATTCCCCCTTTTCATTATTTTGTGGGATGAGGGGAGTTGTCGGAGAGAAAAAGATTCGAGACGCTTTGAAATGACAGTATGTAAAGTCTTCTCATTCTGAAATACTAGATGAATACAATGTGAGACATTTGATCGCTGATACTTCTGCTGCTTCTAGACACATATACAGTTTAATACATGACTTACCACTTTAAACCTTTATTGTAAGATTATACCTGGTAATGAGTAGGTTATGGCAGAATTTTAACATTTTATATTGGTCCAATAGTTATAAGAAAAATACTGAAAATCAAATCTTTTTGCATCTGGAAGCAATCAGATAGGCGACTTAGACTGGGACCAGGTCACCGTTTAGTACTATAGCCCTTCACTGCAAAAAATTTCGAGACTGGATTAATATGCAGCAGACAAGGGCTAAGATTGTAGTTTCATTGTTCCAGGTGTTCTACGTAGTCTTCCTCCACATGAGTACAACGCACAGAACAACCATATGACCATACGAGCTATCAGATAAGACCTTCTTCGGGATGTTGTTCAACTCGCACATCATATTGACCTGAATGTCGGCTATGTCATCAAAGCGTTGATCCTTCATGTGTATTTCTTCATTTTATCTTTTTGCGGCAGGTTGGTATTTGTAACACGAGGTCTCGTCCGCCGTGATGATTTTTCCAGACAGGAATTGTCCGCGTTTTGCATGTCAGTGAAGCTGTCGCACGGATCAATGCGTTGTTTTTGTTCGGGTATCAGGGTGCGCGAGTCAACCTTTGCATACACTTTTCTTTTCCTCAAAATATTCTGAAGAATGTCTTGAACACCTGATATGCAGACGTTACTCGATTGCGATGTGTGACACAACGACGTTGCGACACTACAGTCACACGTCCACTGCTTAACACTGCCTGCTCACAACCTGCTACTCAAACTGACATCTGTTGTTTGCAGTTGTCAGTCGAACTACCACCGTGATTGTAGCACTGACATCACTTGTACGGCAGAAATAAAATCAGCCTTGGAACTTTTTGGGCGGGCGGTGTAGACGTGAACAAATCCGAATAAAGGATTTGACGATAAGCGATTACAAGATTTTTAAAACGTTTCTAGAGACTCTGTTTTTGTATAAATGTGAGGAAGCAATACAGTGAAGCAATATGAAATGGGAGAACGCATGAGTCAGCAGCAAGAAAAGTGAACGGTAGAGTTCTTGTTGGGAGGATTATGAGAAAGATCAGTGCATCTGTAACTGAAAGCAATCATGTGGTTTCTTCTACACTGTTGCTCTAGCACGTAGATTCCCGCTTAACGTCGAAGAAATTCAGAGGCGCATTTCTAGGATCTGAAACTTCGGTATAGCCCACACAGAGGTGTAACAGAGCTGCAGGGAATGCACGGTGCAAAGGCTACGTTGGTCTCCAGAAAACGTGTCCAGTTATAACATACCAGCCCCCCCCCCCCCACCCTTCACAAATAATTTAATTTCTATTATTATCCTTTGAGTTGAATGTCAGCATTCTATGTTCTACGGTACACGCTCAGGGAACACTGTCGTACTTGCTAACATTTCACAGTTAAATTCTGTAAAAGACATACTGGTAGCCTTGATTGTAAAATTATTTATCTGAGTTACCCGTAAATGCAATTTCGGCCATATGGCCTCTATCAAGTGGAAAGAATTGTGTTTTAACACATTTAAAAACCATATAGTTATTGTTGTTAACATCTTTCGCATGAATAACATCAAGTCAAAACTCGTGTCCACTGTATGCATAACAGCTTACGAGCAGCACTCTTTATGTTTGTGAACTGTTCACCGATCTTAATGAAAGGGTACAGTGAGCAAACCAATGGAACCATCAGTGAACTGTGTATGATTTACGCCATTTTCAAGATGTACCTAGCTTTCGTCTAATCTTGATGCACCTAGCCTTCGTCTGATCTAGATACAGCCTTACAGATGAAGACATAACACATTAATGTGACGATCACATACATAGAATTCAGATTTGTATGCTTTGAGATGTGGCAAAGCACCATTATTTCCACTTTATAGTGGCCATATGACCGTAATTGCAACAGCGTGTTTTTCAAATAAAATTTTACAGTCAGATGCGACCATTACCTCTTTTACAAAATTTTGCATGACTATGAAACCAATTTATATTCCCTTGACATTAGGATTGACTACAACAAACAAGATTAGCAACAGCATCTAAATGGTAGCGTATGAACATTAATGGAACAGTTTATGTCCCTTTGTAGAGGAATTAAATGCCGATATCCCGTAGCCGATTGTCTTATACAAGTTCCTGTCTAATAAACAACGAAAGAAAAGAGAAATGACGAAAATTTAATTTGAGACGAGGCGTCTAGTTTTCTTTGATGACAACCTGTCGCAGCTGCTTATTCTCCTCTGGTGTGACGCGCCGCTGTGGCCTGGGAGGTAAATGAATCCGTGCGGCTTTGTAGTCGCTTGGCCGGCGGCTTAACTTTTCTCCGCTGGACCGCCTTCCACCAAGCCTATATTGCTGCTCGGACAGCTCATATAGCGACACCGTAATGCCAACAGGAGGCTGGCGCGTGAGAAAAATATAAAAGTTGTTACATTTGTTCCCGTGTCGGACCTATGTTGTGGGCAGACTGGGGTTGATGTCTGGTCAGTTGTAACAGCTGCTTCATATCATGCCGTTATATCAACATTGTTTTCCAAAATCAGGAGCAGTACAACTCATTGAACAATTTTTTGACGCTACTAGCTGTTCCTGTCCAGGCGTTGCTATGACTCAGTCTGTTTAAATGGAAAAGAAATAAAATACGAAGCACACGAGTCTGTTATGTATGAGAATTGGATGTAAGTCCTAATCTCCTTCATTCCCGTGTCTCTGTCCATCTCTTCCTCCCCCTCTCTTTTTCCATCTCCTCCTCCTCCTCCTTTTCTCTATGTTCATCACCTCTTGCGTTCCTATTTCTGTCCGTCTTCTATTGCCCCCTTCCTCCGTCCATCACCTTCTTTCCCCTCCCTTCTCCCTCCATTTCCTTCCATCCTTCTGTCTCTTTCCTGTCCCTCCCCCTCTGACTTTGAGTGTTGTTTATTGCTATTGCATATTCAGATTCTGATGCGGTATTCTAATCATAGGATTCATAAGCCAATGAATCATAAATACAACTTATCTGTTTGCTGACAACATTTTTTTGTCTGTCTGTCTGTCTGTCTGTCTCTCTCTCTCTCTCTCTCTCCCTCTCTCGATATACTACTGGCCATGACATGCTACAGACGCGAAATTTAACCAACAGGAAGAATATGTTGTGATATGCAAGTGATTACCTTTTCAGAGCATTCACACAAGTTTGGCGCCGGTGGCGACACCTACAACGTGCTGACATGAGGAAAGTTTCCAACCGATTTCTCATACACAAACACCAGTTGACCGGCATTGGATCGTGAAACGTTGTTGTGATGCCTCGTGTAAGGAGGAGAAATGCGTACCAGCACGTTTCCGACTTTGATAAAGGTCGGATTGTAGCCTATCACGATTGCCGTTTATCGTATCGCGACATTGCTGCTCGCGTTGGTCGAGATCCAATGATTGTTACCAGAATATGGAATCGGTGGGTTCAGGAGGGTAATACGGAAAGCCTTGCTGGATCCCAACAGTCTCGTATCACCAGCAGTCGAGATGACAGGCATCTTATCCGCATGGCTGTAACGGATCGTGCAGCCACGTCTCAGAGTCAACAGATGGGGACGTTTGCAAGACAACAACCATCTGCACGAATAGTTCGAAGACGTTTACAGTAGCATGGACTATCAGCTGGCAGACCATGGCTGCGGTTACCTTGACGGTGCATCACAGACATGAACGCCTGCGATGGTGTACTCGACGACGAACCTGGGTACACGAACGGCAAAACGTCATTTTTTTTTTTTTTTTTGATGAATCCAGGTTCTGTTTATAGCATCATGATGGTCGCATCCGTGTTTGGCGATATCGCGGTGAACGCACATTGGAAGTGTGTATTCGTCATCGCCATACTGGCGTATCACCCGGCATGATGGTATGGGGTGCCATTAGTTACACGTCTCGGTCACCTCTTGTCCGCATTGACGGCACTTTGAACAATGGACGTTACATTTCAGATGTGTTACGACCCGTGGCTCTACCCTTCATTCGATCCCTGCGAAACCCTACATTTCAGCAGGATAATGCACGACCGCATGTTGCAGGTCCTGTATGGGCCTCTCTGGACACAGAAAATGTTCGACTGCTGCCCTGGCCAGCACATTCTTCAGATCTCTCACCAATTGAAAACGTCTGGTCAATGGTGGCCGAGCAACTGGCTCGTCATAATACACCAGTCACTACTCCTGATGAACTGTGGTATCGTGTTGAAGCTGCATGGGCAACTGTACCTGGATACGTCATCCAATGTCAGTTCTAGTATAATATATTTGTCCAATGAATACCCGTTTATCATCTGCATTTCTTCTTGGTGTAGCAATTTTAATGGCCAGTAGTATATATACAGGGTGAGTCACCTAGCATTACCGCTGGATATATTTCGTAAACCACATCAAATACTGAAGAATCGATTCCACAGACCGAACGTGAGGAGAGGGGCTAGTGTAATTGGTTAATACAAACCATAAAAAAATGCACGGATGTATGTTTTTTAACACAAACCTACGTTTTTTTTTAAATGGAACCCCGGTAGTTTTGTGAGCACATCTGAACATATAAACAAATACGCAATCAGTGCCGTTTGTTGCATTGTAAAATGTTAATTACATCCGGAGATACTGTAACCTAAAGTTGACGCTTGAGTACCACCCCTCCGCTGTTCGATTGTGTGTATCGGAGAGCACCGAATTACGCAGGGATCCAAAGGGAACGGCGTTGGACCTTAGGTACAGAAGAGACTGGAACAGCACATTACGTCCACATGCTAACACCTTTTTACTGGTCTTTTTCACTGACGCACATGTACATTACCGTGAGGGGTGAGGTACACGTACACACGTGGTTTCCGTTTTCAATTACGGAGTGGAATAGAGTGTGTCCCGACGTGTCAGGCCAATAGATGTTCAATGTGGTGGCCATCATTTGCTACACACAATTGCAGTCTCTGGCGTAATGAATGTCGTACACGCCGCAGTACATCTGGTGTAATGTCGCCGCAGGCTGCCACAATACGTTGTTTCATATCCTCTGGGATTGTAGGCACATCACGGTACACATTCTCCTTTAACGTACCCCACAGAAAGAAGTCCAGAGGTGTAAGATCAGGAGAACGGGCTGGCCAATTTATGCGTCCTCCACGTCCTATGAAACGCCCGTCGAACATCCTGTCAAGGGTCAGCCTAGTGTTAATTGCGGAATGTGCAGGTGCACCATCATGCTGATACGACATACGTCGACGCGATTCCAGTGGGACATTTTCGAGCAACGTTGGCAGACCATTCTGTAGAAACGCGATGTATGTTGCAGCCGTTGCAGCTGTTTGGGCCCCTGCAATGAAGTAAGGACCAATGAGGTGGTCGCCAATGATTCCGCACCATACATTTACAGTCCACGGTCGCTGTCGCTCTACCTGTCTGAGCCAGCGAGGATTGTCCACGGACCAGTAATGCATGTTCCGTAGATTCACTGCCCCGTGGTTTGTGAAACCCGCTTCATCGGTAAACAGGTACAACTGCAACGCATTCTCTGTTAATGCCCATTGACAGAATTACACTCCATGATTAAAGTCATCACCATGTAATTGCTGATGTAGCGACACATGAAACGGGTGAAAGCGGTGACGATGCAGTACGCGCATGACACTACTTTGACTCAGCCCACCGGCTCGCGCAATGTTCCGTGTACTCATGTGTGGGTTCATGGCAACAGCAGCTAACACACCAACTGCACCCACTGCTCCTGTGACGGGCCTGTTACGGACCCGTTTTCGTGCTACGACCATACCTGTTGCATACAGTTGGCGGTAGATGTTTTGCAATGTGCGGCACGTTGGATGCTCTCTGTCCGGGTACCGTTCTGCAAAACCCTGCAGGCTTCAGCTGCATTTCTCCGCCTTTTCAGAGTTCGAATACACCATGGTCACAGTTCCTACAACACTGCACTAGCACAGACGTCTGGTAACACGGTGTACTAGAGTTGGTCTGCGTGCGGAGACGAATGTAGAATAACAATAGCAGCAAGCGCTACATGCGGACACTGCGACAGCTAGACCAAACCACAACAGTGCACTACAGCCACACTCGTAAACACGGTCGTCATCGTAAACATGTCCCTGCAGATGCTGCTCGGCGACCGTGGCCCGTGTTTGTTACAACACGCAACTGAACGTCGGAGGTTTCAAGCGTCAACTTTAGGTTACAATATCTCCGGATGTAATTAACATTTTACAATGCAACAAACGGCACTGATTACGTATTTGTTTATATGTTCAGATGTGCTAACAAAACTAACGGGGTTCCATTTAAAAAACGTAGGTTTGTGTTAAAAAACATACTTCCGTGCATTTTTTTATGGTTTGTATTAAACAATTACACTAGCCCCTCTCCTCACGTCCGGTCTGTGGAATCGGTTCGTCAGTATTTGATGTGAATTACGAAATATATCCAGCGGTAACGTTAGGTGACTCACCCTATATATATATATATATATATATATATATATATATATATATATATATATATATATATTATTGGTGTTTTGCCCTTAAAGAGCGCATTTGGACTAAACTACATGGCCAGTTCCTTTCGCTGCCTTCCTTGCTGCCCAAACTTCCCTCATTCGCTCGCTGTGTTTCTGTTTCCGGTCCTCTGTCCATGCTTTTTGTCGATTTGTGTCTTCGGCTTCATCTTCATTGCCTTTTTGGTTGCCCATATTTCTTTCATCTTCTGGCTGTGATCTTGCTTGCGTTCTTCGGTCCATTTTATGCCTGTTCGTTTGTCACATTGTATCTCATGTAGTTTACTTTTCTTAATGATGTTTCTGAATTTTATTCTGTCGTTTATTGTGTCTGCTGTTATGTTGAGTTGGTTCTGGTCGTTTTCTACCTCTGCCACCCATTTGTTGTTCCTAGTGGTTACCCAGTCAAAGATCTGTTTGCTCAGCCTGTGTGATGGCATTCTGTATAGGTGTCCATAGAATTGTAGTCTGCGTTTTCTAATCTTTTCTGTGATTGGCTCCGTATGTTTGTACAGTTCCTCTGTAGGTTTCTTGATCCATATTCCATTGTTGTTAGTTGCGCCAAATATTTTCCTAAGTATTTTCCGTTCTACTTTTTCTAATTGTCTGATACTTGTATGCCCTAGGATTAGTGTGGTCTCTGCTGCATATAGTGCCTCGGGGAACACCACCGTGTCGTAATGGCGTAATTTGGCTTTTTGTGAGATAGACTTCTTGTTGTAATGATTCCACACTGCTTTGTATGCCTTGTCCAGTTTAGTCTTTCTTTCTTCGTTTGAGTCTCTGTTACGTCCACTCATTTGTAGTGTTTCACCGAGGTATTTGAAGTTTGCCGTTTTGTAAATCGTGCCATACTTTGTGTTCAGAGACGAGAGTTTCTTTGTGCTCATAAACTGTGTCTTTTCGTAAGAGATCTGTAATCCAGGTTTGGAAGCGATTTCGTGCAGTTTTTCAGTAGCGTCTTTTGTTTCCTTTATACCTTTCGTGACAATCGCCAAATCGTCTGCAAAAGCCAGGCATTTAATCTGTAGATTTCCTAAGGTTATCCCCTGTTGTGATGTTTCCCATTGTTTTATGACCTTATCTAACACCAGATTGAAAAGGAGAGGTGAGAGGCCATCGCCTTGTCGGACACCTGTGCGAATTTCAAAGGGCTCTGATAGTTCCCCACAGAACTTTACTTTGGAGATCGTGTTAGTTAAAGTTTGCTCTATGATAGCCCGTGTTCTGTTGTCTACTTTGTATTCTGCTAGAATTTTGAAGAGAGTTTTCCTGTCGATAGAGTCGTACGCCTTTTTGAAGTCAACAAAGGTAATGATCAGGTTCTGTTTGTGTTGTAAAATCATTTTCAGGTTCCAAATTTGTTCCGGACAAGACCGCCCTTTACGGAAGCCTACTTGGTATTCCCCAATCAAGTGGTCGGTCTGGCATTATGGTCTGTTCAGTAAAGCTTTAGAGAGGATCTTGTATGTGACCGGTAGTAGGGATATTCCTCTGTAGTTGTTCGGGTCAATCTTGTCACCTTTTTTGTGTAGTGGGTGTATCAGGGCAGTTTTCCAGTCGTCAGGAATTTTCATGGTCTTCCAGATGTCTTCCAAGATCCTGTGGATGTCTTTGGTAAGTTCTGGGTCTTGTAACTTCCAGATTTCCGCGATGATGCCATCTTCTCCTGGTGCTCTACGATTCTTGAGTGCCTTGATTATTTCTTTAACTTCTTCTAGAGTTGGAGGTTCACTATCTGGATTGTATGTGCTCGTTTCTGTCATCATTTCTTCCATAGGGGGGTCCGTGTTGAGCAGTTTTTCAAAGTACTTTGCCAGAATGTCACAACTGTTTTTGGTATAGGTTTCTAGGGTTCCATCCGGTCTTCTGAAGCACAAGTTGGGTGGTTGATATCCAGTCATATTTTCTCTGAACGTTCTGTAGAAGTTTCTTGTATTGTTCTTCATGAAGTCTGATTCGATCTCTGTCAGTCGCCGTTTGTCATACTGTCGTTTTTCACTGCGAATGATTTTGCTTGATTGCTTCTGTGTTTTCAAGAAGCTCGTCCAATTCTCTTGGGATTTATGGCTACTAAATTTTTTCCATGCACTGATTCGTTGGTCAATAGCTTGGTCACATTTGTGGTTCCACCAACGGTGGATATACACTCCTGGAAATGGAAAAAAGAACACATTGACACCGGTGTGTCAGACCCACCATACTTGCTCCGGACACTGCGAGAGGGCTGTACAAGCAATGATCACACGCACGGCACAGCGGACACACCAGGAACCGCGGTGTTGGCCGTCGAATGGCGCTAGCTGCGCAGCATTTGTGCACCGCCGCCGTCAGTGTCAGCCAGTTTGCCGTGGCATACGGAGCTCCATCGCAGTCTTTAACACTGGTAGCATGCCGCGACAGCGTGGACGTGAACCGTATGTGCAGTTGACGGACTTTGAGCGAGGGCGTATAGTGGGCATGCGGGAGGCCGGGTGGACGTACCGCCGAATTGCTCAACACGTGGGGCGTGAGGTCTCCACAGTACATCGATGTTGTCGCCAGTGGTCGGCGGAAGGTGCACGTGCCCGTCGACCTGGGACCGGACCGCAGCGACGCACGGATGCACGCCAAGACCGTAGGATCCTACGCAGTGCCGTAGGGGACCGCACCGCCACTTCCCAGCAAATTAGGGACACTGTTGCTCCTGGGGTATCGGCGAGGACCATTCGCAACCGTCTCCATGAAGCTGGGCTACGGTCCCGCACACCGTTAGGCCGTCTTCCGCTCACGCCCCAACATCGTGCAGCCCGCCTCCAGTGGTGTCGCGACAGGCGTGAATGGAGGGACGAATGGAGACGTGTCGTCTTCAGCGATGAGAGTCGCATCTGCCTTGGTGCCAGTGATGGTCGTGTGCGTGTTTGGCGCCGTGCAGGTGAGCGCCACAATCAGGACTGCATACGACCGAGGCACACAGGGCCAACACCCGGCATCATGGTGTGGGGAGCGATCTCCTACACTGGCCGTACACCACTGGTGATCGTCGAGGGGACACTGAATAGTGCACGGTACATCCAAACCGTCATCGAACCCATCGTTCTACCATTCCTAGACCGGCAAGGGAACGTGCTGTTCCAACAGGACAATGCACGTCTGCATGTATCCCGTGCCACCCAACGTGCTCTAGAAGGTGTAAGTCAACTACCCTGGCCAGCAAGATCTCCGGATCTGTCCCCCATTGAGCATGTTTGGGACTTGATGAAGCGTCGTCTCACGCGGTCTGCACGTCCAGAACGAACGCTGGTCCAACTGAGGCGCCAGGTGGAAATGGCATGGCAAGCCGTTCCACAGGACTACATCCAGCGTCTCTACGATCGTCTCCATGGGAGAGTAGCAGCCTCCATTGCTGCGAAAGGTGGATATACACTGTACTAGTGCCGACATTGTGCATGCTCTGTTGCCTGTGTCTATGTGCCTGTGGTTCTGTCAGTGTGATGTATCTGACCCCAGGAATGTGTCAATAAAGTTTCCCCTTCCTGGGACAATGAATTCACGGTGTTCTTATTTCAATTTCCAGGAGTATATATATATATATATATATATATATATATATATATATATATATATATATATATATATATACAAATGTTCATTTGTGTATTGTGTAAAAATATAAAGTAAATCGCTCAAGAACTTCCCACATTTTTGGTAATAACGTTTCTCCTTCAAACATTGCATACATACATACGTCTATTAAAATACGTATACGAAAACAAGGCCATATCCGAATGTAAAGTTGAGTCAAAATTTCAAAGCAAATGTTGACTAACTTTCGGAGATTTAAAATTTTGTACAAGTGAACATTTACATTATTATTCATTTCCCTTATAATTATTACATTTACACTGAAGTGCCAACGAAAATGGTACACGTGCCTAACATCGTGTAGGGCCCCAAAATCACGCAGAAGTGCCGCAACAGGACGTGGCATGTAGTCAACTAATGTCTAAAGTAGTGCTGGAGGGAATTGACACCATGAATCCAGCCGGGCCGTCTGTAAATCCGAGGGGGTGGAGGCCTCTTCTGAAAAGCACGTTGCAAGGCATCCCAGATCTGCTCAATTACGTTCGTGTTTGGGGAGTTTGGTGACCATCGGAAGTGATTACACTCAAAAGAGTGTTCCTGGAGCCACTCTGTAGCAAGTCTGGAAGTGTGGGGAGTCGCATTGTCCTGCTGGAATTGTCAAGTCCGTCGGAAAGCGCAATAGACACGAAGGAATGCAGGCGTTCACACAGGATCTATTTGAATTCGCATGCCTGTACCAGTTTCTTTGGGGCTTCAATGTATGTTTATATACTGTATGTGGCGCTCTAGTAGGTATATAAAAATACGGACCTATTCGAACGCAACGCTGTGTCAATGTTCCAAAGCAATCAGTAACTATCTTTCGGAAATACATGATTTTTAACAAACGAATATTTTTATTTTTATTTACATAGGTAATGGGTCGTTTTCCATTTAACTTTTATTCATTTGTTATTTATGTTCGTCCATTGGTTGGACTGCAGACTGTTCTTCAGCCTTTGATTTGCAAATAAGAAGCAACATAATATTTGAAGTCAATAAAGCAGTGATGGTGCACGCGGCGTGATACTGATATTGTACGTTTTTACTATTGACTGTAGTGGAGGCTCTGTCTGCTGTTCCTTTTAGGTAAGAAATTGGTCTGTGGATGTGACGTAGAGGATAGTAGGGGAGAGATGTCTAAGTTGTAGCACTTTTGATGTTTTATTTATCACGCCGAAACAGAAAGCTACAAAATAAGTTAAACAATGCTATTTTCAACGGAAGGCTGTTGTTTTCAATATCTGAGAACAATAAACACACTCCAAAGTAACACATAAATTTCTAAGCCTATGAAAGTGATACAAATGAGGAATCTGGATTTGTATTATTCTTATAAACCTTGTCCCTGTGCTTAAAAATATGTACTGGTCTAAGGAAATGTTCCGTATATTTGTTCTTACATCGATATTTGGAGGCATTATAGTAAAACTTTTTCATTCCTTTCCGTACACTGTTGTCAGGTTGTGACACTCCCTCTGCTAAATACCACACCAACCTGTTTAATCCCCTTGAGTGTTAGAACTTTTTGTGTCACATATCGCTGTCCGGTATTTAATTGTCCATACTAACTCAGGAAGAAGGTTTCACATTCTCTTGTTAGAAACGAGCGGGTTCGGGTGTTAATCTCATGATTTGGCTTGATCGCAGGAGGTAAGTCACAGAGACTTCAGGCAAGGGATTGGATCCCCAGGGCACTGCAATTTGCGGAAGTCGGTTCAAGTATCGCCCTGTTACGCGCTTTGTAGACAAATACGGTTTTCTCCTTTGAGGGCCATCTGCCGCTAAGCCACTGCAGGTCCCCAGTGTATCTTTGAGCGTTGCGAATTGAGCAACCTGTATGCAGATCTGAGAACGGACCGCCACGGCTCTCCTCGGCCACCGTGAGAAAATCGAAGCCAAAAATTGCAAATTTCAGCGGGGCCTCCTATATCCACGTAAATGAAGCTACACCTCGGTGGTCGCGTTGGCTATGGGACTGAGTTATCTCTTCCACGTGGAGTGTGCAAAGTGTGGAATTAGGGTTAGAGGAGAATAATTTTGGACAGTTGTTCTCCTGCCGTGAAGGGAGCAGAGACTTCTGGTCCCGGCGCCAAGTGGTGCGCAAGCTTACTGACGTCAACTAGGGCTACCATTAATTGAACAGCGATCGTCACGGTCTGGTGCCTAAATTTTTCTGCATGGTTTTCTCTATTTTAGGTTTCCGAATCTTGAGAAAATTGGCCAAGCATTCTTCATTTTATCCAGAACCAGTCTACATTAAGAGTACACTCAGGCTTTACCTACTGTCGTCGGCAGACTCCCACTTGACGTTTCCCTGCTGTCTTCCTTCCCTCAAACAGCGTATTAATTCAGAATTTCTGACTCAGTGTCAGAACTATCCTTGTTCTCCCCATCTTTACCTATTTTTGGTTTCTTTCCTCCAGGTCATTTCCCAGTTTTTCTCTCTCTTCTCCGGAACAGTTTCCAGATTTGTTTCCTTGCCTACTACTGCCATACATTTCTATTAAGAGTTATTACTCACATTCGACAGAAACTTTTCGAGGAAATTACTTGTTGTTGTTTTTGTTGTGATCTTCAGTCCAGAGACTGGTTTGATGCAGCTCTCCATGCTACTCTATCCTGTGCAAGCTTCTTCAACTCCCAGTACCTACTGCAGCCTACATCTTTCTGCTTAGTGTATTCATCTCTTGGTCTCCCTCTACGATTTTTACTCTCCACGCTGCCCTCCAATACTAAATTGTTCATCCCTTGATGCCTCAGAATATGCCCTATCAACCGGTCCCTTCTTCTAGTGAAGTTGTGCCACAAATTTCTCTTCCCTCCAATTCTATTCAATACCTCCTCATTAGTTATGTGATCTACCCATTTAATATTCAGCATTCTTCTGTAGCACCACATTTCGAATGCTTCTATTCTCTTCTTGTCTAAACTATTTATCGTCCACGTTTCACTTCCATACATGGCTACACTACATACAAATACTTTCAGAAATGACTTCCCGACACTTAAATCTATACTCGATGTTAACAAATTTCTCTTCTTCAGAAACGCTTTCCTTGCCACTGCCAGTCTACATTTTGTATCCTCTCTACTTCGATCATCTTCAGTTATTTTGCTCCCCAAATAGCAAAACTCATCTACCACCTTAAGCGTCTCATTTCCTAATCTAATTCCCGCAACATCACCCGATTTAATTCGACTACATTTTATTATCCTCGTATTGCTTTTGTTGATGTTCATCTAATATCCTTCTTTCAACACATAGTCCATTACTTAACATAGTATTAATTAGACTGACATTTCTGAAATACCAAATATTCATTAACATATCAATTGTAATTAGTACTTTTATCATTATTATTATTATTATTATTATTATTACCATCTTTATTCTTACAACGAAGGTAAGATTCTTGTTAACTTTACTCTAGGTTACTAATCGCTTCCTCAGGAATTGGCCTGGTGACTTAAGTGATTTCACAAAATACAGGCGCTTCTAAACAGAACTATATATTGTATTTTGCTGCCTTTCCTACATCCTGGGATCCTAGACAGAACGTTCTTCATGTCATGTGGTACTGATACCTGGGTGCTAATGATGAAGGAGTGAAATGAGCTTTAACGTTCAACTTTCGACCGACCTTGATACACAGATCCTTAGAATTCAATTTCTTATGAGCCAGATTCATTAATGATTGCATCACGTGGGACTGAAACATCACTGAAGAGGTCTAATCTCTCATGTGACTCACATACAACAGTGACAGGATTTTCAGTGGCAGTCGTTCGATCGGTATGTACTAACTGACCGTACAGGATAGTTCTACATCCAGCTGTTGAGGCTATTACTTCCAGAGCTCTGCATATTCGCCAGATATGGTGTGGGAACATCTTATTGTCCCACTTCCGTTATTCTTTCTTCACAAAGATAGGACAGCCTTATATAATTCGGTTCGTGATCTCAGAGTGTACCCCATAAATTATATTTTTTTCGAGGATAGTTTTCACTACAGCTTTTTATAGACTGTCTCCCTCAAATTCTTGCAGTGAAATTCAGTACCTTGGACGCCTTGAGTGCCCTTTAATCAATATCGCCCTTACACCCAGCATTAAGCCGGCCGGAGTGGCCGAGCGGTTCTAGGCGCTACAGTCCGGAACCGCGCGACCGCTACGGTCGCAGGTTCGAATCCTGCCTCGGGCATGGATGTGTGTGATGTCCTTAGGTTAGTTAAGTTTAAGTAGTTCTAAGTTCTAGGGGACTGATGACCACAGCAGTTAAGTCCCATAGCGCTCAGAGCCATTTGAACATCCAGCATTCAAGCAAGTATAAAACACCTAGGGGGCTACATTCCCATCACAAAGCTAGAGAAGTAGTTTTCATTCTGCTGGGCACGAGGCCACGCAGAGACCCATGGAAACCAATTAGCAGATACTATAGCCAAGCAAGAAAACACTGGAAACACTATCATTCAATACATCCCTACATGCTGTATCGTCTGTGTTGAGTCATACGATGGTAGGAACTGGCCTGGGTGAACTGTACAGACAGTGAGTTGCACCCACAGTACGTGACTGTGGCTCGCCATCTTACAACCCTTCACAGATGAATGGCCCTTCTTTTCGGACAAGACGCAGCCCTAAGACTCATAGAGTCCTTTCATAGCGAGCGTACCTTCCAAAAAATGCACAACGGACGTTGTGCACACATCTGAGTACGTCACATTTTAGTTTATGGCATTTTATGGTAAGATGCGGCGTCAGAGACTAGATTTCCAGTGGACACTCCCTCTGCTTTATCAGAAGATGACACGAACGTGGTACAACTTACTTTTTTTAACTCTCTAAATCAGTTTCCTAAATTATTTCGGACTGTGTTATCCGTTGATTATTAAGTATTCCTCAAAAATGGTTCAAATGGCTCTGAGCACTATGGGACTTAACAGCTATGGTCATCAGTCCCCTAGAACTTAGAACTACTTAAAGCTAACTAACCTAAGGACATCACACAACACCCAGTCATCACGAGGCAGAGAAAATCCCTGACCCCGCCGGGAATCGAACCCGGGAACCCGGGCGTGGGAAGCGAGAACGCTACCGCACGACCACGAGCTGCGGACAAGTATTCCTCATCAGTGTTGGCTGTATACCAGTTTCATAATTATACATTTCAGAATATGATACTGTTCGTAGGCACTTTTTAAACAACAAAAACGTCCTATCATTCAATCGCCCTTAAAGCCTTCATCTTACACATCAACTTGTTTTAAGAGTCAAAGCTGTCATCAACAGCTTGCCCACAGTTATCACATCAGAAAGAGAAATTACGGCGGTCA
This sequence comes from Schistocerca serialis cubense, assembly GCF_023864345.2. Classification (NCBI taxonomy): domain Eukaryota; kingdom Metazoa; phylum Arthropoda; class Insecta; order Orthoptera; family Acrididae; genus Schistocerca; species Schistocerca serialis. The sequence goes on along the minus strand of NC_064644.1, from coordinate 458,100,788 downwards.
AAATGCAAAACCTAAACTCACCGGAAAAAATTGTAGTCACCCCTTAAAAGACAGTCTGTTCGCTTTGGATATCTGAAGATATGTAGAAATGCCGCCAAGTGATTTATGTCACAGCAGTAAAGTGGTGTGTGTAGCTGTATGCAATTAATGCAGTAAACTGATTTGACGTTACAGCTATCGTGCATGAAATGCCCATAATCGGACCGTGGTTGAATTTGTGCAATGTGTTGACGTACGTTGCGACTCCACCTTGCACGTCGTTCCACACCTATCCGTCGGCAATGTAGCCAACGACCAAAGCCGCAAAGACCACGTTCTCCAGTCAATAGACAGCTACCCGCGCGGCGCGAAAATCGGAGTGTGGTATCACATATACCCTGGTTATAAATGAAGTGCAGCCACTCATGGAGGTTCAGTGTGGGCTTCAATTATCATACGGCAGTGAAACTTGATAGGTTGCTAATGCGTTAGTTCGGAGCCGATTTACGCTGGAAGAACAACCAGTTCCAGTTTTGGTCACCAGGTGCAAATTTGGCTCTGCGACTGTGGCTGTGTGACTGTGTGTCATCTACGCTGTCATTTCACAAGCCATAACGTGAGTGAACAGAATGGCTATCGAGAAGTCAGACTGTTTATTATTGTTGTTGTTGTGGTCTTCAGTCCTGAGACTGGTTTGATGCAGCTCTCCATGCTACTCTATCCTGTGCAAGCTTCTTCATCTCCTAGTACCTACTGCAACCTACATCCTTCTGAATCTGCTTAGTGTATTCATCTCTTGGTGTCCCCCTACGATTTTTACCCTCCACGCTGCCCTCCAATACTAAATTGGTGATCCCTTGATGCCTCAGAACATGTCCTACCAACCGATCCCTTCTCCTGGTCAAGTTGTGCCACAAACTTCTCTTCTCCCCAATCCTATTCAATACTTCCTCATTAGTTATGTGATCTACCCATCTAATCTTCAGCATTCTTCTGTAGCACCACATTTCGAAAGCTTCTATTCTTTCTTGTCCAAACTATTTACCGTCCATGTTTCACTTCCATACATGGCTACACTCCATACAAATACTTTCAGAAATGAATTCCTGACGCTTAAATCTAAACTCGATGTTAACAAATTTCTCTTCTTCAGAAACGCTTTCCTTGCCATTGCCAGTCTACATTTTATATCCTCTCTACTTCGACCATCATCAGTTATTTTGCTCCCCAAATAGCAAAACTCCTTTACTACTTTAAGTGTCTCATTTCCTAATCTAATACCCTCAACATCACCCGACTTAATTCGACTACATTCCATTATCCTCGTTTTGCTTTTGTTGATGTTCATCTTATATCCTCCCTTCAAGATTATTATTAGTGAAACTATTTTTGTGAACGCCAACAATTGCAGTGCTGCCTTGAGAGAGTATCGCCGACAGAGACAGGTCTGAGGAAAGACACGATATCATTATGAGGATTAAAGAACATGATAATAAAGTTCTAAAACACGGGTGAGCTTGGTATGTCACGTGGAACAGGAAGGCGTCCTATCCCAGTAGAAGATATTGACGATTTTGCTGTTGCTGTAACTGACTACGCAGCACGTACAGAAGGTAGCGCTAGTGCTCGCACAGTATGATGAGATTTGTCGATCCCATGGTTAACAGTATGAAAAGTCTTACGGTCTATGTTACACAGATACCCGTTCAAGAATAGACGGTGCAGCAACTGAAATCTAATGATCCGTAGCAACGTACTGAATTTGCTCTTCGCTTTCTGGCACGGGTCGAAGCTGATGACATGTGACAGGGGTATATTCAGTGACGAGGCATATTTTACATTACATGGTGCAGTGAATACAAACAACTGCAGAATTTGGGGTACTATTAAAAACCGCGTGTTGTGCACGAAGGGTAATTGCACTCGCCGTATGTGACTGTATGCTGGGTGTAAGGGTGATGTTGATTGAAGAGAATAGACTCAGAGGGCCAGTCAAGAGTACCATGACCTCTGTACGTCATCGAGCCCTCCTAGTACAGCATGTGAGTCCTGCTTTGGAAGACCGCAGCTGTGTGGACACCACGGTTTTCTCTCAATATGTGGCAACACTTCATGTCTCTCACCCAGTCAAAGACCTACTTAACGCTACCTTCCAAGAACATGTTATTCTAGACGCTTTCCATATGCATGGACTGCAACGTCACCTGATCTGGTACTATATGACTTTTCAGTCTTGGGGATACGTAAACGAACGCGCCAACCAGGGACACATTTGGTGTCCTACCTGATATGAAGGCCACTATACAGGAATACACTGTCCAGATTTCATTGGAACTGCCACGAGAAATTGTTGATCACGTCGTTTCGCGGATGCAACATCTCGTCAGCGTTTCCTGTGCTCGTATTGGACAAGTTGTGTAAACGGCGGCTAATAATAAAATCAACATTTTGCCTTTCTCGCTTGCTTGATGCTTGCTGCCCACATTCTGTTCCTAATCCGTTCTATTTGGAAACATTTCTGTGCGTCTTCCTTGCATTCACTGCACTAGATTAGCACCTGGTGGCCAAAATTGGGACTAACTGTTTTTCATGTGTAGATACTTTCATATTAACGTGTTAGAATACCTGCGAAGTTTCGCTGCTATACGATGGTTACAGCTCACACTGGTCCTTCATGAGTAACTGCCCATTAATTATAACCACCCGGAGTATGTGATAGCGGTTATTTAGCTTTGTTTTCTACAAACCAATAAAGGTGAAGTATATACTATTGTGAACACGGCCTACCCATTGTGTATACAAGGAAAAGTCGACAAGAGTGCCGTAAAAAACCCTAAGCGGTAATAACTAGAGACAAATCAGTTTCAAAGGCAACAAAAAATTTCTGTCTTAGTGAAAAATAGCTCTAAGCACTATGGGACTTAAGATCTGAGGTCGTCAGTCCCCTATACTTAGAACTACTTAAACCTAACTAACCTAAGAACATCACACACATCCTTGCCCGAGGCAGGATTCGAACCTGCGGCCGCAGCAGCAGCGCGTTTCCGGACTGAAGCGCCTAGAACCGCTCGGCCACAGCGGCCGGCAAAAACAGCATTCCATGGTCGTTTTCCAGCTGGGTAACGCTCGGCCTCATACCGCTGTTGTAACCCAACATTCTCTACAGAGTGTCGACACGTTGCCTTGGCCTTCTCCGTCACCAGATCTGTCACCAATCGAGCACATATGGGACACCGTCGGACGACAACTCCAGCGTCATTCCATGTATTGACCGACCAATTACAACAGGCATGGAACTTCATCCCACAAATTGATATCCGGCACCTGTGCAACATAATGCACGCACGTTTGCGGTTTTTCATTGAGTTTTCTGGCGGTTACGCGGGCTATTAATGTACCAGTATTTCACATGTGCATTGGCTTACCTGGCGCTTACATTAACCTGTGATCTTGCAATCTTATGCACTTAAACATGATACTTAGACAAACATACTCCAGAAATTTCGTTACTCTATATTAATTAATTTTTGGCACAATTTCACCGTTAATGGTGATGAAGTATGGACAGTTACGTCTCATGCATTTTATAAAGTACTGAACAGCTGTTTCGGGGAGTTTTCCGCCATGTACAACAGTCCTCCATTGTTCATTACACAATATATTATCACACATATTAATTTATTACTGTATCTTCAGACAGTTCCCATACCTGACAGTAAAATTCTTTAAATTTCAACTTCCATGCCTTCGACAATCATATGGCACCGCTTACTTCCCATTCGGCGGGATGTAGTATCAGACATTTTAAACGATAACAATTATCTGGAATGGGAATCACACAGCAATGAGACAAGATGCTGAGGAAAGCGTTCGACATTTTGATGGAAGCTCGAAATCAATCTACGCAGTGGGAGTGTTGAGTAGGTCGATACCTCTTGACGCTAAAATGACATTGGTCCTTTCTAATACCTGATGTACCGATAATCCTTTTCCCGAAGTACCATCTTCGAATGGGATAGGTAAGGCGGTGAGGTGGCATAGGGGGAGGACTGTGCACCCTCCGCCACTTATCGCACGTGGCTTTGGAAGGTCTCTATATAGACGTAGGAGCACGCACACAGACTAAATAGGGACCAGCCGAGCAGACATTTTGGCGCGTAACGCTGAACAGGCGGCCAGTCCACCAGGACGCATCGTCGCTAATTAACTGTGTTTGCTGCGAATTACGCCTCCATTCAGCGGTAATTACGATCTCATCAAACCATAAAGCCAGACTCCTGCTGCAACAGCAAACAGGGTAGAGCACCCATATTATGTACGTGTAGAAGGCTTCCTCTTGAGAATACGGCCCACAAAAATGTCACCGACTGAACACATGGAGGGTACGGCCGTTTCGTTCTGGTCTCTCCGAAAGACACTCCGCAGTCAGCAGCAATGAGACGCGTAATCTTAGTAAAGTCTCCATAGAAGCTGTAGTCCCTCATGTGATACCATGATGTCTGATATTCTATTACCAAAAGTGATTTTTTTTCGGACTTGCAGATTCCCGTCCAAAAGAACTAGGGGAACACGGGTACAACGTTTGGTATGTTCAATATATCTCGACACAGCCCGTACCTGTAGTCTTATTGCACGGCTTGAAATCTTCGCTTTCAATTAAGGTGATAATTAAAATCATTCACCGTATATTGGCTGTGTTATGCATTACCGTGTCAGGTGACTCCTCAGAAGGAAGTGAGTACCTGAGTCCCAGTCTTCTCCAGTGAGGTACACATATGTCAGTTGCTATTTGTGGACATTGTATTCAGCCGAGCACATGCAGTGCGACATCTTAATATGTTAGAAGTTGGAAAAGCGATCTGTTTGATCCAAGAACGATTGACTTTCGATCGTATTGCCGCTCGTGCCATTTCCTCTCCATGTTTCACCCATGCACTGAGAACACGCTTCAGGGAGACTGGTCGCTAGACAAGACGAGTTGGACAAGCTCGCCGACGCATTACAGCACCACGTGGAGACCGATATCTGGCCATCTCTGCATTGTTGCGTCGTACGGATACAGCCAGAACACTGCAAGATGATCTCAGAAGGACCACTGGAGCCGCTGTATGTGATCAGACTGCAATGAACAGGTTACAAGAAAGGACCTTACGACCCAGTCGTACTTTTCGAGTACCCTGCCGGTCGCCGTTTCCTGTCAACTCGCAACTTCGTCAAAGGTGAGACGCGTTGTTAACAAACGAGTCCAGATATCCTCTGACGCAAGGTGATGCCTTGTTTGTGCGCAGAGGCCCGCGATGAGCGGTACCTGTAAAAATGTCCAGAAAATCGACTGGTTTCCAAGGATCTTTGATGTCGTGGGATGCTCTGTTGTTCATAGCCATATGGGTCTCTCTGTTGGCCGTGGTCACCCAAAGCCAGGCGGAGCATTGAATATATGCTATTGGAGCATGTGGTAGTTGGTGTGTAGGGTGCTGCCCCCGAATTCCTTCTAATACCAGAGCTCATGAGGCGGACGTCGCCAGAGCTGTCTTGCGAAACTTGGACGGTAGAATAATGAAATAGCCACCGATGAAACCCTACGTAAACCCCATTGTACGTACGTGGGACATGTTTGGCAGTTGTGTTCGTGGTTGTCCTGCTTCGCCACAGGCTCTGTAAGAACTTTTAGGGGGTCTCACTGAAGAATGGGAACACATACAACAGGGTTTTTTCCGTACACGTAGAAGGAGCTTGACACATAGGTCTCAGGCAGTGATAAAAGGTCACGGAGGACATATCCCTTACTGAACCTCTTAAAGACCAATGTAAAGCACCCGGGACGACTGATGAATACCTATTTCCACATTATTTTCGACACCTGTCGGGCATTTCACTTGTTGTTATGTAAATAACCGAGAATGGTTCAAATGGCTCTGAGGACAATGAGACTTAACTTCTGAGCTCATCAGTCCCCTAGAACTTAAAACTACTTAAACCTAACTAACATAAGGACATCACACACATCCACGCCCAAGGTAGGATTCGAACGTGCGACCGTAGCGGTAATCGGGAATGTAAAGATGTTTTATTGTGCACTTAGTTTGTGAAAGGTAAAGGTATAATTTAGTAATATACACAGTCCTGAATTGAACGAGAATATTGAGTAACCCCATATGTTCATTTTCTCTGAAATTGAGCTACCTATGATTTTATACATTAAACACATACGCCGATCATAACATCTATTCCCCATATGTTCCGGCATTTTCTGTGTTGTTATGGAGCCATTGTAACACCTAAATTGAAGAGAAAGTCCACATATACAAAAGAAATGGCCTTTCTCGAAATTTTGATTTTTCAGCACTGTTTTAAACAGAGGGAATAATCTATACTGGGTTCTTCTCTTTGGTTTAATCGACTTCTATCGTTTTTGGTGGTAAAATGTCAGACAATGGTGAGCTAGTGACAAATGTCAGGAAATAATTAAGAAAAGGAAGAATGGACTGGATGTTCCGAAATATATAGCCATTAATCGAGCGAGAATAAAAAATGAAGCACAATAATTCCGAAAAGAGATAGAGTGCTACTAGAACAACAAGGTTCTGATTGAAATTTAGTATTGCTTCAAAATTAATGTTCAATTACCAATGCTACAAGGGCAGCTTCAGCTGAAATAATAGTGCACAAGAAGGATGCTGAAAAATCCTTCAAGAAATTACATGCAGTTAAAGCGAAACCTGAAACTCATTCTACCATTGCAGATCTCTCGTTTGAGTTTACGCAATATGTGCATCTGATACCATGCAAGACACATTTTAGCTGCGTCAGCTTTCAGTAAATGTCTTCAACGTGCATTACGTACTGAGTAGAAACGACAGTTTTTAGCTCTATCACGAGGAAATACCACGAAGGAGCTCAATGAAGTCTGTTCATTTCCTTTTAGTTACATAAATGAAAATATTGGACAACATGCTAAACACTTTCGCTTGTTTTTCGACTCTTGTGGAGTCCCAATAAGGGGCAGTCTTACCTTTCGTATGATAGACATTTCAACATCGTAAATAAAGAACATTAGGGAGATGGCTAGGATATATTTTCTGAAAGAATATTAATAATAAGAATCCACGAAAATACGAAATTTGAAGTGAAAATACCAAAAGCGGAAGGGGTACTACATTTTAAAGAATGGTGGCCAAAGTTCTACCGGAAGAACGTTATTTCCGCTGAAACTCATGGAAGGGCTACACAAAGAAGCTGCAAACAGGACTGTCACGTAAAGCAATTCATGCAGTTCTTCTATTCACACGACAGCCTTGGTATTGTTAAAGCTAGGTAATTCAGTGATGGAGCATAAGAGCACACATTCCAGGTGGCTGATACGTTTGTAATTCCAGAAAGCCCTGTAAGTCAGACTTATGAAGATCATATACCATTCCCACAAAAAAAAAAAATAAAAAGAAATCATACATTACTTCTACGCAATTAGCAAACATGTGTCAAAGAATGAAGCTGCGTGGAGTATAATGCCAAAGAGAATGGAAAATAGGCATAATCTGTTTTGTTTTTGTCCATATTAGCAATAAAGTGTGAGATAAGTAAGGAATTATGCCTGTTTATTACAAAACATTGAGAAAGCTCTCATGTTAACTGCATAAATTTTAACTTAACGTCAAGAAAACGTATCAAGATTTTTTACAGTGCATTGGAATTCTACCTTAATTTTAACGAAAAATGAGTAGAAAAACGAAATTTCAGAATAATTTTAAGATCTGGAATGTTTTTGCATTTCCTGAAAAGTTTAGTTTTGTGGACATGTGGGGTTTGTCAATACTCCCATTCTGTTATTGCTCGATGGAGAACGCCAGACGCCAAAGTCATGTTCCCCTAATTCTTTTCAGTTTCGTACTTTTCCATCAAGAAACGGATTTTTCTAAACGCGATTCTAGAAACATTATTTAACTGAAAATACATTACATTGCTTCTTTTGGGAGACCTACCTTGTGAAATTACCTGAAATTGATATCTATATGAAGTGGATAGTTTTTGTTTGGATGTAACGCAACATTCCAACAAACCGTCACTCAACACAGAAAAGGGGTATGCTGCAGACACAGTGATTCTGGGGTTATTTCCTCTTTTGGTTTCATCGGCCTTCTGAGTGGTTTCGTACAGGTCGCTCCTGTGCCAACCTCGTCGTCTCTTACACCTATCGCTCTCAGTTATTTGTTGTAAATATTCCAGACTCTGGCTTCCACTACACTTTTTGCCCTGGACGACTTCCTTTAGAACCATGGAAGTTATTCCACGATGCTTTACACATGTCCGAAAGCCCATTCGATCACGAAAACTGACAACGGCAGGGGAAGCGGTGAGCTGACCACACGATCCTCTACATTCACATCCAGTGACGCCTTTCGGCTGATCACACAGCAGTCGGTCTACACCATTGGGCCTTCCGAGACTTGTTCGGAAGGAGTTCAATACAAATTCCCTTCTTCTAATAAATGTTTTCTGTACATTTCTTTGCTTGACGATTCTACGAAGAAACTCCTTATCATTTCTCATCTTATCAGTCTACTTCATTTCCGGCATCCTCCAGCAACATCACATCTCAAAGTCCTCATTTCACTTCGTCCCTCGTTTTCTCACAGCCCTTAATTCACACCCGTACAGTGCTGTGTTCCATGCGTTCAGTCTTAGAAATTAAGATGTGTGCCTTGTGCTGGTAAACTTCTTGTAGCGAGGAATACTATCTTTGCTGAACGAGTCTGCTTCATGTATCTGTTTTACTTCTCCCGTCATGACTTACTTTACTTCCAAGGTAGCAGAATTCCTTCACTTCGTCTACTATGGCTCCTCAGTTTTGATGCCAAGTTTATCGCTAATCTCGTTTCTGCTACTTCACGTTACTTTGGTCTTTCTTTGATTTGCTCTCAATCCATATTTTGTGGGCACTAGTGTGTCCATTCCATTTAACACGTTTTGTAATCCTTAATTTCATCGACGATAACAATGTAATCTACAAATCTACTCTGAACTTAATCTCACTCTTGTATCTTTCTCTTATTTCATTGGCCGTCCGAAGTGGCCGTGCGGTTAAAGGCGCTGCAGTCTGGAACCGCAAGACCGCTACGGTCGCAGGTTCGAATCCTGCCTCGGGCATGGATGTTTGTGATGTCCTTAGGTTAGTTAGGTTTAACTAGTTCTAAGTTCTAGGGGACTAATGACCTCAGAAGTTGAGTCCCATAGTGCTCAGAGCCATTTGAACCATTTTTTGAATCTTATTTCATTCATTGCTTCTTCGATGTCAAAACTGAACGATAGCGGAGAAAGGCCGCATCCCTCCATTTTCTCTCTTGGTCGTTATACATTTACCCTTTTAATAACTAAGAAGATCATGGAAATGATTTAAACCAGTAACTTGGTTTTATAATGACGTAACAGCGTTTCTTTCTGGAAAGGAGACAAAAAGTCTCAGTTAGGATATAAAACTCTTTCAATTTCATTTTGTCATTTTTGTAATGCCTTACAAGCTTGACTTTTCAAATTTATTACTGCAGTTCGATTCAGCAAACAATATACTGCTATGTGCACTTTGCAAAATTTTACCTAGATTACTACGAATCCTTCGAAAGTACTTCACTATTGCCTTGTCAAGCAGATGAACGGGGTGATTTCGATAATTCATTAAAGAATCTACGTACAATGTCGCTGCCAGCTGTTTGAACGTCACACTGCATTGTTCCACGTTTACTGCCGCACTTCTGCACACCTCTTCACTAAAAATCAGCGACTTAAAACAATCAATAGAAAACATTAATTTTCGTCTCGTACACTTGTGTCGGTGAAACCAGTTAATAATGCAAGCTACAGAATAAGGTTGCTACATCACCGTTAAAAAGTAATGTTTTGGGGAACACTATGGCCAATTGGAATAGTAGATAACCACCGGTACTTAGAGATGTGTTTCCGAAGTATTTCATTCGATGCTTATCTTGTCTAACCGCTTATCTCACAGACTGACAGCCACTTGCACGTATATGCCAGTTTAAGGTGGTAGCCGAAGAAACTTGTATCGCATGTTTCTAGTCGCTGGGGAATTGATACCTCCTGTGGAGCGGTAAAGTCGCCCTAGGCAGTTTAGGCAAGTGTTCAGACGTAGTTGCGTTGACATACCAACCCAAGAGAGTGCTGCCAGAAAAATCTAGCGCCAGGATCGGCGCAATAACCTACCTACAGCAGACGCTGTTGCAAAAGTCAGCAGGTCCTATCAGTCAGCCAAGACCACAGAATTATTATGGGTGAGCATTATGAGCATTATGGGACTCAACATGTGAGGGCATCAGTCCCCTAGAACTTAGCACTACTTAAACCCAACTAACCTAAGGACATCACATACATCCATGCCCGAGGCAGGATTCGAACCTGCGACCGTTCGGTCGCGCGGTTCCAGACTGAAGCGCCTACAACCGCTCGGCCACACTGGCCGGCGCTGACTAACACTCTTGTAGTATGTATCAACTACACTAAGGCCTGTATTACACTCTAAAACGATTTTATAAGAGACGTTTTACTCTTGTAAAATATTTACTGTGTACTTGGAGGCGTCCATCATATCGTTTATAAAAGTTAGACAATGGCCCTAGCTTTTACGAAAGATCGATCACAGCCGTTTAAAAGTAGTATACGAGCCCAACTGTGTTCCGAGTAATATGCCGCAGTGAGCATTCATCAAGAAGCACATAAATGAATTTCTCTTGTATCAGTAAAACGCGAGAAAATATGAAACACAGCAAATAGCCAAGGCATACAAAGGGCTGAAAAATTACGAGTGTATATTTCAAATGACTCTCTCTGCTGACAGGATGAATTTTTGAAGTGTAGCTTTAACGACATGGCATTTGGTGGTGCAACGAGTTTATGTTTTCTTAGCCATTCATGTAATTTGGGCAATATATTTCTCAGGTGAAAATACAAGTGACGGGCCATTTAATTGCACCGAACTGTGTGGTTGCAAAAAGCAAATAAATAAATTAAGAGGAACCAAAAGTAACTATGAACTGTTCTGGTCTAAGGACTTGGGACGCCTATTAATGTACAACCTCGCACATCGATGAATATATTAATGCGCGGTAAATACTATTAATAATAGCAGAGGCGTAAGAAATAAGCCAGACGGTCGACTGTTGGTACTGGCGTAACGATGATAATGTGTAATAAGTTGAAAATGGCTAAACAGGTTGTCCAAGCCACTTGATTTCTTGAGAGAGTAATCGTCATTCTAGAATAAGGTAAATATTAAAGAATATTTATTGTCTTCCTATAATTCTTACAAGTACAGCGGTAACTCTCAAACTACTATCTGTGCTTTTATTTGACTAGTTATTTGGAATTTCTGGCTGACTTTTTTTTTTTTTTTTTCAGAAACGCCCCAAACATTAAATTGATTGGAATAGCCAAAGATATGTACTTTTTTCTTGATTGTTTGCCTTGTAGTTTCAAATCTAAAGTATGTTCCGTCAATTTCAGCTGCATAAACAATGCAATGAAGGCAAATGAAACTCACGTTAACAAAACTAGTAAGATTAGCAAACTTTTGGAAAGTAAGTAATATACGGTGTGTTGCGAGACAGTGCCGACGGAGACCGAACGAACGAAGCGAAAAGAGGAAAAGTGTCGTGAAATCCTCACTGAAACAGCATAAAAATTACTCTAACGAATGCCAATAGTGCTCAACCTGAGGAGAAGCCAGCATCAACTCGTTGCCTTGTCGATCTATCCCCGTATGCACTGATGCCCGTACTTCCATACTCTGTGGCGTCACTGCATAGTGCCGCCAGACTTCGTAAGTATAATTTGTCCCTCCAGGTGTCATGTAAGATACGATAAACGTTTTCAGCATCTCTTAAAAATATTCTTGTAGGACATACGTTTCAACATAATTGCGTTACGTCTTGCGTACCGACACATGACAACGGACGAGCGCAATATAAAATTTCTGCCCAAATATGACTTCATATTTTCTATCATTTAGCGTAAGTCAAGAATACACTCAACGCTTCAGTTTTTATCGAAATTAGACAACAGATGCAGATTTAAAGAATGACTTATTAATGGAGTTCTATTGTGATCTATTTCAAGAGACTACTTTTCCTTATAGCCTATTTATCATTATTCGCGAAAATAATGGGACATGATTATTCAAGTTGTTGCGGAAGATATATGAGGCAGGCGAAGCACCCTCAGACTAAAAGAAGATGTAATGATCCAGATTCATAAACAGGGAAATGAAGACAAATGTGTATCTACTGAACCACCAGTTAAACACGTGATCATAGCAAAATAATGACACAGAAAAGTGGTAGAAGATAATCTCGTGGAAGATCAGTAGAAATATGGGTATACACGATGCAATACTGATTCTATGATTCCTAGAATATACGAAGTTCTAGAGTACTGGAGCTATTTGCATGATCATTTGCCTTTGTCATATATACGTATATGTTTGTTATTTTGACATGGTTCTTATACTTTCAGAATAACCATTTTGACTATCTGGATGATTGGAAAACAGGTCCGGCTCAAAAGTACTCATCAAGTAAATAAAAGTGAAATTTGTAACTTTGGCTGTTTCTCCGTTGTACCCTAGAATACGGTTGAAAGAAAGGGCTGCCTACGTGTATAACATTAAGATTTTGAAAGTACAGTATTTACTGTATTTTACTCTTCATAATTTTGAATGTAGTAGGCATAAAGTACAGGTAACAGAAGGTTATTTATAACTTGTTTGAATCGAAGTACACGAAAAAGAAGCAGTGGTCATGCAGCGAATATACATGGTTGTAGCTTACCTCCAATGTTATTCAATCAGTGCACTGAATAAGCAAGTAAAAGCAACCAAGTAGAAATGTGGAATGGGAGTTAAAGGTCACAGAGGAGACATAAAACTTTTGAGTATAGCCGACGACATCTTTTCTGTCAGAGATGGCAGAGGATTTGGAGGAGCAGTTGAAATGAACAGACAGTGTCTTAGAAAGAAATTATATGATGAATATCAACAAAAGTGAAACAAAGACATTTGAGTATAGACTAATTAAATCAGGCGATGCTGGGTGAATTAGATTGGAAATGGGACAGTATAAACAGTAGGCGAGTTTTGCTCTTTGGACAGCAAAATAACTGACGATGATCGAAGCAGATAGGATATAAAACAAAAACGAACAGTAGGAAGGAAAGTGTTTTTCAGAAAGAGAGGGTTTTTAACATGTAACAAAATTTAAAGTATTAGGAACAGTTTACAGAAGGTATTTGTCTGGAATTTAGATTCGTAAGGATATGAGACGTGTACGATACCCAGCAAAGAGAAGATAAGAGAAAAGAGAAGAGAAGAGAAGAGAAGAGAAGAGAAGAGAAGAGAAGAGAAGAGAAGAGAAGAGAAGAGAAGAGAAGAGAAGAGAAGCTTCTCAAATGTGATGCTACAGAAGGGTGCCGAAGTTTTGATGGGTAGATACGAAACTAATCCACTGACAATTCGGCTGTACATACGAGCAATAGCGTTATTTTGGGAAGGCACAGGCTTGAATACGGGTGCTAATTTGGGGCAGTTTCATTTCCGTGTACTTTTTCTGAAAATATATTGTTATCACAGATATATCTCACATTTGGGATAAAACTCCTCACTCCAGTAGTGTTCAGTTTCATTACTGTGAAACCCCAGTGGGTAAACGCAGCTGAGTTATTAGTAAAGCATACTTTTTTGACGACAGTTGCACCTTTCCTTCTCGACGAGTGAGGGTTATCTGAATTTGTCCACTATGGCTACGACGACGAGTGTTGTAACGTTTAGTGTTATGCTTCTATCAACGACCACGAGGCAAGAGCGAAAAGAGAGAAGTCCTTTACCGGCAAGTAGCCTTCTCTTCTACAATAGCACAAAGCCGCTGATCTCAATGTTCCCAACTGAAAGTTGAAAACCCCCTGTAGACGTTTGGATTTTAACACAGGACTTTGACGTGGAGTCTGGTATTAAACGACCTGTACGCCATCCTCACTTCTCCACTATATTCAAATTATGGTGACGTAAATATCGTTTGATTGCAGATGACAAGCTACCTGTAGTAGTTAACACACAAGTGATTCAGAAAATTCATGCACGCCAAATGTAAAGGTAATTAGAAAAAGAAACGATCTGTTGTTTGAACTAAAGATGCACATAATTTTATAATCATTTAACAAAAATGGTCACATTGCAGAACGAATAAAAACGAAAACCCACTGATGATGGCACAGTGGTTCCGAAACATGTTTGGGTACTGCGAAAAAACGGTGTTTTGCAGAACTGGTGGACCTCATATCCAACGATGTAAATATTTTTAGTACCCGGCTCGACCGAACTACATTCGAGTCAAGCGCCGACGCACGAACGTGTGTTTCCTCGGCCAAGGATACCGGTTTCAATCAAACACTATATAGTTTTATGAAAAATGTTGACACTGGTCTAAAATAAGATACTCGTAGGTAAATGTATATTAATATCTCGAAAAATGATTTCCTTTCTTTGGAAGAGAGAAATATTTCTTACTTGTTAAAATGATGTATCTGATTGTTCTTACTCATCAAAACAATTACTTAAATACTCTATCAAATATTGAAGAGTTATGATTTCGAGCTTTGCATGAAATATAAACGACGACTAGATAACGTCCGCAGACTTAAATATAGCTGCGACATTTGTTACTGCATTATATTTTTACATCTTGATCTCGTCACATGTGGATAAGCGAAGCCTGGTTCAGACTTCTGAGAAGTTTCCTAAGATATTAAAATATCTATAAAAATAAATTTGTGGGTTTATCACTTGACCTAGTTCTCTGTGTATTTTTGTGTCATTAATCATTATTTTTGTTGGTGGTGCCCATTCTACACTGAGGTGACAAAAGTCGTGGGCTAGCGATATGCACATATGCAGACGGTGGTGGTATCACGCTCATAAGGTGTAAAACGACAGTGCATTTGTGGGGCTGTCATTTGAAATAATGTCATTCATGTGGAAAGTTTTCCGACGTGAGTGTGAACGCACGACGGGAGCTGACAGAATTTCTACGTGGAATGGTAGTTAGGGCTAGACGCACAGGACATTCCATTTCGGAAATCGGAAGGGTAATTCAGTATTCAGAGTTCCACAGTGTCAAGCGTGAGCCGAGAATACCAAATTTCAGGCCTTACCTCTGACCACGGACAACGCACTTAACGGACGAGAACAGCAGCGTTTGCGTACAGTTGTCAACGCTGACAGACAAGCAACATTGCGAGAAATAACGGAAGATATCAATGTGTGACGTGCGAAGAACGTATCCATTAGGACAGTGCGGCGAAGTTTGGCGTTAATGGGCTTTAGCAGCAGACGATCGACTCGAATGCCTTTGTTAACAACACGACATATCCTCCACCGCCTCTCCGGGGCTCTTGACCATAAAGGTCCTATGGGTATCGATTTCAGCTGGTAAGAACTGATGGTAGGGTCGGAGTTTGGCCCACGGCACAGGAAGCCATGGACCCATGTTCTCAACAAGGCACTTCTGGTGGCTCCATAATGGTGTGGGCTGTGTTCACATGGAACTTAACCGATCATTGATCATTTTCAGCCATTCGTGGACTTATGTTCGCAAACGGCGATGGAATTTTTATGGATGTCAATGCGCCATGTCACCGGGCGACAGTTATTCGCGATTGGTTTGAAGAAGATATCGGACAATTCGAGCGAATGATCTGCCCACCCAGATCGCCCGACATCCCATGAATTTCGTCACCACAGAGTACGAACGTGACTTTAAAAGAAAGTTTCGAGTTTTCTAACAAATTCTTTGCAGTGACGCTTTTCTTGCAGCAGGTAATGTTCAAATGTGTATGAATTCCTGAGGGACCAAACTGCTGAGGTCATCAGTCCCTATACTTACACACTACTTAAACTAACTTACGCTAAGAACAACACACACACCCAAGCCCGAGGGAGAATTCGAACCTCCAGCGGGAGGGGCTACACAGTCCATGTCATGGCGCCTCAAACCACGCGGCCACTCCGCGCGGCTGCAGCGGCTATATATAAACTGTAGTAGTTAGTAACAAAACATCTTTTTGCATGCTGCAACGAATTTTTATTTATACTTCCAGAAGCGTTTCATCTGTAGACATGACAAGGCGTCCTCAGTGGATGTCGTCGATAATTACACAATTTTTCATTTTCGCGTACTGCTTCGTGGTCTCGCGGTAGCGTTCTCGCTTCCCGAGCAGGGGGTCCCGGGTTCGATTCCCGGCGGGGTCAGGGATTTTTCCTGCCTCGAGATGACTGGGTGTTGTTGTGTCGTCTTCATCATCATCATTCATCCCCATTACGGTCGGAGGAAGGCAACGGCAAACCACCTCCATTAGGACCTTGCCTAGTAAGGCGGTGCGGGTCTCCCGCATCGTTCCCCTACGCTCTGTAAAGAAGCATGGGACTTCATTTCCATTTTCCATTAGCATTGTACTTTATGAGAAATGGAAGGTCTCACAGTAAACGTTCAATTCATTGCTTGAAGATCATGCAATTTTACAGACTGGGAAAAACTGTATTATATTCTAGTAAACAATCCTGTGTTTCTATTTTAACAGTCAGCAGTTCAACGTGTAGGGCACCGTCAAATTTACGGCACGATAACCCACTTATCATAACTTTTATTAAAAGTTCCTTGTTTTCATGATAATGTAATCACAATGAGACTGCTGTTGACTATACGAATTCTTCAGGGCGTTATGTTGTTATGGCAGGCTTCAGCTGAAGCCTGACTACATGCAGTACTTCACGTTAGCCTATACTATGCAAGTTTTCATCTCTGCAGTGTTGTCGCAACCTAGATCTGCTTACTGCATATCAGACTTTGTCTCCCACTACTGCTTTTACCCCTCCCCGTCCTCTCGGTTACTGCGGTTATCAGTTATATTCCTTCATGTTACAGGATGTGTAGTTTCACTTTATCCCAATATTCTTCTGTAACACCAGATTTCAAAACCCATTGATTCTTTCCATGTCTATATTAATTGTCGTTTATGTTTCATTTCCATATTCCGCTGCACTCCAGACACATATTATCAGAAACGATTAGATAGTAGCCCACTTATACGTACGTCGTTGAACAGAAAAATGATTAACAGCGTGTTGGACCACATTTCGAACTCAATAAAGCAGCGTCTGTGCACCGCATGGACTCATCAAGTCCGTGGTAGCTTTCAAGAGGTATTGTGAGAATGTTGTGTCCTTGTATTTGTGACATTGACTAACATCATAACAGATTACGTATTACGCTACTGTCGCTACCGTTGGTTTAGTGAAGTCCAGCATTTTATATTTATCTTTGCCGTTGATTTGTTTTCGCTTCATACACGCACTTTCTATGGCACAGTAGTGGCAGTATGTAGTTGGCTAGAGTCTCTCGTTGATCGTCCGCGCTCGCTAATGCATTTTCGGGCTAATTAGCCGCTCCGCGCTCTAACTGTCTAAAGTTTCAGGATGAAGCAATTAACGTTGTACTGTGTCATACAGAACGTTGATGGGTGCAACTAATTTGTTTGAAATAAGTCATGATTTCAATTGAACTCCTGATTGCCAAATTCCTAAAGTTACCAGGAAAAGGAAATACATATTGGCTCGTTGGAGTACAGAGATGCAAGGAGGCACCGTTTAATATAAGGCACCACCAAGATACCGCCATATGTATAACGACAGTTACTGGACGTTGAAAAAAAAAAAGGTATGGCGCCAAGAATTTTCAAGTAGCCTTGAACAGGAAAAAGGTGATGTAATTAGCGGAGAGGACAATGTTAATCGGGATAGTGTTGTCACAGAAATTGTTAACGAACTGGCACTAATTAATATAATTCAAAGTGTAGGGTCAACTGAAAATTAAATTGCAAGAGTGAATGAAGACACTCAGAGGCGACATGCAGCAAGAGACAGCAGCTGTGTTGATAATGTAGGTTTTTACAAAGCATGAAATCAGATTTGTTCCAAACAATTAGATGTTAATAGTCAATTGAGCTCAGATTCCAACAGAAAACTCGATGATAAAAATCAAAGTTTGAACAAAAAATTATATGAGCATAGCAAAAAAGAGAGTGCATATTGGAACAAAAATAGCGATAAGTATAGTCAATAACTGAAGACATACTGGAACAAAATAATGGAGAAAAAGATAGTAGATTTTTATAATGAGATACAAGATTAAGTTTATTAAATTTACAAAGGAACATAGTGAATCACTCGAAGTCCAACTGTCTAAGTTCGTATTCGAGGTCAATAGATACTGTCAGCAGACAGAACCAGATATAACGAAAATACAGGTCCAAGTAAACTCACAACAGGTTTTGTCAAACAAGTTTTACTGGGCAGTGCAGTAACAAATAACGAGGTAGTTTGTGCAAAACAATCACGCCAAGAAAAAAAAAAAAAACTTGGTCATTAAAATACTGTGGGGTGTACAACAGCAATATTCCAATTTAGAATCGAAAGTTCAGAACTGGAAGAGACAAAGGAGAATGTAAAAATCAGCACCACGACCCTTCATATCAACTTAATCTTACAAGAAACAGAAACACTAGGCACGAAAGTCTTAGTGCAGGTTATTGTACAAATATTAATGTTGCAAACATGCTCAGGCAGGAAAATTTGAGGAATTTGACCCTCACCAACAATAGTGATCTAGTTGATTACATGAAACAATTTAAAGTTGTTTTAGCGCAAATTCGGAATGAATCAGAAAAAAACGATAGGTGTGTTCGTCACATTAGTGCAGATGTTAGAACGTGTTCAACCATGTATCTGATCAGACTTAAGAATGTGGTTCTCCAGAAGTATTGGTCGCGAGAAAAACAGTGAAACAGTAAAGGGAAGCTGTTTTTAATGCACAATCACGATCGCAACGACGATTAATGTGTAACTCCCTTCAAAAGCACTAGAAGGGGATGACCCCATTAGCAATAATGATCTCATTATCATCTTGATAAAACATTTATTGTGACGAGTGAGTGGAGAGTTAGCTTTGCAAACATTCAATGGTTTCAACGAGTTACTACGAGTTGTTGATAATGTAGAAGATTCTGACAATGAAGGAACACCAGTGGAATCCGAACAAGGCACAAGACGCCACAATTAACTTTTGAACAACGAGAAGCACCGTTTCAAGATAATCATGCAATCAACAAAACGATAATCGACCACAATACAACCATGCACGAAGAGATAACCAATCGCGGAATTATGCACACAATGATAATTGCTTTAGAAATGACGAGAGACGATAAAACTATTTTCAGAGATGGAACCAATACGCAGCACAAGGCAGAAGATTTCGGGATCGTTTGCCTCTCCCTGATAGAAACGACATACATCGACAAAACAGGTGAACGCTGGTAACCTAAATTCAATTTGAGACAAGAAACACTCCGGAACATACGAAGAATTTAATGGTTCATCTCCAAGACTACATGTGATTAAATGCGATAAAAAGGAGACTAAGACTGAACTACTATGAGATGAATAACAAAGAAAAGTTTATTCCTTAATTACAATGATTGAACTTAATGTAAAAGGTTGTAAAATTGCAGCCATCCTGGAGCCTGAAAAGGATATCAGTGCTATATCCAAAAATATGAATGAACAGCTTCTTGATACAGAAGAGATACTTAAACTTCGTCTAAACAGTGTGCATAAAGTTACAACAATTGGTCGCGTAAAACTTGCGCAGTTACCGCGGAAGTGCTCATTAGGTATAAGATTTTAGAAATGAACTTTTGAATTGACTGTATTACTTATTAATTCTTTAATTGTGGATAAAAATTTTAGAAATGCTTGGTTGACCAAAACAAAATGTTGATTTGATTTTGGGAGAGGATATTTAAGCATTTGTAATAATGACGGACTGGAGTTTCGTTTCGTCGGACTAGTTGTAGAAGAAGAAGCAGAAGAAGAAGAAGCTTCTACAGGTTTAGAAGTAACGATTACACTACCCAACAAAAATACAATTTTTGAAATCTTTCCTGCGCTTCATGAGTCAATTCCAATTAATTTTGGATGGAGAAAATCGAATATGACAATGAAAAATTTTCCTTAGCTCTAATTTCCATGATACACTCTAAGTGGAAGTATTTCATATTAACGAATTAAGAGAAAAAGATACATTGTAATTGGCGTAGGCTGTCGAAATTGAAAGTGTAATTGAAGTTTTATAAATAGTTGTTGCATTTTAAAAGTTCTAAATTGCTGGAAAAATATCTCACAGATGGTTGGGTCTAAAGAGAATCATGTGATGGCTGCATGAGATCGTCGTCTTTAGCTTGCCTCTTGTAACGGAGTTCCGGAGCATCCCTACACAAAGACCAACAGCAATCCGCCAGCACTGCTTCATTCCAATGGCCCCGATATCTTTGTTCCATAACAGAAATGTCCTGATGGAAACGTTCTCCACGTCCATCACAGACAGCTCCACAACTAGGAGGGAAAAAGTCTAGGTGGGAGCGGAAAAATGGATTTTAAGGGACATGTTGCGTCCATGACTATGGTATTTTTGCAGAAGCATGGTCACCAACTGAATGTAGTTATCATCTCTTTTGTTGCCTAAAAATCCACGAACAGCTCCCTTGAAGGCTTCCCAAGCTTCCTTTTCTTTCGGTTCCAAAACTTGGTCAAATGTAGGATCCTTTACAAGTTCTTGAATTTGTGGCCCGATAAAAATACCTTCCTTAATTTTGCATCACTTACTTTCGGAAGTTTCTCTCTTATGTACTTAAACGCCCGTCCCTCTTGGCTCATACCTCTGACAAAATTTTTCACCAAACCCAGCTTGATATGCAGGAGAGGAAGGAAAACATCCTTTGGGGTTCACGAAATGCTCGGCAACGACATTTTTCTCGCTAGGGTTAAGATTTCATGCGGGGCAGTCTGCTTTAATATAATGCGATATCCCTACTGTCCCACATGCATAAGAAGCAGCACTATTTTGTGCACCCAGTTGCATTCCTAAGAGTATCGCAAAGAGTTTTAAATCACTACAGAGTTTTCCATTTGTGTTAATGATATTTGACTCAGTCCAAGAAGGCTGCAATATTTGCACGTCTCCTTCGTGAGAACTGCATGACCAGTGGAGTAGAAGGAAGACGGTTGCCACTGTGAAGTAATACTGCTTTCAGACTAAGCTTGGAGGAGTCTATGAATAGCCTCCATTCAGTTGGATCATGGTTCAGAATCAAAGATTTCATTAAGCCATTAAGGTCGCAGCAAACAACAATATTGTTTCCTTCTCCAAAAAGGGGAACAGTTCCATGTTTCGTTTTCTGTACAGTGAGGCTGTGATATCACTTTCGAAAAGATTTCATTGGTGCAGTCGAGAACCAAGAATTTCTGCCTTTTCCTCTGACAGGTCAAGGTCTCTCATGAGGTCATTCAATTCAGCTTGACGCAGTTTGTGCGGCTTATCATCTTTTCCCTCAAACTCAGGGTCACAGGAAGTGGAAGGCTTGTTTGGTTCTTCTTCTTCTTTTCCACACTGTCTTAACTTTCTATTTCAAACACACAATTTCCGGGCTTTAATTACAGCAGAAAGTCACAGCAACAGTATCTATGTTTATGACTTACAAACAGCTTAAGAGCATTTGTGTTTTGTTATTGGACACATGTGCCAACCCGGAAAACAGAATCTCCCACAAATTTAAAATGTTGACTACGAAACGAAATGCCGATTATCTCCAAAATCTCCAAATCAAGAGCTAATCTGTCATTTCTATGATGATCTTTTAATACAGCATATGGAAGTACATTGGAATTAACTATTTTTGAGCCTGAAACATTTTCATTGTTGGCCAGTGTTATTAAAAGGGACGTAAATGTTGGGGCTAAAGTGACAGTTTACATGAAAGATAAATAGCCCAGAGTAAGAATGGAAGAAATTCGGGAAGCCATGCGACATTTACGGCAGAATTGTGAGAAGTTTTATGTATGCGCACAGAGGTAATTTAAGTAAATCTGGACTGATGAAAGCATATCAGTGTCAAATTAAGGCGCGACAACTGAGATCATTCAAAATGAAGTAGTATAACGTGCCACTAGCTTGAAGAGAAACTGTAGAAAATCAGGTGGAATATATGATAGACAATGGCGTAATTGAGAGATCAGACAGTGAATGTTGCAATCTTATACATACAGTAATATAAAGGATAGCTCAGTCAGACCGGTTGTGTACACCATAGTTGTCAGCTGCAACATTATGCTTCAGAGAGATCAGCCAAAAATACAGAGGAGAATTTGTAGAAATTCAGTAGTGCTTGTTATCTTAATAGTGTGGTACGGCAAGTGGTTACTGGCAGTTGAAGCTGGAGGAAGGAAGACGAAAGTTCACCACATTGTTGTACAATCGACGTTCTTACCACTTTAAACGGATTCTGTCTGGTTAAAACATTTTATCAGCAGCATTTATTTTCTAAATTTGGATGGGATTCAATAGGAGAAGCCGGCCGGAGTGGCCGTGCGGTTCTAGGCGCTGCAGTCTGGAGCCGAGCGACCGCTACGGTAGCAGGTTCAAATCCTGCCTCGGGCAAGGATGTGTGTGATGTCCTTAGGTTAGTTAGGTTTAATTAGTTCTAAGTTCTAGGCGACTGATGACCTCAGAAGTTAAGTCGCAGCCATTTGAACCATTTTCAATAGGAGAAACTTCTGCAGAACGCAATGTTATCCGTACATGATATTTTTATTGTGTCTTTGTCATAGTAAGAATGCATAGAGATGCTGGATAATGTTTTGATTACTTTTAAATGTACTGGGGCCACTGTCAGCCTGCAGAAATCTGAATTCGTTAGAAAGAAGATACAATTTTTAGAGCATTTGATCCCATCAGCAGGAATGTAGTCAGACCCAAAGAAATTAGAAGCAATTCAAAATTTTTTAGTACTAGCCTGTAAAAAACAACTTCAATCACATCTTGGCTTCTGTGGATACTACCAATATTTTCTTAAAGACATTGCCTTACTGCAATTAATCAAGTTTGGATATGGAGAATTAATCAACAAAAGTGTTTGACGCGTTCAAGAAACAGCTCTCAGAAGCTGTACCAATGCAGCCGCTAGAACGTATTAATTATCTTGGGACTGACACTAATGAAATTGGGCTTGAAGACGTTTATTTCAAATTTTCAGTGAAATTGGCTTGAAAGAATATTGCATAAACGTGAACAGTTCTCAGGTATCCGACCGGGTAGCGTCGTAATTTCTACACAATATTTCGGCAGACGTACAAGCTACAAGCTGCCATCTTCACGTGGTTCCTGACGAATGCTGAGCTGTTCCTCTCGGCGCCCTATATATAGTAGCCGTTACCCCTTCCACCGTTCCTCTCCTGGTGTCTTTGGTGCGGCCAGCGCGGCGGCTACTGGAGGTGGTGGGGGAAGCGGCGCCTGGGTCTGAACTGGGGTCTGCAGTCTCCCTGGTGCCGCCGTCGGGGGCGGTCCTCGATTTCTGGGACCACCCCTGTACGTCTGCCGAAATATTGTGGTGAAATTACGACTCTACCCGGTTGGATACTCGAGGACTGTTCAAATTGGAAATACGCCGGGAAAACTTCATATCGCATTGCATAAACGTGTTCAAAAGTAGAGTTTTAACACTGTGGGACTGTGTGTATCTGAGCGCAAAGTGTGGTGTCACCGCCAGACACCACACTTCCTAGGTGGTAGCCTTTAAATCGGCCGCGGTCCGTTAGTATACGTCGGACCCGCGTGTCGCCACTATCAGTGATTGCAGACCGAGCGCCGTCACACGGCAGGTCTAGGTCCAGAGAGACTCCCGAGCACTCGCCCCAGTTGTACAGCCGACTTTGTTAGCGATGGTTTACTGACTACATACGCTCTCATTTGCAGAGACGACAGTTTAGCGTATCCTTCAGCTACGTCATTTGCTACGACCTAGCAAGGCGTGATATTCAGTTACTATGAATGTATTCTGAACAGATAATATTGTGAATCATGTAACGTCAAGAGCGACGTTCATTATTAATGGATTAAAGTTAAGTATCAAACCAATTACGCCCGCTTTCTGATTTCTAATTCCTTGTCATGTTCCACACCTCACGTCAGTATAGTTCTTCCCTCCTGCCGCCAGCCTGCGTGAGCTAAAACGCGTGCATTTTGGCCTCCACTAGTAACACGGTGTTGGCTCTTCTGCCAACACAACACAAAGCACTTGCAATTGTTTGGGGCTCTCTTTGGTTCTTCTATTTTCTGCCCAAAAGGCACACCACAGTAGGTACCCAACATATGGCATTATCCTTTCTTCTTCAGCGTAAATTAAAACATAATCGACTTGCTAGATGAGCTCTCACCTTCCAGGATTTAAATTTTGAGATCTAATATATTCCTGACGAAGCAAATGTGATACCTGATACTTTTCCGCAACATATAAAAGATGTCTGCACCAAGATCCCACATGAAAGACAGGTCAAGATGAATTTTGTAAGAGACCTGTATAGAGAGACCTAAATTAACATATTTCTACGTAATATCCAAGCAGAGAACAATGTGGATGATATATGAAAAATAATGACAACAATGTATCAAGAAGACTAAATTTCAGCAGTATTATTTAATTCAAAATGACGTCATATACCGCAGTATGGACTTGAACTCAGAAACATGGAGACTTTGTCTATCGAAACATAGTATTGATGATCTGCTTAAATACATCGTTACCAGTTTCACAAATTTTGATCCCAAGACATGGAGACTTTGTCTATCGAAACATAGTATTGATGATCTGCTTAAATACATAGTTACCAGTTTCAAAAATTTTGATCCGAAGAAATACTTACAAAAATTTTGGAAGCAGGTTGGATAATGGACCTCAATTTCGTTCTAGAACGTCGAACTACACCGTTGAAGAGGGGAAAATTCGTCGCATTGCTATGTCTATTACTTACAAACACCTGATCCAGCCGAGTGTGTAATGCAAGAACTAGGGAGGCTATTTGAAGCATACTGAGGAAAGAGACATAAGATTTGGATTAAGAAGTTGACTGATTTTGAAGACGTGATGAACAGTTTAGCTCATGATCATACTGGTTTGCCAGGCTAAAAGCCTGACAACGTATTCGATTAGATTATTGATTTTCCGTCACGAATGGTGTTGATCAGCAAGCAGCCATACAGCAGATGGAGAAGATGACACTGGTTTGGAAATTAAAAGTCGACAGCTTCGTCAAACCCATTATATGCAAAGTAAGAGGTTATATACTAATATGATCATATTCGAAACCTACAAAGGCAAGGGATGAAAACAAGAAATTACTGTTGTGACTCTTCAAGCTATCAAAAATGTTCAAATGTGTGTGAATTCCTATGGGACCAAACTGCTGAGGTCAACGGTCCCTAGACTTACACATTACTTAAACAAAGTTATGCTAAGGATAACATACACACCCATGCCTTAGGGACGACTCGAACCTCCGATCGGCGAAGCCGCCCGAATCGTGGCAAGGTGCCCTAGACCACGCAGCTACTCCGCGCTGCTCGAAAGGTAGCACATCCAAATTCTTTCCAGTTGGAGAGGCTTAATAGCAAAAAAAGTATTTTGTATTTCATGTGGAGAACACTAAAATGCACCACTGAATGAAAGAAAATAAAAACTGAATGGGTAGTGTTGTAGGAATTACATTTTCACATTGTGCATTGATTTGGATATGACGGATGGTTGAGTGTCTCTCCTGCTGATGCATTATAAGAATCTGGTTGAATATGCTACTTGACATTAGGTTAATGAACTGTACATCAGTGTCAGTGAACTAGTGTGTAAACATTTTTGTTTACGCAGCGATTTTCTTAGGAATGACAAACATGTAGTAGATTGAGTGATGGCGTACATAAAATCATATCTTTGTAGTGTCTCAAACGAATTTGCTTGTTATTTTTACTCACGTGTTTTATGATGTAGCGCCGCGAGTTCTGTTTCTGAATGATGCTGACATTGTTCATTCTCTGCTTTCCGAAGCACCAGCAAGCGATACCACATCATTATAACGTCAGAGCCTGACAGCGTGGTGGATCACAGGAAAAGTACTACATCACTGCATGTGATACCAGCAATTGGCGCATCATTCAACGAGTGGCGCTGCCAGTCTACGCATGGACTAGGCTGTGTAGTTGTTTGCCTACTGCAAGCAATGTGGAAGTGGTTGGTTTGTTAACTCAGCCATGTGATGTGGTGCGATTATTCGCCTATGTTTGACGACTGGCGTCTTTTACAAAGCAGAATATTCAAGAGTGTAGTGAGTGATTAAGGTAAGTGGTGCAACGTAAAGTGTGTGTGCATCTGAATATTCGAAATTGTGAGGTTATCACGTACAAATATGTACACTGATCAGCCGGAATATTAGGACCTTCGACTCCTATCGATATAAACCCATCCAGGCGATACCAGCGTCACTTGTCGAGGAATGACTGCTAGTCAGACACAACCCACAGTGCATGTGGTATCAGTGACCGTGATGTCCATGTGTAGAATAGGGAAGGCGCGCTATCTGTCTTAGTCTGGCCGAGGGCACATTGTCATGGCCCGAAGGCTCGGCAAGAGCATTTCGAAAGTTTGCACGACTTATCGAGTGTTAGAGGAATGCTGTGATGAGTCTCTTCAACATGTGGCGAAACCAAGGTGAAAGCACGACCAGACGTCGTGTGGTTGGGCGCCCACCCCCCCATTACCGATATCGAACGTCATAGCACTGGCAGAATGGTATCAGGACAGGCGGTGAACTGTGGGGCAACTAATGTCGACTTTAATTATGGGCAGAGTATAAGTATGTCTGAACACACAGTGCACCAAAAACTCCTGACGATGGACCTCGGCAGCCGACAACCCATGCATCTGCCAATGTTAACATCACGACATCGGCAAAAACGAGTACAGCCGAAATGGGCACGTGACCATCGGCACTGGACGTTGGCGTAGTGGCAGAGCGTTGCATGGTCTGATGAATCCCGATACACCCTTCATCATGCCTGTGGGAGGGCGTGAATCCGTCGTCTTCCAGGGGAACAGCTGCTTGACACCTGTACTGCGGGACGGAGACAAGTTGGCGGCGGCTCCATTATATTCTGGGGAATATTCACGTGGAGATTCATGGGTCCAATGAAGCTCGTGATAGACACGGTGACGGCCAAGGAGTACCGTACACTGGTTGCAGACCACATGCACCCCTTCATAGCGATCATGTTCCCCGACGGCAGTGGCACTGCTCACCAAGGTAATGCCCATGTCACAATGCCATGAGTGTGATGTAGAGATTCGAAGAACACAGTGGCGAGTTCCACTTGACGTGCTGGCCTCACAACTCCCCAGATCTGAGACCGATC
Organism: Schistocerca serialis cubense; assembly: GCF_023864345.2. NCBI lineage: Eukaryota > Metazoa > Arthropoda > Insecta > Orthoptera > Acrididae > Schistocerca > Schistocerca serialis. The sequence continues at coordinate 458,073,408 of NC_064644.1, read as the reverse complement.
GAATATATCTGGGATGTGATTGAACATGGCGTCAGAGCTCATCGTCCCTCTTTCCGGAATTAAAGGTAATGAGGCCACCTGGATGTGCAGCGACCTACCAAGGCCTCGTTGCTTCCATGCCACGACGGGCCGCCGCTGTTACTCGTGCCAAAGTTGGAGATACCAGCTACTGGGTAGGTGGTAATGACGCTCTGGCTGAGCAGTGTATTTAAACTGTGTGCCGCAAAACTAGATCCGCCAGTTTTTCTTCTTCATTTATGCTTCTCTAACTAACATTTATGTGTTTAACTTGGAAATATTGTACGAAGACCTTGGCTGTAGACAGTGGCAAGAGACAATCGATGAGAAACAGGATTATTGCATGTGACCGACGATAAGTCGTATTAGCTTTATTCGTATTAGTTATTAGTTTCACAATACGTGCTAGGAAAATGCTTTTCAGGGACGATTTGTACAAATCCGAGGATATCTACAACTCAAAAAAACAGCTTGAACGTGTTCCCGAATGGGTACAGTCTTCTAAAGGTTTTGTTAACAGGGCAAATGTGAATAATTCTGTCGATCAAACAGTCCACGGGTATATGGTGAGTCCATATTGTCCAACGGGCACAATATTTGGGCCACCAAAGAGGTCACCATCGCCATGTGTTTTGAAAAACACAATTCATGAGGGCGCGCAGCTGACTTATATCCCCTCCCACCGCAAGCCGTTCCCTTCGCAGCCCTTCTTGCCACACTGACACCGAATCTGACATATCAGACATTCATTTGCAGAAGGCCAGGGAATATTAAATTCCGTGCCTGTGTGGTAAGACATATATTGGACAAGCAGTGCATACCATCTAAGATCGATGGCGAAAACTCCAGCGGCACACTCGACTGACGCACCCCAACAAATCGGTGGTCGCAGAGAAATGAGTGTCAAACATCACGCAATGGAACCCCGACCATACCAAGATCTTAAGTCAGACTTCCAATTTCTGGCACAGTTTTGTTAGAGAAGCCATCGAAATTGGCACTAGGGATAATCCTTTCAGTCGGGCATGCGGGTATAATCTCAGCAAGGTTCGGAAACCAGCACTAAATCTAATTAAGAAAATGTTCAGCAAGCATAGCGATCTGGCGACCAGACGGACAAAGAAACTACACCTATGCTACCACAGGCACCAACGCAAGCGTCTCCGCTACTGCCGACGCGCACCCTGTGAGGGGGGGGGGGTTAGAGGGGGGGAGGGGGGGAATACAAGTCGGCCACGCACCCTTAGGAGCTCTGCTCGTCGACGCACTTGACGATGGCGACATGTTTCGTCATAGACACGTCGTGACCGCCAACACAGTCTGGCAGTACACATGTGGTCTGGTCCATCAATAGATACCCCAGGAGAAACTGGAGAATTTCAATGTTAAGCTGTGTCCCTTACCACTGTTTACATGAATTTACGTGACAGTGTGATGGCAGAAATGTTATATGCCATCCTTAATATCATAGGCCGTTTTAAGGTTTTCATACGACACTGAAGAGCCAAAGAAACTGGTACACCTGCCTAATATTGTGTTATACCCCTGCGAGGAGACAGAAGGGTCACAAAATGACGTGGAATAGACTCGACTGATGTCTGAAATAATACTGGAGGAAATTGACACCATTAATTCTGCAGGGCTGTCCGTAAATCCGTAAGAGTACATGGGGCTGCAGACCTCTTCTGAAGAGCACGTTGCAAAGCAGCTCAGATATTCTCAATAATGTTCAATTCTGCTCAATCTGGTGGCCAGAGGAAGTGTTTAAACTCAGAAGAGCGTTCCTGGAGACATTCTGCAACAATTCTGGAAGTTTGGGATGTCACATTGTCCTCCTGGAAGTGCCCAAGTCCGTCGGAATGCACAATGGACATGAATGGATGCAGGTGATCAGACAGGATGCTTACGGACGTGTCTCCTGTTAGAGAAGTATGTAGACGTTTCAGGGGTCCCACATCTCTCCAACTGCACCGCTCCACATCAGTACAGAACCTCTACCAGCTTGAACAATCTCCTGCCTACATGCAGGGTCCATGTATTCATGAGGTTGCCTCCATGTCTACACACGTCCATCCGCTCGATTTAATTTAAAACGCGACTCGTCCGACCAGGCAACACTTTTCCAGTCATCAACAGTCCAACATCGGTGTTGACGCGCCCAGGCAGGCGTGATGCTTTGTGTCGTGGAGTCCTCAAGAGTAGGCCTTCGGCTCAGGAAGCCCATATCGATGACGTTTCATTGAATGGTTCCCACGCTGATACTTGTTGATGGTGCAGCACTGAAATCTGCGGCAATAAGCGGAAGGGTTGCACTTCTGTCACGTCGAACGATTCTCTTCAGTCGACGTTTCTCCCGTTTTTGCAGGATCGTTTTCCGGTCGCAGGGACGTCGGAGATTTTATGTTTTACCGGTACGTTCGTGAAACGGTCGTACGGGAAAATCCCCACTACATCACTACCTCGAAGATGCTCGTTCCATCGCTCGTTTGCCGACTATAACACCACGTTCAAACTCTCTCAAATCTTGATAACCTGCCGTTGTAGCATCAGTAACAGATCTAACAGCTACGCCAGACACTTGTTGTCTTCCATAGGCGTTGCCGACCTCAGGGCCGTTTTCTGCCTGTTTACATTTCTATGTAGTTCCTTTGGCGCTTCAGTGTAATTTGTTTCAGAACTTGTTGATGCTAATCTTAGTATCATAAACTGACACAGAATTTTTGAGAGGTTTCATAGTAATGATCGTTAACACGTCCAGCAAGTAAACAACCGTAAGCCAATGGTAACTCACGTTAACCCTTTCAGACCCTCTAGCTACAATTGTGTACACTAATGTTTGCTGTGTATTAGCTGCAACAGAAATATTCTTAAAGGGAAACTTCATGTACGCATTTGTGAATATTCAATCTTTTCAACATGCACATGTGTTGCTATCTGTTGAGCATAACTATAAAAATATCTACAAGAGAATGTAGCAGTACACAGCAGTTTTCAGCCGCCAGAGTAAACAGAAGTGGTTGGCTATATTTCATTGTATAACTGCCTATTATTATTGTTATTTTGATGTTAATTATTGAATTATTAGTCTATTTATTAGCACAGCGAATGTTTAAAAATTAGATATTGTAGTCTACAGCAATAAGAAGTGTACAGAATTTGTTTTCAAAATGGGTACTTACATGTGTACAAATCTTGCATCTAAAACCATTAAAAAACAACCTGAGAACATCAGAGCCTTGTTACATCACGTGGACCCTTCTTCTGAAGAAACCTAGATAAAGGGCTAATAAATCTTTATTTGAAACTAGTTGGCTGATTTTTTTTTCAACATCTGGAAGTTTATGCAGTTGCTGACTACAGCCATGTTTAAGATTTCGAAATCTGTCATTGAGTTTCTTTTGATCGAAGACCAGAGCATCGCATCTGTTCATAGTCGCTTGTAGAATGGCTACGCAGACCTGGCACTGAACAAAAGAACGGTGAGTCGTTGAGCGAGGTGTCTGTCATCAGTTGAACAAAGTCGCGCAAACCTCCCCGATCTCTTGCGTGCTGGCCTGCCACACACCCTTTAATGACAGCAGTGTTGGAAGGTGCAGACACGCCCACTCGAGATGATCGACGGATAACAACCAAACACCTCGATGTGGGGCGTGTCACACCACCAACTACACGCAGCAGTAGATGGTGCTGACACACTCGTCCACCAGTTGGGGTACTCAAGGCGGTGTTCCAGCTGGGTTCGTCGCCACCTAGCAAAAGACCCTACAGAGCAACCAAGGACGATCTATGTGGAATTGCTTGCACGTTGCAAGTTTGACAGTGATAATTTTTTGTCGAACATCGCCACAGGTGATGAAATATGGGTTCATCACATCGAACCGGAAACAAAGCGGCAATCCGTTGAGTGGCGCCACACCACCCATCTTCCGAAGAAAAATTTCAGAGCTGCACCCTCAGCCGGTAAAGTCATGGCGACGGTCCTTCGAGACTCTGATGAAGTTATTACGCTTGACGCCGTCCCTCTTGGCTCAACGATCAACTCTGAATTGTATTGTGCTACTTTCAGGAAACAGAAGAAATGGCTTCACCGTGTTCGTCGTCACAAAAATGCAAAGGTATTTCTTGTACTTCATGACAACACAAGGTCTCACAAAAGCCTGCACACCTGAGGAGCTCTCGAAACTTCATTGGACTGTTCTTCCTCATTCACCCTACAGCTCGAATCTCGCTCCTTCCGACTTTCATCTGTTTGGACTAGTGAAGGGTGTATTCTGTGGGAAGCAATACGGCTGACGGGTACGTTACTGATGCAGCAAGACGTTGGCTCTGACGCCTGTCAATCGAGTGATACCATGCAAGCATACTGGCTCTCACAGTAATGTGGCGCAAGGCCGGCATATTGAAAGAGATTATGTTGAAAAATAGTGTTTTGTGGCTAACAGAGTGGTGAATAATATGGTGTGTTGGAATCCTGAATGAAACCAACTTGCTTTCAGAAGAAAATGTGTTGCATTACTTAATGGACGCCCGTCGTACATCGTCGTCAGGGCTGCCACTGATCACCGCCTATCCTACTTTACACAGTGGGGAGGTGTACGAACACAACGTTCTATGATGGGGTATGGGCGGCAACACATTGTCACCTACTTGTTGCTCCATTGTCCTTCAAGCATCTTCCATCGATAGTCATAACATTAGCATGGAAACCGTCGCTCGTTCCCAGGTGTCGGGCCATAACAATCATCCGTTTGCGAAAGTCGCTTATGTAACTGCGTTTCTCCATTTTGGGACACAGTGATTCCATTTTCGGCCCTGGCTGGTTCTGAGCACTATGCGACATAACTTCTGACGTCATCAGTCGCCCAGAAATTACAACTAATTAAACCTAACTAACCTAAGGACATCACACACATCCATGCCCAAGGCAGGATTCGAACCTGCGACCGTAGCGTTCGCTCGGCTCCAGACTGTAGCGCCCAGAACCGCACGGCCGCTCCGGCCTGCTTTTCGGCCATGCTTTCTCCGGTTATATACTTCTCTGTCGCACTACGCGGCCACTATGCCGCAATGGAGCATTCAGTCTTGCGTTAGGGAACGGTCATAATATTTGTGGTGATCAATTTTATTTAATTTTACGATATAGTCTGCATTCTATATCCTCTTTCCTTCCATTAAGCGAAGTGTTGCTATTTTTGTAAACCCTCGTCGCCAGTTTTGTAATGACCTCGTAGCTACCGCTGTGGAGACCGAGTTGCCACTGTAGTTACGGTAAGCCGCGTTTGTGAGTTCGTGAAACGGCTTCTGGTGCAGTACACCATTACGACAATTTCTCCCTTCCACTATTACACAGCTATGCCTCAGGGTCAGGTAACAGGATAGGAGAACGAAGGTTCTACAAGCTACAACACTCCAACAAATTTCTAGCGAAGTCACACAAATGAGTTAAAAGGTTTACTTATCTTTATAAATAGTTGAATAATGAAATCTGCAACACTGCTTGTAATATAACACAAAAAAGGCCCTCAATGGCTAAGTGAAAATAATTGTAGGTAAACTTCACAAAACATAGCAAATGCAATTTACAACTACTGTCTGTTCACTTCTAAGAGTTCACTAAACAAGGTTCCCTGTCTATGTCAGTCATGGACGATGAGATGATCTATATCCAAGTGGGCGACAGCTGCTCTTCTATCTTCCGAGTCTGTTGTCTGTTGTCACCCGATCGTTGACGGATTGTACTCCGCTATGGCACTGGCACCAGCTCGCATATTTGCGTCTGTGATGCTTTTTCTTTGGCTGTGTCTTGTTCGGACGACACAGCAGCTATGATAAGTCACTTGACTTGTATTCGGTAAGGCGACAGTTTAAATCCCCGTCCATCCATCCAGATATAGATTTTCTGTAATTTCCCTAAATCGCTTACGGCAATTACCGGGATGATTGCTTTGATAGAGCGCAACTGAATTGGATGCTGTATCCTTTTCCTTATCGAATATCTGCCCGTTACCACGATGCTAAAATCTCTTCCTCCTGCCTTTCTTTCCCTTCTGCTGCCATGAAGTATTTAGCTGCCATACAGCAAAATACACTCCTGGAAATGGAAAAAAGAACACATTGACACCGGTGTGTCAGACCCACCATACTTGCTCCGGACACTGCGAGAGGGCTGTACAAGCAATGATCACACGCGCGGCACAGCGGACACACCAGGAACCGCGGTGTTGGCCGTCGAATGGCGCTAGCTGCGCAGCATTTGTGCACCGCCGCCGTCAGTGTCAGCCAGTTTGCCGTGGCATATGGAGCTCCATCGCAGTCTTTAACACTGGTAGCATGCCGCGACAGCGTGGACGTGAACCGTATGTGCAGTTGACGGACTTTGAGCGATGGCGTATAGTGGGCATGCGGGAGGCCGGGTGGACGTACCGCCGAATTGCTCAACACGTGGGGCGTGAGGTCTCCACAGTACATCGATGTTGTCGCCAGTGGTCGGCGGAATGTGCACGTGCCCGTCGACCTGGGACCGGACCGCAGCGACGCACGGATGCACGCCAAGACCGTAGGATCCTACGCAGTGCCGTAGGGGACCGCACCGCCACTTCCCAGCAAATTAGGGACACTGTTGCTCCTGGGGTATCGGCGAGGACCATTCGCAACCGTCTCCATGAAGCTGGGCTACGGTCCCGCACACCGTTAGGTCGTCTTCCGCTCACGCCCCAACATCGTGCAGCCCGCCTCCAGTGGTGTCGCGACAGGCGTGAATGGAGGGACGAATGGAGACGTGTCGTCTTCAGCGATGAGAGTCGCTTCTGCCTTGGTGCCAATGATGGTCGTATGCGTGTTTGGCGCCGTGCAGGTGAGCGCCACAATCAGGACTGCATACGACCGAGGCACACAGGGCCAACACCCGGCATCATGGTGTGGGAAGCGATCTCCTACACTGGCCGTACACCACTGGTGATCGTCGAGGGGACACTGAATAGTGCACGGTACATCCAAACCGTCATCGAACCAATCGTTCTACCATTCCTAGACCGGCAAGGGAACTTGCTGTTCCAACAGGACAATGCACGTTCGCATGTATCCCGTGCCACCCAACGTGCTCTAGAAGGTGTAAGTCAACTACTCTGGCCAGCAAGATCTCCGGATCTGTCCCCCATTGAGCATGTTTGGGACTGGATGAAGCGTCGTCTCACGCGGTCTGCACGTCCAGCACGAACGCTGGTCCAACTGAGGCGCCAGGTGGAAATGGCATGGCAAGCCGTTCCACAGGACTACATCCAGCATCTCTACGATCGTCTCCATGGGAGAATAGCAGCCTGCATTGCTGCGAAAGGTGGATATACACTGTAGTAGTGCCGACATTGTGCATGCTCTGTTGCCTGTGTCTATGTGCCTGTGGTTCTGTCAGTGTGATCATGTGATGTATCTGACCCCAGGAATGTGTCAATAAAGTTTCCCCTTCCTGGGACAATGAATTCACGGTGTTCTTATTTCAATTTCCAGGAGTGTACTTATACTACTTTCAGCGCCTCGTTCTGTACTTTAATTACCCAGCATCATCTAATTTAATTCGACCACACTCAGCTACCCTCGTTACATACATCATCATCAGCCAGTTTGGTCACTTGGCGATGTCGTCTCTTTGAGTCGGAGTGCAACATAGCATTCCTGCGTGTTCTTCCATTTCTATTGATTTGTCTCATTACGAGAAAATGTTTCTTCCATTTCCGCCGGTCTTGAGCTTGCCGTTGCTAATTCATACCGGCTGTCTTTCGTAAGTCTCTGCGCCATCTGTCCGGCGGTCTTATCCTTGGTGTTTTTTTTTGTAAACTGGGCTTCAGTCTAGCATTTGTTTTGAACACCTGATAATCTTTTATTTGAGCGACTTGACCAGCCTACTACCTTTTCAAGGTATCCATTCTTTTCATTACGTCGCTGACATTTGTTATTTGTCTGATGGGAACTACTTTCTTTCTGTTTTTCCTTTTGTAGCCCAACATCGGTCTTTCAATTCCTCTCTGGACTACTATTAGTTTTCTGACAGTGAGTTGATAAATGTCCATGTCTCGCAGCCATAAGTCATTACTGGCAGCATACAGTGGTCAAAAACTATTTTCTATAGCTTCTCTGACGCCCTAGAGGAGTAGCTTCCATACGGTTGCCAGGATAATTTATCATATTTAGCAGTTGACCCAGATAGATAAAGACTATTCTGTGACCGTTTGCTGTAGCGTACTTCCAACAGGTATATTTCTCACCATGGGATTGGTTTTGTCACAGTTCATTTTTATACCAGCTTCAGAAAAGATTAACGCAAGAGCACTAACTAGTATTTCAAGTTCTTCTATTGAGGGGGAATGTAATGGATTTTGGTCCAAAAAGGACGATTTTTCAAAAATATTATTTTCTTGATCTCCGGTGATCTACGCATTTCAATCTATGTCGTGCGTGAATTTTTTCGTGACACCCGCTTTAGAGATGCCTTTAAACTGTTAAACTGATTAACTCTGCACTGGCGGCAACTCCCACCTTTTCCTGCATTTGGGAAACTGCTTGCTTCAGCGGAATTTTTGTCAGTGTGATGGCTATTTTCTTTAGTTATATTTGGCTGAATCTATATCTCTGGCTGAAACGTATATTTTTGTCTGAAAACTTTCTTGCATATGGTTTATTTACGTTTTGACAATAATAACACATATCAGTAGGTGGAAGGTGGAAAAGGCAGGCTTGCTATGAAAGAAATTGATTCTCTTCAGTTATTTTATGGGAGAACTCTCAGGAAAACCACATATAATGTAGAGGCAATGAGGCGTGATGTGTGGGAAATTTCTTTCCACAAACTATCCACTGACCAAACACCAGTGCACAACCTGTGTCAGAAAGACGATTGGTGTAAGTTGAACAACAGAAATGAGACGTTTTCACAAAAACACTCATTACCAGAACCTTTTATGAATGCAGTTAAGCCCACATTCAGGTTTCTCACAAACCCTGATTTATTGAGGAAGTGACTTCACGCAAAAACACAAAATGCAAATGAAAGTCTCAATAATTTGGATTATATGCTCAATAAGGACAAAATAGTACTCGAAATAGGTGTCTATGATGCAGTTTTATGTTGCAATAACGGAAATAATGGTAAATTGAAGTGTTGAAGATAGTTGGTATAGAAAGGAAATTGGAAATTTGTGGCAATATCTTATCGGATCAAACTGCTGAGGTCATCGGTCCCTAAGCTTACACACTACTTAATCTAACCTAAACTAACAAACGCTAAGGACAACAAACACACCCACGCCCGAGGGAGGACTCGAACCTCCGGCGGGAGGAACCGCACGGACCGTGACAACGCGCCCAAGACCGCGCGGTTACCCCGCACGGCGGTAGAGATCCTGGTGTGTTTACAACAAAAGCATTTTACACCATCTACGAGAGCAGGGTCAAGAAACCTAACAGATTAGTGTCTTACCTGCAAATACAGGCCAGACAGATTCGAAGAGAAGAGAAAAAAGGAGGATGAGGAGTTTCAGTATGGAGGATTTTAAAATTGAGCTAAGCTTACTTATTACATGTAGAAGTATGAGAAGAAAATCTTTGAACCTAATTTTCTTTGTTTTACATTTTTACGTTATTAGAAGCCTTTCATCAAAAATTATATTCGCTAAAATTTTCAGGAACTGTTCGCAACGTGTTGCTGTCTTCCTGGAACTAAAAAATACGAAATCCTGAAATTACATTCTGACTTTTAGATGACTGTATGTAGAAAAAAAATTAATTTTGGATGTTCACAATTAAAAACTCTGTTAATGATACAATTTGTGTAACTGTAGTTCAGTGATCTTATAACCTTCTCAGGACGCATCTTGTTATCAATGGAGAGACGTCTACAGACGTTAAAGTAACCTCTGGCGTGCCACAGGGGAGTGTTATGGGACCACTGCTTTTCACAATATATATAAATGACCTAGTAGATAGTGTCGGAAGTTCCATGCGGCTTTTCGCGGATGATGCTGTAGTATATAGAGAAGTTGCAGCATTAGAAAATTGTAGCGAAATGCAGGAAGATCTGCAGCGGATAGGCACTTGGTGCAGGGAGTGGCAACTGTCCCTTAACATAGACAAATGTAATGTATTGCTAATACATAGAAAGAAGGATCCTTTATTGTATGATTATATGACAGCGGAACAAACACTGGTAGCAGTTACTTCTGTAAAATATCTGGGAGGATGCGTGCGGAACGATTTGAAGTGGAATGATCATATAAAATTAATTGTTGGTAAGGCGGGTACCAGGTTGAGATTCATTGGGAGAGTGCTTAGAAAATGTAGTCCATCAACAAAGGAGGTGGCTTACAAAACACTCGTTCGACCTATACTTGAGTATTGCTCATCAGTGTGGGATCCGTACCAGATCGGTTTGACGGAGGAGATAGAGAAGATCCAAAGAAGAGCGGCGTGTTTCGTCACAGGGTTATTTGGTAACCGTGATAGCGTTACGAAGATGTTTAATAAACTTAAGTGGCAGACTCTGCAAGAAAGGCGCTCTGCATCGCGGTGTAGCTTGCTGGCCAGGTTTCGAGAGCGTGCGTTTCTGGATGAGGTATCGAATATATTGCTTCCCCCTACTTATACCTCCCGAGGAGATCACGAATGTAAAATTAGAGAGATTAGAGCGCGCACGGAGGCTTTCAGACAGTCGTTCTTCCCGCGAACCATACGCGACTGGAACAGGAAAGGGAGGTAATGACAGTGGCACATAAAGTGCCCTCCACCACACACCGTTGGGTGGCTTGCGGAGTATAAATGTAGATGTAGATGTAGACGCTACAATAAAATTTTCAGATTATTTGCATGATTAGAATTTGAGTTACGGCCTTTTATAAAAAAGACAATATAAAATTAAAAATTCGAATTTCTGGTAAAATACTAACCCTGCTTATTTTATTATATTTTTCATTAAAACACAGCTCTTTTATTTCACATATGCAAAATTTTATATTTGTTCATTAATAAATATGGCTGTAATGATTTTTAAACGAATGTTTACTTTTTCCGTTGCATCCCCACTTCACTTCTTTCCTAGAATTTGGATTCACTTTGTTTTCTAATCCAATTTAGACATTCCTTTGTCGAGGACTGTTGGAAGTAGTTTAGAGCCACCTTGTTTCATACCCTATTCGAGGGTAAATTCATTGGTTTCTTCAACTACACTCACAAACGCTGTGGAGACTTCGTATATGTTTTATAAGACTTCAGTGAAGGCCTGTCCTTTTACTTGCTTTATGAAAGCCTCAAACACATCTCGGTGGCTGATCGTATAGAGTGTCTTTTCCAAAATCTACGAAGGCAAGGTGAAGAGATAGTTGGTACTCGTATGTTCTTCTAATTATTTCGAATAGAACGAGGATCAACTATACTAAACCCTGTGCAGAACACAGCTTGCTCAATGTACTGGGCAGGGTCCTCATAAAGTACGAAATACACATTTACTCCTCATCTGATGATGATGCACTTTTTAAAGATAAACATAATCAGCATCGATTGTAATAGTTACACAACATGACATGCTGGTATTAGCAATTAACTTTGCGTAGAAATAAAACGACTATTCTGTAACTGAAGAATCAGACAGAGATATTTAAGTATCACCACCTGAAAACATCACCTTCCGAAAACTTGACTCCTTTTGATTCACACTTAAGTTTATTACAAAAAATCCCACAATTCAATATATTGAATACGTACATTAACTTAAAATAACATGTTGGTAACATCGCATTAAACAAATCGAGAAAATCACATTGGTGCATCATCTTACCAAAGCAGTATTGCTCTTTACCGTTTTTGATTCAAAGTGAAGCAATAATTCAGGTTGAAAAATTATTAGCAACAAAAAAAAGACTGTCTGAAAGCAGTTACAGACAGTTTTCACAGCACAGAATACTCACGTCAAGCACACATATGAAAGAGAATTTAATGTCTCTCAAGCGTACTAAAGGCAAACAAAGGGCGATTTATTTCTCGTGCAGGTAAAGAAGCCTACCAATTGAAATGTCATACAGAAGTAGTTTAAGGTACAATATCAGGCCTATCTTATCCTGAAAAACACTGCCAGCTTGCCTTGACCAACAAGGAGAACGGAACATTACGATTAAAAAAGGCACCGCAATAGGCGCCATCTGCATTTGTTTTCTGTAACAAAAGGATAGAGTTGAATTGCCTATGTAGCATCTAGAATAGTCTTACGACTCTGACAATAAAATAAAATAGTATATTGAAGACAATACAATCTAAAAATGTGAGATAACCCTAACACGCTTCTAGTCCATTTAATTGAAAAAGTGGGAGGAAAAAAAAAATAAGCTTCCGATTCAAGAGCTGTAATCATCGAGACCCTGAATATGGTTGCAGTACCTTCATCCACAATTTACGCTTATGCTATTTAAACAATAGTTTATTTATTTTTTAGTGCTTTAGATCGCTATATATATATTCACGCAACAAAAGGGCAACGGATTTCGGAAAATAGTACACCACTCTCATGCAAAGAGCTAACACCAATTTCGTAACATTAAACTGTGTGAATATTCTACAAAATATTAGATTGTGTTCGCCTCACTTATTGTTGGTTATTGAGATTTTATAGAACTAATGAACTGGTTTTAAGTGAACTCTTGTAATGTACGCGGATACTTGTGTGAGTTTACCCAATGATTGGAGCATGATCTTCTGAAATTCAAACGTTTCTTAATGTGGACAGTATTAGTTAACATTATGGTTGAAGTTGACTGAAACAACTTTCAAAATTGATAACAGCCACGACTTCGTACGCAGCCAAATGTATGTAAATAAAGTTGTCGATAGGCTTAGATGTGGCATGTTATTGTGGGCTGGCCATTAAGTGAATCTACTGAACACACATTCAATGATTAAAGACGAAACATGTACAAAATAATAAAATTTGTGTCAATAACTACGATATGACACCAGCGCCGAATCAGTAAGAGATACGTTTGTCCAGTAATATAAATGACGCTAACTAATTGGGTAGAGGTTAAATACCGATTCAGATAGGGCACATGTCGGTTCTTGCTCACACGAGAAGAAATATAAAGCTGCGAACAGTGTTTTTTCACAGCGAGACAATACAAATACTGACAGGGCCTGTCTGAGATTTTGTACGGAAATGCATGGGGTTTCGTACGAAAATCTGAGGTTAAAAATAGGAGTACACGAGGTAACGCCTAACCTGCATTAAACGATTTCGGAGAATATTTCAAGAAAAGTAAGAAAGAAACTGGGAAAGCGGCAGAATACATAATAATCGTTACTGTTAAGGTATCTGTACAACCTAAGTTAAAGCCAACAGTTGTTTAAGTTCATTATTTATTTGAAGATTCTGATGAACTGGAAGTGGTGCATCTAGAGACACAATTTTCTTTTGTGACTTAATTTTAGGAAGAAAATTACTATTTTATTTTATGATAAAAGGCGGCTTGCAAATATGTAAGTTCATAATGTTGATAACTCTGGAAATATCTTCTTTTTTTGTCTTACTACATTGTCTTGTCACTGCATGCGTTATTTGCTCACCTCCTACCCTTCATCTGTACGGCTGTATAGATGTGTGTAATTATGTAAATTATTGTTTTGGAGAATAATTATGAAAACGATCAATTAGGCATATTGTATTGTGGTAATTTATTTCGTAGTCTTGGGTATTTTAACAGTTCATACTTTAGAAGTGTCGGTGAATTTTTTTCATGAGAAGAATTAGCTGGCCTGGACTTAATCTGTTTAGCCGCCATAACGGCTCTTTCACTGAGATGAGAAACACCTGCAGTAATTATACAGAACCCGCTAGTTCTTTTTTTTTAAAAAAAATATCACGAAGTCTGATGCGACAGTGTTAACAAGACTGGCACACATAAAATATTCAAAATTAGCGGTCTCAAAATAATTAAGCAAGCCAGCTACTTCTAAAACCCATTATTTCGTGCTCTTCATTTAAAACTTGATGCGCGTAGTCAATGTAACATTTATCTTACATACAACAGCAGAGAAATTTGATAAAAGGTGGATACTTCTCTGCTATTTTATGCTCATACTCTATCACTAACAATAAAGAACATATACACAGTAATTCTTCATACCTGTTGTAATATAAGAGGAGATGCATTAATGATTTATCTCGTGTTTATAATACGAGAGATTATACAGCTACTCAAAGGATCAGTACAGTAGAGAGCAAAAAAGACTCGATTTTTTAATTATAAAAACTAGTGCTACAGTGTGTAGTGTAAAGGTAAACTGCCTGGTTCAAAATACAGGTACAGCAAGTAGGTTATGATAAAATGTGGAACAACACCGAAACACGGCAGAAAAAATATTAAGCGTTGCAGCAAGTGTAGTGAACAGTATAAATGCCAATACTTGCTAAAGTTCATTACTTGTTTAAATTGAGATGATAAAGGTACTGCAAAAAATTTGCCGCGTACCGTGAAGTATAAGAGATAGACATGGTAAAATCGGACTGCTTGCGACTGTTAAAGATCCAGATTAACAACCTAAATGACGCTTAGTTATCCAGTGACGAACAGTATTCGTATTTGTGACATGAACGGCAAGTAAGTAGATTTTTGCGATGAGACAAATTTTGAGAGCTCAAGTATTCAAGATCTGTAGGATATCCACTTTATGAAACATATTCATAGATAAAATAATAAAACGGAAGTAGTCGTAGGACAAAGGAGTAAGAATATGTTTCGCCAAGAAAATTATTTCTAGAGCGCACTACATAAAACTAGACAATAGAATTGGAAAAGTAGGAGATAGAAATATTACCTGTTACTAATATGTGCAACGTATAGTTCAAATAAACATAACAAATTGAAAAATTTTGTTGCTTAACATTCACTTCGCTGGGGACCTTTTAGTAAACTTCAGCCCAAATTGAGAAGAAATATAATTAATTACATTTGTTAACGGCTATTTGATTTCCATACTTAATGAACAAAGATCACGTTAACGCATAGATATAACTTAACAACAGTGGCCTTATTTGTTACAAGAAACAAGAACACAAATATTGAGGGTAGTCTCTTTTATGAGAAAGACATTATACAGGATGAAACTAATTTAAACCGACATGCTCTAGGAGGTTGCACGGGACATCAAAACAAATATTTTTCTCTGATGTTATAATTTCCTGTGAGTATTTTTTAATCCGATGGAGGGATGTACTGACTCGTTTGTCGCCGTAACTGTTCCGCTGTATCTGTAGAGGGCAGACTTCGCTCTTCAAAAATGGTTCAAATGGCTCTGCGCACTATGGGACTTAACATCTAAGGTCATCAGTCCCCTAGAACTTAGAACTACTTAAACCTAATTAACCTAAGGACATCACACACATCCATGCCCGAGGCAAGATTCGAACCTGCAACCGTAGCTGTCGCGCGGTTCCAGACTGAAACACCTAGAACCGCTCGACCACACCGGCCGGCTTTGCTCTTCAGTTGTAATACCAGTTTCACATTCACATTTAGTTGTACGTCTTGACCCAGCATAGTACTTGTTTACTAATGGAGAGATAAACACGGCGTGAGCACACTGATATGGTTGGTGCTTGTTACACAGCGTAACAGAACAGACAAGCAGCGCCTCTGGTTTATCAACAACAATTTCCCAATCGTCGTACCATCATTCCACGTTTACTGCTACCTGTCAGTGTTTGCGAGAGACCGGGCCATTTAGTAGATTACGTGGTCAGGGACGAACGCTCACAGTATGAACTTTTGCTATTTGAGGAAGCTGACTGCAGCATACGGAGCAAGCTCCTTCTGTCGGCACTCGCGCCAACTGCGTGTAACATAGGGATGAATTAGACGAGCGTAAGAAACGTCCTTCATGAACAATTATTACACTTATTTCACGTACAGCGTGTGCACGATCTGGAACCTTAAAGATTACCCAATCAGAGCCTAGTTTACGTAGTGATACCCTGAACAGTGTCAGATGCATCCTTTCATTCCATCCTCTATGCTGTTGACAGAAGAAGCAACGTTCGGGCATGATGATATCTTCAACATCCATAACTCACATGACAGGTGTGAGTGTGATCCACATATCATATTTACTCGCGCTCATTAGGTGCGATTCTACATGAGACTGTATGAGAAGTTGTTGTTGTGTACATCTCCTACCGAGACCATTAAATGGCACGCATTATTACAGTATCCACGCCGCTCACTACAAGGCAGCGCGTGAGGCTCTAGCATGACGAGGCGCCGGCACATCTCAGAGGTTTCCCAATGCGTCGATTCTTGAACCGACAGTTTCAATAAAACTTGATTGGCAGAGCTGGTCCTGTATCATGGCCTACTCGATCCCCTGATTTATCCCCTCTGGGCTCCTGAGGTCTTCTCTATATGGCGAGAGATGCTCAGCCTTCTTTGAGTCAGAAGAGGATCTGGTTGCCCGGATATTAGCAGCATCAGGAGAAATTAAGGACACTGCAGAAGACTTTGACAGTGATAGATAGAATATGACCCGCCAGTGTAACCTTTGTTCAATGGACGAATTTTTTCAATCTCTGCTGAAATTGAAGTAATTGTGTAGTTTTTAATGTAGTTGTCTCTTGGTAATTAACAGATAAGAATTGTGTTGTTTTTCAGAGAAAACTTCCTCCGGCGGTTTAAAAATGCTTACACGAAAATATGACGCTGGAAAAAAACATTTTTTTTATATCCCGTGCAACCTCTAAGAGTCTGTGAGTTCAAATAATTTTCACAAGCTAGAAAAACATAACGAAAGACGGCAGAGCATTGTATGCATGAAAGAAAAATTTAGCGTTGAGATTCCAAGAGACTCTATTCAATGAAAAAACTGAAAAATATATACGTGTAATCAGATAAAAGGTGACAATAATAGAGAAAGAGTTTTAATTATGAAGATAATAGTGGTTTCATATCTCAAATAGTTTCAGTTAAGGTACAATCATTTTTATTCGTTCACTGTCAGATGTCGTAAGAAAGCACAGGTTGATGCGTGGCATGTGTCAATATATTACAGCATAACAAACACACACACCGATTTTGTGTAGGCGGTGCGCCACAGCTTTTAAATAGTTAAAGGACTTCATGATCACCATGAGAAGCTGATAGTTTAATAAAGCTGATAGTTCAATAAAAACGT
Source organism: Schistocerca serialis cubense (assembly GCF_023864345.2). Lineage (NCBI taxonomy): Eukaryota > Metazoa > Arthropoda > Insecta > Orthoptera > Acrididae > Schistocerca > Schistocerca serialis. The sequence goes on along the minus strand of NC_064644.1, from coordinate 458,056,197 downwards.
TGTACCAATTTAGAGCACAGTGTGCACCATCGGGACATGATAACAGTCAAGGTTTACGGGGAGTTGATGATTTTCTGCGTGATTGGAAAAAGTAGTCATAATATTTTTTATTCAAACAGCAATTTCTCTGTTCATCATAACGTTTATTGAAGATAAATGAAGAACCTGAACACAAACCCCATCGCAAAAATTTCGGAGTTTTCAGAGATATTTTCTGCGTATTTTTGTAGAAGGGATCCGTGTTCTCGTTACATGTGGCTTGTCATAAATTAATGTGTAATTATGGTTTATTCAGTTTATTATCCCAGTTATCATTGTTTTTGTGAAAATACATACACAAAGGGGAATTTTGTAACATGCAATCGCCAAAACGTACAACACAAAACAAAGAGTAATAAAGCAATCCCCAGAGGCGAAAGTATTGTGATATGGTTGCCGTCGCTGCGGGAGGAGCTTAACATTTACTGAGTCCGTACACGAGGCGCATATTGACCGACTCTTCGTTAGGAAACCTGTCCATACCGCCGTGTATCACCGTTAACACATCCAGAACAAAAAAAACACGAGACAGAAGATAGCGATACTGAATAGAAAGTTCAGGGATATAGGGGAGAGCGCATTATTGTTGTCGACAGTAAGTACCATGAGTGATTGTACAATTTTGTTTCCAAACAAGACATATAGCGCTACAACCTACATTTGCAGTGCTGTGCAGAGATTTTCAGTACAGTTACAGATCCAGATATAAATGAGGTTACCAAATCAAACGAAATGCTACCCTGTAACGACCTACGGGAGATCACGGTTCACATTACGTCAAAATTCTCAGAAAATACCCTTGTACAGCCTTCAAACTGTAGTCGTCTTCCGTATATATCGCATGCGAATCCTGATTTGGGAAAATATCCTATAGTGAATATCTGAATTGATTACAAATTAATAGAAACCAATAGGTAGTGATAATAAACCACTTGTGCAAGTGGAGCTGTTTTTTTCTTTTTTTGTATGTATGGTGGTATGGTCGTATGGTCGAAAATGGTAAATGACAGCAAAACCTTCGTATATTATTATGTATTACCCGACAAAGCGGACCGTGGATACGGGCGTAGAGGAAGGTAACTTGGTCACGTAATTGCATACAACGATAATCGAGTTCAAAGTATTGCGCATTGTTACATCGCAATGGGAGAGTGGAAAGCGATCACGGAAAATGGCTTCACTGGCAGTCACGATGGTTTGCTGTTAACGTTATTCGATTTGTTGACTATAAGAAAGAGAAAGGAACGACAGTGCGTGCGATGGAGAAAGTGACGGAATGTGCAAACAAAATGTTACACTTGAGTAGGTCTATGGGTTGCAAGTTACAAAAATAGGAACACAATGCTGAACGAACAGTCACACTGTAAATATCCAAAAGACGATATCAATACATGTGCTGTTGTGCAACCATTTCTGCGATTTTATGAACAGCACAAGGAAATGAAAATTTTGTGAAGATTTCACAGCTTTTGTTGCACAGTCAAATTATATAAGGCTAGCAAGGAACATCTGAGGAAAATTGTTTGGTCCATGGGATTCGATTCTAGAAGATGCCAGAGTAAATGGGTCCTCATCTGCGAGCGAGACGTCATAGTTTTAGGAAAGGTATACTACATTGGAGTCGTACGGAAAAAGAAGGCAAAATGTAAGTGGCCACTGTTTCCTTCAGACGGAACGTGAAGTGAAATGTTTAACACGGATTAAATCGGGCGATGTTGAGGGCATTAGATTAGGAAGTGAGACGCTAAAAGCAGTAGATGAGTTTTTCTATTTGTGCATCAAAATAAGTGACGATGTCCTAACTTGAGAGAATATAAAATGCACACTAGGAACAGCATGAGAAACGTTTCGGAAAAAACTGGAATTTGTTAATATTGAACATAAATTTATATGTCAGGAAGTTTTTTCTGAAGGTATTTTGGTGAAATATAGCCTGATACGGATTTGGAATGTGGGCAACAAAATGCTCGTACATAAAGAAATTCTACGATTTAAAATGTGATTCTACGTAATAGTGCTGAAGATTAGAAGGGTAGGTCGAATAAGTAAGGAAAAGGTAGTTAGTTGAATTCCTGGTGACGAGCTGCATGACACTAGGTGATTAACCATAAAACACTAAAGGAGTGAAAATGTTTCATTCCTACAAAACCACAGTAATGGCACTACTCGATATTTATTCAAAGGAAGTCGTAATTTCTAGATTACACATTAGTTAATTCCAATTATTATATCTCCAATGGCATACTACACACCAAATTAAGTAGAAAATGTCCTATTTGACGCTTTGCTCCAGTCCTAAATTTTGCGAGGGATAGTGATCTTGGGTTAGGGCACATCCTGAGGCTACTAGGAACTGTCAGTGCGGTGATAGAAGGAAAATTGGGGGATAAAAACTGTATAGGGAGACCAGAGCTTGAACATCGTTCATTGGTTCAAATGGAGGTGGGTTGCAGTAAGTAGGCAAAGATGAACAGGCTTGCACGGAGTAGGCTAGGGTTGAGAGCTGAAGACCACAACAGCAACAACAACAATGCTGTGAATAAATATTGTCGCAGTGGTAGTACTTAAGGACTATTGTCAAAAGAGAGCGCCAGTCAACGTTTATTTGTGCTGGTGCGCAGGGCACAGACGTATAGACGTATATCGGGTGATAGCTGTGCAACTATAAGAGTTGCAGCAGTCCACGACATTGCTGCATTTGACCTCCCGTGTCTGTTATCAGAAAGATACACTGACGGCACAGTAAACAAGTACAGTGCTGACAGAGGAAAACGCATCGCGCTGTAAATGATTTGACGAGAATTGTTCATATACTGTCCAGTGGTTCACTGTGTTCTCATGAAATATCACGACAAAACTCACGGTAAGCCGACTGAAGTGCCTTCGCCGCCAGGTGCAATAATATTGTGGTCCACTAGTGTGTACGCTGATGGTAATTCCTCTATCTCTTTGCTAATTTGTAAACATGACAGTGTAGTCACATTGACTAGGTTTTCAGTTCTTTTCCTGGGTAATACCGAGACATTTGTCTTTAGTTTCATCTGTAAAAATACAAAGAAGATACACAACAGGAGTTGTGGTTGGTGGTGGCAAAATGTGTAGGTAAATAAGACAATTCCATCTTTCACATTGGCTTCGTTATGATCAGAGTCATTTGTTTTTAAACTGTCAACTGGCAGCAGCGATATACCACTTCTATGAGCCTCCTCATGTGATTTGTATTGTATGTTACCAAATCCCCGTATTTTACAATGTTGGCCAACGTGGTAGTGTATACACCATTATGGCTGACATGTTCATTTGCAATTGCTCGCGTAGTAAACAAGAACGAGAACAACTTTCGCATTCTTGTACCAATCGAGTAACACTACTACCATAACACATACGTTAGTAAATACACAAAAAAAACCTGAGCAATATATCGTAGCCGGCCGCGGTGGCCGTGCGGTTCTGGCGCTGCAGTCCGGAACCAGGGGACTGCTACGGTCGCAGGTTCGAATCCTGCCTCGGGCATGGGTGTGTATGATGTCCTTAGGTTAGTTAGGTTTAAGTAGTTCTAAGTTCTAGGGGACTTATGGCCTCAGTTGTTGAGTCCCATAGTGCTCAGAGCCAGCCAATATATCGTAAGTTTTACGATTAGCTAAGTATGACGGTGTGGTAGTTATGTTATTCAATAGGTTAAAGAGAGTAAAATCTTATTGTCGTTCGAGTTTACTACGCCAGTTATCAAGTATGAATGTGGCGCACGATGTATTCGCTAAAAAAAGTGAGTTTATACCATTTAAGTTCATCAGAAGAACAGGTACTTTGAAACATCGCTGAAATCAGCTGATGATAAGTAATGACTGTGTACATAACTGGACTAAGGGGGATAATGGTGTTACAGTGTAATATTGGGCCACCACTGAAATCTTGGTTGTGTTGCCAGATTGATCTGAAGCGTAGTCCAAGGACTAGGTTAGTCTGGAAAATGATAATTTGTTGCTGATTTGGTGAATCCGGCGAATGTGAATGCTACATAATGATTGTGGTAACTGTTTGACCTGTGCCGTAGCCCAATGTTTACGTTCGTGCCATATTTACTGCACTTCCCCACCTTTCGTTGTCAAAACTAAAACTGCAAAGTAGATTCAGAAAAATTATCTTAGATTCTGGACAAGTCTCCAGCGAACCTTTGATGCATATTATTAATATACATCATGCATAAACTAGGGAAAAAGGGTCCGCTACATAAGTTTTGTCGATAGTGGAATAGTGTGTTTTGGTAAAATTTTCTTTCTTTGGCATCTGACACGAAAAAAAAAACCGTAGGAACTATTCTCTACCACGCACCGCACAGTGGTTTGCAGAAGACATAGTACTCGGGTGAATGGACTGGAAGACAATGACGTGTGTGTGCGACGTACCTGCCGGTTTGCGTGAGTGGTCTGCGAGTGCTGGGGGCGGCCTATTCGACGGCGGCAGGTGCCGAGTGGTGCGTGGCGGGTTGCCTGTGGCAGGCGCTGTCGAGGGCCGCGGACTGCGAGTCGCGACGCACGGCCGACTGCGAGCACGTGAGGCGCGGCGAGGCTGCCGCCACGGCCACGGCACAGCACGGAGCGCGCGCCTGCGCACGCCGCCTCCAGGTCGATAGGCTTCATTTGACGAGGGCGGGCTGGCTAGGGAGGGCTCTGCCCAAGAGGCGTCGAGCGCCTCGCGCACCACGGCCCGTTTCTTTCGCTCTCCGCTTTTGTTTTTGCTGGCGCCGTCTTTTATCGCGGGAACCTACCGGCGCGTGGATGGCCTGAATGTGGGACAGTCCGGTCAGATGCTGGAGGACTTACGCGCGACCGCTTGGCTCGGCCTTTCTGCTTCATTTGTATTAGTGCCTTATTTTAGGTTAATTCACAATAATTACACTGATACGCGAATGTATGTTTTCTTGGCGAATTTCACGTTGAAATCTTCTGGGTTATCAGCCGACTCGTGCCGTCGTGTTTTCGCTATATTTTGACGAGTTTTTTTATTCGTCATCTTCAGGCGAAATGTTGGGTTTATAATTTGTTCCTTCTTTTATAGCCGCTGGACCACACACACCACAGGCGAGAGCCAAACGGTTCGGACATCTTCCGGGGCTATGTGACTGACCCATTCACGGGGCTCCCGGTAGAGAAGTCTGCAGTCGAGCAGTTGGAAAGGAAGGATCTGGAGATGAATTCGACGCTTCGCCCGAAGATCATTAGTGGGAATCTCGTCGAAACGTTCAGGCAAAATATTGCAATTTCCCTGTTAACCTGAGTAGATATCATCATAGACGGATGATGATTAAATGCCACAGAGTTCATCACTAGAAGACAGCAAAATTTGAAACTTAAGTTTGCGAAAACTGCGTCAGCCTGAAATAAATAATTTTTAGGACAACAATTTACGAGAAGTCGACGATTAAGTTGACAGCCATAGGCTTAGCATCACCGTATCTCCCATTTTTTAACTCAGATTTCCTGTGACTTCTTTCACGCGTTCTTCACCTGTTCTCATCATGAGGTAATATTTTCATTTCAACTTAATTACCACACTGGGTGGGCAAAATAGGAGTTGCTCATAAAATATTTCATGCACATTAAGATAGGTAACCCGACTCAACGTCGTCTGGTTCAAAAATGGTTCAAATGGCTCTGAGCACTATGGGACTCAACATCTGAGGTCATCAGTCCCCTAGAACTTAGAACTACTTAAACCTAACTGACCTAAGGACAACACACACATCCATGCGCGAGGCAGGATTCGAACCTGCGACCGTAGCGCTTGGGCGGTTCCAGACTGTAGCGCCTAGAACCGCTCGGCCACACTGGCCGGCCAACATCGTCTGGTACGAACGAGGATGGTGTAAGGGGGTTGCGTATCTTAAAGTGGATGAAATAATTTTCATGCAGTTTTTATTATGACCGCTGTGCATAATCCGTTAATGTCTGCCCCTACTATCGATTCCATTTCTGCTGAAGTCTACGTTCCCCTCCTGACCATCAAGTACACTGGACAAAAAATTAATTACATCCAGGAGACATCACGCTCTTATTGTGCAACACCTCCTGCAGCCTCGATAAAGGTCGCACATTGGTGAGGAAGAGAGACCACAGATTTCTATGCTATATCCAGCCAGCCAGCAATCCCAAAAATTTTGGAAATAGTACACAGCCAACCGGCTGCGTGTGTTTAACGTGAAAATCTTGACCAGGTTTCTTTACCACTAAGTGTGTCTAATTCTGAAGGAAGTCACGCAAATTGCATGACGTCAAAATTGTAAACGTCATACAATTTATGTGACTTCCTTCTGAACAAGATACCTTAGAGGTATCGAAACTTCGTCAAATTTTAGATGGTTCCAATGGCTCTAAGCACTATGGAACTCAACATCTGAGGTCATCAGTCCCCTAGACTTAGAACTAATTAAACCTTACTAACCTAAGGACATCACACACATCCATGCCCAAGGCAGGATTCGAACCTGCGACCGTAGCAGCAGCGCGGTTCCGGACTGAAGCGCCTATAACCACTCGGTCATAGCGGCCGACCCAAATTTTAGAGTAAAATTATGCATCTTATTGGCTGTATGTTTACTGAAAATTTCCTTACGGCAGCTGTTGTCAGCCGTATTTAAAGTTATGAGGTCCACAAAAGTTATCATTTGCGGCAGTGATGATTGCTACGTTTCACCCAACATTCTAAATAGTACCAGACATTTTCTAAGCTGCGGGCTTTCATAAAAGGAAATGACGTGGGTGGCCCTCAACTACGCACCCTTTGACTCAGTATTGCAATATTAAAAGTTTTGGCTGGTTTCGTTGTCTAGGCGCTGGGATATGTGGTTGCTACATTACATGGCAAATACTGCTGAGTCTACAGTATACGATAAGAATCCACACATGAATCGAATGGTCGAAGGTTTCTGTCACTCGGCAATTGGAAATTATGAATGTAGCATATAAATTTATAAATGAAAGATTGCAATTAAATAAAATCTGCAGGTACTATCTTCACGACCTTAAATGATGAGTACGATAGTAGAAGTACTTTTGAGAATGCGGTATATTTCTGCAAAACACTTATTGGTGTGGATGGTCCAGCAGTTAAAAAAAATATAAGTTGAATAACAGGGAAACAATAGATTCCTACTTCACGTAATCAATTATGAACAACAACTTGGCTCGCGAGGTATTCACTTCTGAACGCATGCTACGTCTTCACTGCAGTAGCCACGGAAATCACACAAGAGCACAGCTCAGCACTCCGAGATATGTCTATCCTCCGCGACCACGCGCAAACTGCTCCACTGTCCAAGCCGTTCCTTCGACCGTCCTGTCTTGTGCGTCTGTCCCTCACGCCGCACTGTTCAGAACTCCACGTGCCCTCTCCAGAAAGGATGCTCTTCCCCGAACTCCATACGTCTCTCTTAGTAACGAGCGCTGTGATTGGCTCGAGCGCTCCCTCCATGTCTCCAAGCCAACGTACAATCACAAACATATTGAAAAACGTATGAAACACTGGATTTAAATTTTAATAACTTGAAATTAAATAAATATTCCTTCGGCTGGACCATAAACACGCTCTAACACACATTATTAAATGCATAAAAAAAATTAAATAAACATATATCAAAGGAATAGCAACAAAAGTTAGGCCAGTAGCCTAATGTCCCTGTGTTTTCTAAAACCCTGTAAAAATTTAACCAATTTCTTCATGAATAGTATATATCGGATAGAAAAAAAGACATAGATGAATAAATATATTTACAAGCATGCTGCTACCGTTTTTTGTGTAACTGTGGGGTACTTATGGCCTGACGCGATCGATAGTAATCGGCCACTTTGACCTCCATTAACTCATGTACTATTTAAGTTACATGACTGTAATTCATACCAATTTAGGTTTACACTATTAGGTTTCCAAAGACATGTGGATCGTCGAAATGGGATGAGCCGTTTAGAGTTTGGAAATTCGTTGCTGGGTATTACTTGTATAATTTATCATCAGATACCAAACTTTAAACTAATAAATATATTGAAAATCTGTTTTCACCATCAGAATCGTCGTGCAAATAATGGTAATGTACATGTTTCTTTTTGAGGTATCATGATTCATCTTGCTACTGATAATTTCTATACAAACTGTGAAATGTCTGCTATTATGGTTTCTTAAAGCCCGCCATCTTTGGCACTCCCAGCATAGACATCTTCTTCATCGACACAAAGCACCGTCCTCGTCACAGCGTCAACATGGAATTCCCAGCCACGCCATCAGGCTGGACCCCTCTTACTTCGGCCAACGTCTGGCACCATGTGGTTGGCCTGGGGCCCTATTCTGTATCTTTCCGCCATTGTGCCGATAGTTTCGGTACTCAAGAGCACCGAACGGTCTAGTACTCGAATTAGAGTCCCATCATTATTCAGTATGCATTTCGGTAGCGATACCGTTCGGGTCTAGAGAACCGAAGCGCTAATGTCGGTTCGCGTCGCGCAAGCCAATCAAAAGCAAGCGGCCGCACATCCGCACATGCGCATTGCAGCGCGCACAGCGCCACAAACACAAAGCGGCTAGCAGACGACACGCTATTCTTCGCAGTTCCGAACTTGCGCTTTCGCAGTACCAAGTGTTGCTAAAATATCAGCGGAAATGTCGGACAAAAATGAGGTTAGTAGGTTCACAGTTCAGTGACACTGAAAGAGTGTTTAGGATTGCTATTGTGATTGTCGTTCATGGGTATTTCATTTGAAAGAAAAACAGCAACCTTGGGTATGGAGAGGTACTTATTATTCAACAGTTTTGGCCAGTATTTATAGCCTGTGCCAAAAGAATGAGAAGATAAACAGAATGTGGTTATAACTCGCTCTTAGAGATCCAAATGATTAAGTAGCCCATTTCCCTATACGATACGTCAACGATTTCCATCTTAAAAATAAAATTGAAAAAACGCGTTTTCGAGAGTTCCTGCAGTTCGTCGAAGTTTATAACATGCATCTCATGAATGAAAATGTTTCCTATATGGTGCTACAGTCTAAATACATTATGGCGGAGACCTTTCATATCTGTCTACTGTTGTTGAGGATTTGATCGCAGATAAAGACTTGTGACAAGCACGATTATGAAGATGACTGCTGCTAGTTACATTCCCAGTAATTTAAGTTGTGCTCTTAGATTCCTGTCTAACCGCATACTCGGAAATCACTACATATTCGGAAAAAATGTTGAATTATTTCTGACAAGAAAATTATAAAGGTCACAGTCTGTTGTTTCACTCACAGCAATTTCATCTCTAACAATTTCATATTTCGTATTTTAAACACACAGAAATCACGAAATCATTACTGAGGAAGTGCGCTCTTACATGTAAGTAATATTGCAGAAAAATCTTAACTTACACGAATAACAATGTCTCAGAACGTGTTGCATATATGAAGTGCAAAAAAAAAATTTTGTGCCCATCCATGTGCGAACCCGTGTCTATACGTGTAGTATTAACGCGCACTAACCACTTGATACGCTAAACAACAACTATGCGTGCCTGAATTTTTGTACTATTGTGAAGGATCGTAGGCTGACTTCGTTGCCAAACGAGGCTGTGTAAGTCAGAAATGCGTAATAGTTTGGAAAGTTTCTAGTATCAGGCTTCACATAATTGCTTTCCATTGTTACTTGAAAGTTGTAAAAATATTTCGATAATTACTAACTAAACCATTTGTGGGAAAAAGTACACAAAGTCACTAGTAACATCACTTCACACGCATGTAATATACGTAAGCAGAGCCAATGTCTTGCTATTTAATGATCTTTAAACTCTTATTTGCATTAAAATAACACGTATTTCGAGAGAATATTGACCGAGAACGTTTTCTGTTTAGATGTAATTATTCACAGTAACAACCTAACCTAACCATATTTCTAACAAAAGAAAATAGTCTATTGTGAACTCACTTTCCAACCAGATGCGTCCTCTGGTGATACTTTAGTAACACAATCACTAAATCCAAAGCTAAAACCGCTAAATATGTTTAAAATAACAAATTATAGGAGTACATAAACCACAGCTCACCGATCGACAGGGGCACACCGAAATTCAAAACCTCTCGGTACAATTGTCGTAAGATCGGTGGGAGGACTGTTCGGTAACAGGTCTCAGAAGCTTACTGAATAGGATATTTCGGTAAAGAACCGAAAATGACGTCACTACCGAAACGAACCAACTTTACCGATCGATATGGACGATACAGAATAGGGCCCCTGCCGAGCGGCCCGAGCCCACCGAGCGGCAACGCCAACTCCGAACTTAGGATATTTTCAGGGCGCCACAATTCGCCTGTTACCTAACAAAGTGATGAAGGTCATGTGATTTAGATGTCCAGTTGAGGTGCAGAGTGTTTCTCAAACCATGAAAGTATGCAAGCAGCCCTATGAATACAGCTGTTGTCATCTTGGAAGACAGAAGTGTCCAAAGCACACTGATAGTGAATATGTAGAATAAAGGTCTACACTGTCACCGAGAACGTTGAAATAAACATTCATGTTCACGGTCATCTGTGTGAGTGGACCCAAGTAACTGTTGGTAAATGCATCAAACAAATGGCAAAATCATCTCCTGGCTGAACTACACCACCCTCACACACTACGGGTTAAACAACTCAGAGTTTTGCATCTTCTGGAAAGGAGCAAACTCAGACTCGTTGGGGCACATGGCACAGCTCCAATCAGTTCGGTGTTGATAAACTCACTGTTGAACGCCAGTACACCTCAAAAACAGCAACAATAACAAACCGATCAGTTACTGCCCAGTTTCTTTGTTGGTTGACCCTTTCAAGGCGTACAGCTTTCTTTGCTGCTCTGAGCAATGGTTTTTTGAGAGGTATACGACTACAAATGTCCATTTCATGGCAGTTCTCTTCGTAATCTAAGAAGTATCTGCATTTACCGGCAGCAGCAGTTCCTGTTGCGTTCGAAACCGACTGTCATTTCCAATACAAGGCGTTATAGTCTCCCTCCTTTAGTATCTTTATACGACCCCTGCTTTTACACTGTGTTACAAGGCTGCCAGAGGTACAACATTCCCAACAGACAGGTTGGACAGCCGCGTTGATGCACCAACAGTTCATGTCAGTTTATTTGCGGTGTGATCACGGGCACGTTCAAACACTACAGCTCGTTTCTGCCGTTCCAAAACGTCTCCAATTCAACCCATCTTACTGCGTTGATTCTGTACAACAGCCTTGCACATACAATCACATCACTGTCTTGACTTACAGCAGCCGTGGAGAGACACATGGGCACCAGTTACTAGTCCTACACCATCTTCAACGACTACCGTAGCAAAATATTGTGGAAAAATTCTTAAAAGTGAATTCTGGTGATATTTAATGATGTTTATGCACCAAATTTAGTGTCCAGGCACTCAAGGATGACACTGAAACTGAAGCTGAGAAAGCAAAGCAAAACCAGAAATGTTCTACTTTGTTTACAAATGTTCCTTCACCAAGGAAGATACAGAAGTACAGCCCCAGTTTAACTCTGGCACCATTGCAAATATGAGTGATATAGAAGGGATGGATAAATATACGGAAGAAAACACAGGAAGACCGTTGGCATTAAAAACAGCTTCCAGTCGTCTAGAAATGAATAAATACAGGTACTAATTGGTTTTCAAGGGAATCTTATACTGTTTATCCTGTAAAATAGAGGAAAGTTCAGGTAACGATGGTGGAAGTAAATAGGACCATGCACCCTTCTGTCAGGCTCAGCAATACTGAGATCTGGTGACTGCAGCGGTCATAGGAGATCCTGCAATTCATCCAGGTGCTCCCAAAACCAGTATTGGACAAAGCGAGTTGTCGTCTTCGAGCAGCGCTTCACCATTGAGGAGCAAACATTGTATCGTGGTATAGACCTGATGAGCCGCAACGGCCACATAACCCTTGGCAGTAATGCCTCCTTGCAGAGTAACCATGGGGCCCCTAGAATACCGCGATATGGTTGCCCAAACCATCACCGAACCCCCACTACGTATCAGTCTCGAGAGGTAAACTCGGCCAGGGGCTAAACAGTGCAAAACAAGACTCATCCGACCAAATGACTTCTTCCATTGCTCCACAGTCCAGGGTTGAATGGCTCCGGCACCACGTTACCCTGTTACGGGCATTTGCATCACTAATGATTCGTTTTTGATTTCCATCTCAATCTGAAACTTCTGGTTACGAAGCTTTGTTGGTGTTGTTTTGGTGCTGACAGGTTTAGCGGGAGCGACTTTCAGTTTTGCAGTGACTTCTGCCGCTGTCGTCCTCTTATGTTTCGTTACCGTCCCCTTCAATGACGGTCCGTAACGATCACTCAACACACATTTCCGAACGCGGTGTGACTTGGCGGATGATGTTTTTCGCTTTCCCCGTATGCAGTGGAAATCTTCGATACGATGCATCTTGAAGCACCAAACACTTCCGATACCTTGGGAAACACCCACTCACAATTACACAGGACACTGTTCTGACCACGACGGACACTTACAACTTACTGAGGGCATTCAGACGTGCCGTTCTTGGTACAACACAACAGTGCTATCTGGAGCCTTGGCTAGCGTCTGTATATATTGTCAAGCATGCATTTCCCTCTGTATTTCCATATTTTTGTCCACCCCCTGTAGTATGTTAAGGTCAGTGGCGTTGAGAAATAGCCAAAATCGATAAAATTAAATAAGGATTCAGAACCGATGAAATCCCTTTTCGATTCCGTATAGAATACGGAGCTGAGGTGCCTCTCACTTTCACCAAAACATAGCGTAGTTCCCTTGAGCAAAAAACTGTACCCTGTGATGCCCAGGTCACACCAGTCAAAAAGAAGGTTATAAAAAATATTCCACAAAACTACCGACCAGTCTCAAAGATTTCCACATCCTGTAGAATACTAGTACAGATTCTCAGCTCAAACATAATAAAGTATCTCGAACAGAACGAGCTCCTCCATACCAAGTAGTACGGATTCCGAAAACGTCGATCATTAGGATCCCAATTTGCGCTCTCCCAGCATGGCATCCCGAAAGACATGGATCCAAAGCACTCAGCTGGACGCAATATTTTTCGCCTTTAGAAAAGAGCTTGACTCAGTACCACGCCAACGCTTATTAACAAAAGTAATATCATATAGGGAATCGCACGAAATTTGTGCTTGGCTTAGGATTTCTAGGTAGGGAGGACGCAGTATGTGATCTGGGATGAAGAGTCATCTATAGAAGCAGAAGTAGCTTCAGGCATGTCCCAAGAAGAGTATTGGGGCCCTTGCTGCTCATGTTGTATTTTAATGACTTGCCAGTCAATATTAACAGAAATCGTAGATTTTTCAATATGACGCAGTTATCTGTGTTGAAGTACTGTCCGAAACAATCTGCAAAAATATTCATTCAGATCTCGGTAAGATTTGAAAATCATTTAAAAATTGGCAACTAGGTGTAAATATACTGAAATGTGATACTACGCATTTCATAAAATGAAAAAAAAACCTTATGAGTACAATATCAGTGTATAACAGCTGGAATCAGCCATACAAAAACCTGGATGTAACAATTTGAAGAGATTTAGAAAACTGTTCAAGTTTGTGGGAACAGAACCAAATAGAATTCACAGGGGACACTGAGCTATCCAAAGTAGGGCAGCACAGGTTTGTTTGACTCACAGGACTATGCAACGGAAATTCATGCAGGAATAAGGGGGTGGGGGGCAACCCTAGACCATTTTGTGAACTTCTACATTTTAATGTGTAAAATATACATTTTATGAGAAAAATTGGTAGAGAAGGTCTATTTATGTCGGGCTTACACTATCACATGAAAGATTCTCTTGATGTTTACAGATTCTGGATGGCTAAGTCCACTACAACCGAGTTAGCAGACATGCATCACATTTATGGGGAAGCACGATTCAGCAGTCAGCCAGAAAGACGACTATAAACGATTTCCAAGAATATTATCGGATTATATTATATTTTTTAAAGAACTGATGACCGTCTTCATGACTCCTTGAGACTAGACCGACGGTAAACTGATAGGTTTTGCTGTGTACCAATCGTTCACTTTGAGAAAACTTTCTTACAGCAAACTGAAGACAACGCCAGCTCCAGCACGCTGTCCACACCAAAGGAATTAAATACCTACAACGCCAATGTGTGTAACATCCTGTACCAGTCGTCAATTTATCCATTCAAGTATCACAAGGTGCAAGACCTATCACCTAATGACTCTCCCCAGAGCGTGGTATTTTACCAATACTATCTACACCAAATACTAGGCCGGGGACGGTGGCTGAGCGGTTGTAGGCGCTTCAGTCCAGAACTGCTCGCCTGCTGCGGTTGCAGGTTCGAATCCTGCCTCGGCCATGGATGTGTGTGATGTCCTGAGATTAGTCAGGTTTAAGTAGTTCTAAGTCTAGGGGACTGATGACCTCAAATGTTGAGTACCATAGTGCTCAGAGCCATTTGAACCAAATAGTAAACATTCCTGATTTCCAAACGTCTGTTTTGCTTACTGACGGGGCTACCCTCGCAGGGGAAGGAATATTCGACAGCCACAACAGCTATGTCTGGGAGCTGGAAAATCGTAAGGCAACTCTTGTGTTCCACCATCAACAGAGGTTTATCATAAATGTGTGACCTGGTGTTCATTCAGGCTCATCTGACTGAACCGTATCTTCTGCTTAATACGATCGCTGGAGAAAATCATTATATCTTTTCGCGTGAAGTACCTCCGGAAATGTTGCACCATGTCCCGTTAGCAGTCAAGCAACGATTATTATGGCTCTAGTATGACGGGACCCCATCCCGCTTTGCCGTTGATGTCAGATAATATGAAGACAATAGCTTTCCCAGTCGTGGTATTGGGAGGGGTTAGCCAGTATCCTGTCCACCACGTTCTCCCGACCTCACTCTTGCGGATGTCTTTTAGTGGAGGGGTATAGAGCGTAAAAAGAGAGACAGAGATTCCAGAAGAGCTGGTAGCCCGATTGGCTCAATCTACAGCCGTTATTCCTGAAGCACCTGGTTCTTTTCAGCGTGTTAGGCAACAGTTAGCATGCAGATACCAGTTGCGCATTAATCAAAATGTACGACATTTTCAACAGCGTCTCTGAAACTATAATCATCACACGGCAGGTTGAACGCCTTCCCTCAACATCACTAGCGTCAAAAACCTTCTTCAACCCACTGGAGGAAACGGTACGGCTGTGACGTTTCTGTTTCATAAGAAATATTTCTTTTCATCTCGTCCACAAAGAATAAAATTTTATATACATAGATTTTTTTACATGCTGTACATTATTTTTCCACCCCCAAGCGGACAATGCACCTTATCGAGGAGGGTGGCTTTAGTGCCCTTCCATTACAGATAACCGTACTTTAGGGGAAATCACATCGGAGAAGTATCTAGGTGCTTCAGTCCGGCGCCGCGCAGCTGCTACGGTCGCAGGTTCGATTCCTGCTTCGGGCATGGATGTGTGTGATGTTCTTAGGTTAGTTAGGTTTAAGTAGTTCTACGTCTAGGGGACTGATGACCTTGTATGTTAAGTCCCATAGTTTCTAGAGTCATTTGAACCATTTCTGAGAAGCATCTATGGACAGGATAGGCAAACACCTGGATCTTCAAAATACGGCAATAGACTTTCCAGTAGATTCAGGAGCACTAGTGTAGTTGATCAGTTGATCTGCTCTGATAGCATCAGCCAACATGCCCTTGCTACGTATGTACTGAGAACGGCCAGAAGCAAGCGGAAACTACAGTCGTTATATTTCTCGAATACATGCGCTCTACTGTATGACGTAATGGTGATGGCGTCGTCCTGAGTAAAATATTCCGGAAGTAAAATCGTCCCCCATTCGGAACTTCGGCTGCGGTCATCTGCAAAAACAAAACTGTGAACCTACGGCTCGGATCGTGAAATGTTGGGTCTTTCAACCTGGTAGGCAGATCAGTGATTTTAAAAGGGAAGTGGATAGGATGAAGTTAGATACAGTGAGAATTAGTGAAGTGCGGTGGTGGGAAGAACAGAACTTCTGGTCAGGTCATTACAGGGTTACCTGGGTTAAAATGAGGGCAGTGCAGAAATAGATAATACAACGGATACAAAAACACAGTAGGAAGGCGTGTAATCGACTATAAACAACATTGTTAAAGTGTTATTGAGACCTAGATAAATATGCAGCTAACAACGACCATTGTAGTACAGTTTTATATGCTAATTAGCTCTGTGAATGATGAAGAGATTGAAGGAATGTATGATGTGATAAGGGAAATGGTTCAGATAGTGATGGGAAACAAAAATTTAATTTTGTTATATGACTGGAATTACGTAGCAGAAGAAGTAAGAGAAGGAAAAATACTAGGATATTAAGGACTGGGGTAAACGAATGTATGAGGATACCACCTGGTAGAATTTTTCGCAGACCATATTTCAGCCATTGCTCACATTTGCTTTAAGAATCATGAAAGAAGGTTGGATACGTGGTAGAGACCTGGGGACACTGAAAGGTTTCAGATTGATTGTATAATAGCAAGACAGAGATTTCGAAATGAGACTTCTAACTGTAAGACATTTCCAGGGGCAGATGTGGACATCAACTATAATTTATTAAATAATAACTGTAGATTAAAACTGAAGTAATTGCAAATGCACAGGAAATAAACCAGATGGGACTTTAATAAACTGACTGGGGTAAGTTGAAGGAACCGTACGTGAGTGAGAGTTTCAGAGGGAGCATTATGTAAAGATTTACTGAAGCAGCATAAAGGAATTCTATAGCAGACGAATTTCTAGTTTTGTGAGATGAAATAGGGAAGGCAGCAGACGATTCCGTAGACAAAAAGACATGTGCTAGCAAAAATTCTAGATATCACCTGAGATACTGAATTTAAATGAAGAGAGGAAAAAATATAAAAATGCAGGGCTTGAAGCTAACAAAAGACAACAAAAACCTCTAAAAATGAGACTGACAGAAAGTGCGAAATGTCTAAGCAGAAATGCTGGAGGTCAAAAGAAAGGCTGTACAAGCATGCATAGCCAGAAGAAACACAGAATGAACACTCTTGGTTCGGGGCAAAGTACTAGGGTCTGTTACTTAAGAAGTCTCTGAGAACCTATTCGTTATGATCGGATATTGGCCAGTTATCTGCATTTTCTGGAAATCTATGAATGTGGAATCTGCCTGTGGCTATTCACCCATGGTTCGCTGGATTTCGTAGGAGGAAAGTGCAAGCTGAGTTACACACGAGCGATGTTTCCTAAATCTGTGCTGACTCATGGACAAAAAATTTGCTGTCTCAAGGGAATTTATTACATTCGAACTCAGAATATGGCCAAGAATTCTGCAGTACATCGTTATTTACAGTATCAGCCTGTAATTTTGCGGGTGCCTTCGTTTACCTAGTGACACTAGTATCAGAACAGTAAAGACTGATTTGTGACAGCGTCAACGCCATCATTCACAAAATTTTGGCTAAGCCGAAGGTTTTCTCCCCATTTTGTGTTCTCAAGACGTGAGTGACGAGGAGAAAGCAAAAGGCGTGGAAGTTGCAGGATATTTCTTTGACGTATGTTACTGAGAACCATTTTCTCGCCGGAAAACTATCATTTCAATAGACGAGATCTTTTAAATAATTTCAATCAAAAGTTGGCATGACAATCAGTGGAATGTACTAAAGCAAGACGGTGTGAAACGCCTGTTTACCTACAATGAAGTGATTCACCGCAAATTCGTATTTGGTGTTTAAATTACCAACGCCGATTACTAGGAGGCAGATTTTAAATGTTTACTGCCACCCATTTGGTGGGATCACCAGAGCTAAGCAGAACAGGGAGGGAGGGTGGGGGGGCGTGTCTGTGGCAAGACAATGCCTTCTGCCGACCGTGAGCTCAAAACACGCAGTTGTTTGCGTGCCCAGGGCGTACTCCTCACATCTGGGACTTGCAGACATCTTTTATTTCTCCCATCTCAAGGGAAACTTGAAAAACACGCTTCTTCAAAATATAACTCCACATATGTGGTTCATTATTTGCTGTTACCGAACTTTCATTCTGGATTGTCAATAGTCGTTCTTATCGTCTCGAAAAGCTAAAGTTACGTAATTAGTTTTTTATTTCCTGTTGGTGAATTTCTGGTGTTCTGGCACACAAAAATTTCACAAAGTCGTAGAGCAAATGGAACTGATATCGATGTTCAATATTGCTGACAACATAGTACTTCACACTGGAAGTTAGGCACACCAGAGGGAGCTAACGAACAGCTCATTTTTCACAGAACGTGGGTTAGAATTAAACGAGATAACCACGAATGGCTGACATATTGCAAAATAAGTAGCATCTTGGGTCACACCAAAATTGCGAAATAAACAGTATAAGTGAAACAATTAAGCCATGTGACAGAATTACTGAAAATAGTCGTACAAAGTCTAACTTCAGAAGGAGGTTAATGCTGTTGGATAAAGCTGTCGCTAACAATCAGAAAATTGCTGATATCAAAAAAACTAGTGATAGACTAGGTAGACGGAAAGCGAACTGTATGGTACGCTGTTTCTCCATGACGGGATGTTGTGGCAGGTAGTAAGGTAGGGCTGGCGTTGGCAGCAGCAGTAGTAGTAAGTAATAGAATACGGGCAAGTAATAGAATACACAGGGTGAATCAGAACTCCACGGAAAAACTTTCAGAGATGGTAGTGTGGACCAAAACAAGAAAAAATTCTAGAAAACATGAGTTCTAAAATGCATGCCATAAAACCTATGACGACTTGTTCATCTTCGCTACTGTGTCAGCATATCATCTCTTCTACTGAAAGTTCCTTGCTTTCTATTCTTTGAGAGGTAACAGGAAGAACCAAAACAAGAAAAACATTTAGAATAAATATGGGATCTGAACTGCATACCTTTAGAGCTATGAGTACTTGGCACTCTGAAACACATCTCTTTTACTGAAGAAGTGCTTATGGACCTAAAGCTATGCCTTTTAAGGCCCATATATATTAGTCATTTTTTGCTTGTTTTGGCCCATACTACCACATCTGAAAGTTTGTCGGTGGAGATAGGCTTCATCGTCTATGAAGCAGATTATTGAGATCAATAGGCATGTGATATAGAAAACTTGTACATAATATTGAGTTGATATGCTGCATCTAATATATAAAACTAAATATTTGTTTGTTTGTTAATTTGTCTTCTCTGCTTTCCTATGTCACACATATGATGGTGATGAAATTTTAGTGAGCTGTAGGATGCATGCCCGCGAAAATTTCTGTGGGGGCAAGAAGCACTTAGCGCCCGCGGGGGTAGGAATGCAGAATTAACTCAGGAATGCCTGTGGCAGTTTCAGCCATATTTTGTATATACATAAATCATTATTTGTATAATAATTTTTACATAAATACTGCAGGATAAAATATCTCAACTACCTTTAAGGATGAGAGTATGTGAGATGTAAAAATATTCGATGTCGACCGATATTAGTAGCAACTCCGCAGTTTTTGGGGTCAGGGTGACGTTTTACCCCTACATTTGGGGGTAGGGTGTGGAGTGGAAATATAATGACTTTATCATCATATCTGTCCAGCACCTGAATGAATTTCTGCGAAAATTGTCACACATGTCATCTGCTATCTGAAAAAAATATTTATGACAGTAAGACACCTCTAGCACCTTAAGGATGAGGGTTTGTGGTGAAAAAGTGCGACATAAAAGCATTTCTCAGGAATGCTTGAAAAATTTCAACCAAATTTGGTGTGCATATGACTCATTGTTTGTAAAAAAACATCGTGGAAGTAAGATACCTCTGCTGTGCCACGGGCGTGTTTGAGGATGAGAAGAGCGACATGTAGAAACGTCCGAGAACGACCTTTTGGTATTTGTTTCCTGTATATGGTTGACTCTGAATATTTTAAAAGTATGAAACGCAATCTGTCTCTTATTTGATTTCTTCGGCCCATCAGCCACTTTGCCAGAATAAGCACTATAGCGATTGAATAATTTTGGGAGCATGTTTCGGGACCGAAGATCATGCTACGCTGCTCAACACCTCGGAAACACTTAACGCCCTCTGTAGAGTGGCATGGTGCAAAGCAGCGGAGAATCTGAGAGCTGCCAGCTTTAGTCCTCTTCTGCGGAACGACATCATTTAGTGGCTGAATATTATTTGAACCTGTTTCGTCAGAACTGGGATGAAACTACGGGATGAAATTAGCTACAGATGCGGATGAAATATGGTATAATTATGTGTGAAACGTGTGGAACGCACGTGAAACGCATATGCTAGTGAATTGTGTAACACATGCGTACGCAGGTGAAGCAGGTGGCAGAAAGTTAGTAAAATGTAAATTTTCATCAGGACGTATCGCAGCACAGGCCTGTTATATGAGTTTTCTGTGTTCCTTAGTAGACCTCTTGTTTCAATTATCGCTAATCCCATTCATCATGCGTGATATTACGTATTTCCCGAACGACCGATCAAACAGTCTCCACGTGTTTTCATTTACTGAGGGCTGTAATCTCTGTGCAGAATGATAGAGGTATCTTTCGTGTTGGTGCTATACACATGTTCAATGCGACATCTTCTAATAACTGTGTCAGCATATCCGTTTCGAACTGTACATTATTGTGGCTGTTTTGGTTCAAATTGCTCTGAGCACTATGGGACTTAATTTCTGAGGTTATCAGTCCCCTAGAACTTAGAACTACTTAAACCTAACTAACCTAAGGACATCACACACATCCATGCGCGAGGCAGGATTCGAACCTGGAACCGTAGCGGTCGCGCGGTTCCTGACTGTAGCGCCTAGAACCGCTCGGCCACTTCCGCCGGCGTGGCTATTTTGATTCCCATCAATAAAACAAGAATGAACCGTGCGATTCTCGAAAATCCCACGCCAATGTGGCCGTATCTAGATAGTTGTTCACAGACTTGATCTAGGCACCTTCGTGTTTGAAGTGGGTGGTAGTGCATGTGGCGAATTCTGATTTGTCCATGGTTTGTAAGCGAAGGCTCACTCGTAAACAAAATGTTGGATAGGAACACCGCATCGCTATTTATTTCTCGTAGACATCATGAGTAGAAGTGTAGTAACTTTAGAAAGTCACTGCTATGTCGCTGTTAATGGAGCGAAATGTGGAAGGGATGTAATACGTTGGAGTACAGCGCTCGCAGAACACTCCCTTAGCTGATACCGCGCACATTCAAAGCGCATCGTCAGGACACGTTGATTGTGTGCTACCAATGTAAGAACGTTATTTGCATTGCTCTCATCCGTTGCTTTTCTTTATCATTGGTGTATTTTAGTCTTCCCACCTCTGCTTCACTGAATATTTTTATAATGTTGGCAAAGATAGGTACTTTTCAATATACGAGCGCACCCCAATCCAACCGTTCGGACTTTCTTCATAAAAGGGAACCATATTCACTTTTTCGTCTAGTATTCATTGTGGAAGCCTGAATACTTTCACGAGCATGTTGTGTGATCACATACTGGTGGGCCACAAGCATACGGGTGAGCACTAGAACCATATCGGTGTCACACTTGGAACATTAGGGAGGACATTTACGGAGCTGGGATCTTGTAAGCGTTTCGCCGTAGAACTCATATTGGAAAGGTCTTCCCGAAGAAAGTAAAATCTATACAGTTCCATTACTAAAAAGTTGGTGTCATAATTCCGGAGTTATAAAAGTTAAAATTAATAGTACGCATTAGGAAACTTGGCACAATGTGTGCTATAAAAAAGTTTTGTGAACTGGCAGGACAGCCAATCCACAAGGACGGGAGGTCGAAGGGCACGCTTTTGAGCTCACGCAGGCTGGCGTGAGGTCTGGAACAGGTAAAGTAATTGAGACTAGCAAATAAAGTACGAAGCTGCTGGAATACTTAGCTTTAATCCATAAGTGGTGAACATAGCTCTTGACGGTACATGCATCACAAGATAAATAGCAAATGATAATGGCGCCTTGCTAGGTCGTAGCTAATGACGTAGCTGAAGGCTATGCTAACTATCGTCTCGGCAAATGAGAGCGTAATTTGTCAGTGTGGCGGCGCTCGGTCTGCAATCACTGATAGTGGCCACACGCGGGTCCGACGTATACTACCGTACCGCGGCCGATTTAAGGGCTACCACCTAGCAAGTGTGGTGTCTGGCGGTGACACCACAAAAAGCTAAAATTAATTCTCGGTATATTTAATTACTCTGGGTGTATCTTAGGTGGCCAGCATTAGCTACATGATGATTCAAAGAAAATGAAATCATTAGCTCCTGTTAGACATTAACATACACTCCTGGAAATTGAAATAAGAACACCGTGAATTCATTGTCCCAGGAAGGGGAAACTTTGTTGACACATTCCTGGGGTCAGATACATCACATGATCACACTGACAGAACCACAGGCACATAGACACAGGCAACAGAGCATGCACAATGTCGGCACTAGTACAGTGTATATCCACCTTTCGCAGCAATGCAGGCTGCTATTCTCCCATGGAGACGATCGTAGAGATGCTGGATGTAGTCCTGTGGAACGGCTTGCCATGCCATTTCCACCTGGTGCCTCAGTTGGACCAGCGTTCGTGCTGGACGTGCAGACCGCGTGAGACGACGCTTCATCCAGTCCCAAACATGCTCAATGGGGGACAGATCCGGAGATCTTTCTGGCCAGGGTAGTTGACTTACACCTTCTAGAGCACGTTGGGTGGCACGGGATACATGCGGACGTGCATTGTCCTGTTGGAACAGCAAGTTCCCTTGCCGGTCTAGGAATGGTAGAACGATGGGTTCGATGACGGTTTGGATGTACCGTGCACTATTCAGTGTCCCCTCGACGATCACCAGTGGTGTACGGCCAGTGTAGGAGATCGCTCCCCACACCATGATGCCGGGTGTTGGCCCTGTGTGCCTCGGTCGTATGCAGTCCTGATTGTGGCGCTCACCTGCACGGCGCCAAACACGCATACGACCATCATTGGCACCAAGGCAGAAGCGACTCTCATCGCTGAAGACGACACGTCTCCATTCGTCCCTCCATTCACGCCTGTCGCGACACCACTGGAGGCGGGCTGCACGATGTTGGGGCGTGAGCGGATGACGGCCTAACGGTGTGCGGGACCGTAGCCCAGCTTCATGGAGACGGTTGCGAATTGTCCTCGCCGATACCCCAGGAGCAACAGTGTCCCTAATTTGCTGGGAAGTGGCGGTGCGGTCCCCTACGGCACTGCGTAGGATCCTACGGTCTTGGCGTGCATCCGTGCGTCGCTGCGGTCCGGTCCCAGGTCGACGGGCACGTGCACCTTCCGCCGACCACTGGCGACAACATCGATGTACTGTGGAGACCTCACGCCCCACGTGTTGAGCAATTCGGCGGTACGTCCACCCGGCCTCCCGCATGCCCACTATACGCCCTCGCTCAAAGTCCGTCAGCTGCACATACGGTTCACGTCCACGCTGTCGCGGCATGCTACCAGTGTTAAAGACTGCGATGGAGCTCCGTATGCCACGGCAAACTGGCTGACACTGACGGCGACGGGGCACAAATGCTGCGCAGCTAGCGCCATTCGACGGCCAACACCGCGGTTCCTGGTGTGTCCGCTGTGCCGTGCGTGTGATCATTGCTTGTACAGCCCTCTCGCAGTGTCCGGAGCAAGTATGGTGGGTCTGACACACCGGTGTCAATGTGTTCTTTTTTCCATTTCCAGGAGTGTATATCACTGGCGAAAGTTGAAAATTTGTGCCAGGTCGGGACTCGGATTCAGATTTTCTGTTTCACGCGATTAGTCGCCTTGACCGCCTCGGCCATCCGATCACGCCCCCTGACCGACTCGTGTTTCCAACTTATCTGCACACTTCTGAGCCAGACGCCCTGTAGCGTGTATTCCATTGACTCCAGCCCCCACCATTTGTGACTTCCGTGGTGTCAAGCGAGAGTTAATTGAAGGGCAGGGTAGACGTCTCTTGTGTTTTTCTCACGAATGCTGGTCCTGCCTCGGTGCCTCTAATGACTGTGTGTTGGTTAGGAGGCCAGTTCAGGGCGTGCAACCTGCCTGTCCGCCTGCTAGATACACTGGACCCACACTTGGGAGTTACGGTCTAGGATGCGATGTCGTATTACAGCAATCTGGTAATTCGACCTGTGCTGCCATTCATAAACATCATTGCGTGGAGTTTTTTCCCACCGGATAACGTTCGTACACATACCGCTGTTGTAACACAACATTATCTTTAGATTGTCGAAATGTTGCCTTGGCCTGCTCGATCATCAGATCTGTCTTCAATCGAGCACATGTGGGTCATAATCGGACGATAGCTCCAGCGTCATTCACGAACGGCATTAACCGTCCCTGTATTGCTCGACTAAGAGCAACAGGCATGAAACTCCATCCCACAAACTAACACCCGGGACCCGTACAACACAATTACATTGAATATTCCGGCGGTTATATCGGTTATTAATATACCAGCGTTCTCATTTGCAATGGCTTACCTCAAGCTTACGATAACCTGTGACTTTGCAATGTGAATCACTTAAATATGTTACCTAGCCAAATGTATTCTCTAAATTTTATTACTCTACATTAATTACTTTTTGGTGTTACGACTGTTTTCCGTCGCTATATAACTAGGGCGAGATGGCCCGGTGACCTCTTCAGTGCAGGTACACAAATCGCTGCGAGTAGTGAGCGTAATGGGCAGGGTCACTACATGAGGAGTGTATGGATCACTATATCAGGAGTGTGTGGGTATGTTGCAAATTTGAGTCAGTCTTGGACCTTGACCGAGGTGGTAAAGGCAACCCTTCCAACAGTTAAATTGCCTCGGCCCTGTTCTTGTCTGTCACCTGCTTATAGTTCCCGGGAACGGGAAACAGTTAGTCTCGTTCCCGCAACCGCAATTCGGCCGGTCTCGTTCCAGCCTCGGTCCGGTTCCCGTCTGTCTTGGCCGATGCTCGTAGTTAGTTCAGTATCGAGTTGTTGTTCGTTTCGTTCGATGCGCACGCCCATTCTAGATCTATTTCAAACCTTTTTTGAACTTTGAACTTCTGGTTCTTTTCGCAATCTATTCAGCGTCCACGACCGATAATTAAAATGTATTTTATAATTACCTAAATTACATAAAAATTACGTGGTATGTAATACGTACATCTTTTCAGGCAACAAAACAGCTTATGAGCTTACTTATTTATTTCAATAAACAGCAGAAGAAATACTTGAAAAAAGGCAAGATTTTGTTGTTGTTACATATGCAAAGGAAGTCGGCACGGCACCCACGAGTGGCCGTTTTCTGTCGTTTTTTGATCCAAGGTAAAAAAGCATGTTCATTGTTATGGAAGGCAGACCGACTTACAACCGAATGAAGCTCGCGCTCCACAATCGAGTGTCTAGTGTCACATTTTGTAAAGAGAATATGATAACTTCTACAATATTATTTCAGTGGTACAGGATGGCGCACGAAAAATCGTCCCCGAGTACTTGACTCCTCCTTGTCGCCCACCAATCGTCATCTATTGTTTCAAGTTGTTGTTTGCATTAGCTTATTTGGTATTTCTTCACTGCCTAATTGTCACATGTTTACCTATTCTGATCGTAGCGGTCAACAATTCGTGCGTAACTGGCGAGCAGTCTGTACTCGGGGCCGGTTTTTCGTGCGCCACCTTATATTACTTCACTACGATCATCAACATAAAGCTTGCTGGCTAAGTGGCCGAGCGGTTCTAGGCGCTACAGTCTGGAACCGCGCGACCGCTACAGTCGCAGGTTCGAATCCTGCCTCGGGCATGGATTTATGTGATGTCCTTAGGTTAGTTAGGTTTAAGTAGTTCTAAGTTCTAGGGGACTGATGATCTTAGAAGTTTAGCCCCATAGTGCTCAGAGCCATATGAACATAAAGCTACAGTTGGCTAAACTAGAGGTTTTGAAGAATCGGGAAAATTAGAAGTGTGTGAGAATTCTGTTATGAATGAAAACTCCGTACTCCAGGGGAGAGGCAAATGACCCTCTTAGCGCCTTCCATCTTCAGTTGCCTATGCTACTATTTTTAAATTTTTCATAAGAACCATATACCAAGCACTAATGAACGGTGAACGAGTAGAAATGAACGGTTCCGAAAGAAGAGAGATCACTAGTGAAATAGTTCCCAAAGATGAACGACTTTGCCCATCTCTACTTCAGATCATAACGGTATATAGCTGCAGGATCAAGAATGGTGTCTGTTCTTAGGGACACACCACATACCTATTAGTCGCATCAGCCTGACTGAATGATCACTGCATGGCTATATCGAATGCCGTTGACGCATCCCCAGAGATTTTTCGACTCAGGCTAATCACAAAAATAAACAAAAGTCACACTGAAAAACGAGCCTCACTATGTTAATATCTAAACTGTAATGGGACGTTAACGGTCATAATCCACAGTTTGGTAGAATTCAAACCTTGTCCTTAGGAATAACAATTTAAGTTCACTGGGATGTATTTGAGTCTAATGCCAGTTCATAGCTTCTCTTACAATCAGAAGCAGCCTGTGACGTCAAATGTGCAGGAGTGCGAAGTGAGACTAAAGTCGACGGGTGACTCAGTGGAGTCTGCAGCGCCGTTTAGCATCGTGGCCTGTCTCGTGTTATTGGAAGGGAGCGGCGGCGGGTTTGAGGAGTGCCGGGAGTTTACTCGTAGCTGTCCGTCGTTAATGCGTGTGTGGCAAACACAGGCCGCTAACCGTGATGTCAGACCTTTGTTACTCCGCCAACTCCGCGCACAGCCGCACGCATCGCGGCATTACGTGGCTCTGCGAGCTGCCCGCTAAACAGAGACACACATCACGTGACTAACTGGGGCTCATACACAGTGGCTCCGGAAATTTTGATAGATTTTTATTTTGCCCGTCTCAGCTGCACGAATATACACTCCTGGAAATTGAAATAAGAACACCGTGAATTCATTGTCCCAGGAAGGGGAAACTTTATTGACACATTCCTGGGGTCAGATACATCACATGATCACACTGACAGAACTATAGGCACATAGACACAGGCAACAGAGCATGCACAATGTCGGCACTAGTACAGTGTATATCCACCTTTCGCAGCAATGCAGGCTGCTATTCTCCCATGGAGACGATCGTAGAGATGCTGGATGTAGTCCTGTGGAACGGCTTGCCATGCCATTTCCACCTGGCGCCTCAGTTGGACCAGCGTTCGTGCTGGACGTGCAGACCGCGTGAGACGACGCTTCATCCAGTCCCAAACATGCTCAATGGGGGACAGATCCGGAGATCTTGCTGGCCAGGGTAGTTGACTTACACCTTCTAGAGCACGTTGGGTGGCACGGGATACATGCGGACGTGCATTGTCCTGTTGGAACAGCAAGTTCCCTTGCCGGTCTAGGAATGGTAGAACGATGGGTTCGATGACGGTTTGGATGTACCGTGCACTATTCAGTGTCCCCTCGACGATCACCAGTGGTGTACGGCCAGTGTAGGAGATCGCTCCCCACACCATGATGCCGGGTATTGGCCCTGTGTGCCTCGGTCGTATGCAGTCCTGATTGTGGCGCTCACCTGCACGGCGCCAAACACGCATACGACCATCATTGGCACCAAGGCAGAAGCGACTCTCATCGCTGAAGACGACACGTCTCCATTCGTCCCTCCATTCACGCCTGTCGCGACACCACTGGAGGCGGGCTGCACGATGTTGGGGCGTGAGCGGAAGACGGCCTAACGGTGTGCGGGACCGTAGCCCAGCTTCATGGAGACGGTTGCGAATGATCCTCGCCGATACCCCAGGAGCAACAGTGTCCCTAATTTGCTGGGAAGTGGCGGTGCGGTCCCCTACGGCACTGCGTAGGATCCTACGGTCTTGGCGTGCATCCGTGCGTCGCTGCGGTCCGGTCCCAGGTCGACGGGCACGTGCACCTTCCGCCGACCACTGGCGACAACATCGATGTACTGTGGAGACCTCACGCCCCACGTGTTGAGCAATTCGGCGGTACGTCCACCCGGCCTCCCGCATGCCCACTATACGCCCTCGCTCAAAGTCCGTCAATTGCACATACGGTTCACGTCCACGCTGTCGCGGCATGCTACCAGTGTTAAAGACTGCGAAGGAGCTCCGTATGCCACGGCAAACTGGCTGACACTGTGACGGCAGCGGTGCACAAATGCTGCGCAGCTAGCGCCATTCGACGGCCAACACCGCGGTTCCTGGTGTGTCCGCTGTGCCGTGCCTGTGATCATTGCTTGTACAGCCCTCTCGCAGTGTCGGGAGCAAGTATGGTCGGTCTGACACACCGGTGTCAATGTGTTCTTTTTTCCATTTCCAGGAGTGTATAACTTATTGTTGCAGTGGTTACCGGTTTCGGGCTGACTCGTTCATTCTCAAACCACACACCTAAAACTTCGAAGTGTACATCTTACAGAAAATATTTACATAGAGTATGCATGTCAGTATTACGAGCGCTTGTATGATTATACACATACCTTGTTATTAACCGTATCTAGTTACACAACATGGTGCCAGAGGCACGAATTTCCTCATACAAGAGAGTCAAACTGCGAGCAACAAATACGCTCATTGATACGACAGAATATGTTCCACCTGAACTATACAATCAAACTAACAAATATAAAATTTAGTAATCAACAGAACATCTTTTCCGGTGACGCTCTCATACATATGCGCATAAGCTTACGGCTGCCTGTTAGTTTACTGTGGTGGTACCACACACATTCTCATTTATTAGTACCATTTTTATGACGCAGGAAATACCAGATTTACACTACATCAGATGTTAACAATCCCTTTAAAAATAACCTAGCATCTAAATTATTCAAAGCCAGTAGGCGACGAGTAGGGCAACCCTTCCCCACATACAACCCTGTATTGTCACTACAAGGTAAAATTTATCGACATGTCTCTTTAAACAAAAATATAATACCAAAGCTGTTACATTCCATATACGAAATCGATGCTAAAATCTGAAGTTTCCTTTTTTATTATATGTTACTCACACACTGTCCGTAGAAATAAGCCAAAATAAGGTGGAAGACATAAAACAGTTGCATCTTCTTTTTATTTACATTATTTATGTAACCTCTGATGACAAAAATCCAGTGATGAAAGTAATAAGCAATAACCAGCACCAAACTAAGAATGATCCGACACAATAATTATCCATGGAGCGAAAACCGCAGTCAAAGCCAAACCCTTACTTGTACGTTGATCTTACATGTGTGAAGTCTTAGGTAAAAGTATTAGATAAAATTGACATTAGTACGTCATTTCATAGGGCTTATATTCGACAAGGAGCTGTTACAAACAACATGTGTCATCACGAGGAGTGCAGATTAAGTGGTCCTACACATTTGAATTAACGTAGCAAGCGATTACGCGCACTCGCAGCATACGCAGGTTAATAATATAACACCATTTGGCTTTCACTCTGAAATATGTCAAATTTTCTTGAAGATTATCAATTATCGACCCGCCATTCTGAGTCAATATGCCTCGAATGAGAAAGCAACGTTTGCTGTCACGTCCTTACAGATATCCCTACACTATACGTAAGACATAAAATGATACAAAATTGTGGAATTACTGGAACCACGAAAAGTAGGGAATGCCTTTACTAAAAGCCATCTAATTTGAAATTATGGCCTGTAGTTTAACAGTTTTGCAGCACGAGCGTAGTAACACTAGTTTTGCTGCTAGGTTTCCAAATTGATGATAAGAGAAAGGGACAGGTTTGTAGTTACATACTAGATGTGACAGAAGAACGAAGACATAAAATTAATAAAGGAGTTTATGGCAGCGACGCAGATGAGAAGCATAAAAAAGAGGGAACTTAAATTAAGCTTGACAGTTCCAGTCTTCGTAAGAAGAGCGTAGCGCTTTATGGAAATGAATCATGTACCGAAGGAAAACCGTAAAAGAAAAGACTCGAAGTGTTTCAGATGTGAAGAGTTAAGTCGACTGTGAAGTAAGAAATGAGGAGCTTTCCATAGAGTAGTTAAGGAAAGAAACTTTGGAAAACACCGAATAAAAGAAAGGACTTTATGACAGGACATGTGTCAGAATGTCAAGGATGACTTCCATGATATTAGAGGGACAGCAAAGAAACAGAGATTAGAATATATCCAACATATAATTGTGGAGTTAAGCTGGAAATATATTCTGAAACAGGCAGATTGGAACAGGGAAGAAAATCGAGGCGTGCTACATCAAATTAACCAACTGAAGAGCCTGAAGGAAAAAAAGTCCTTTAGTAAAAGCATTACTGTCCTCCTTGCTAATAATCAACAGGCAGTGATTCTGCAGATGCTCTAAAGCGACCTTCAGTTCTGAAGGAAGAAGTACTGAATGCCTTAAATCAGACAAGATCTGTAATAGAAGTTGGATCAGAAGTAGTGGACACAGACATTCTCAAACTTATCGCCTTAGACACCACTTCCACAGTCCTGAAGTTGTTTAATCGTATTTACAACACTAAGAACACACGTAAAGAAATGCTGATATCTACGTCTGTAAACCTGTGCAAGAAGTCAAATGTCGAAGACTACAGTGACTACAGGTTAGTCACTCTAACGTGTATAGTCTGACAATATTCTTGAGAATAGTGCATACTTGGCTATGGAGGAAAATGGATGCAAACACCACCGAAACATAATTTGATTTTATGAGATGTTTCCGGAGAAAGATAGCCTTGTTTCTATTTAGGTTACTCTACTCCACAAATTATGAAAAGTCATTTGATAATGCTAAAAATTTCATCTTTATTAATGAATATACACTCATAGAGCTAAACGGTAAAATCATCAACATACGGAAAAAATTAACTGGATTGAAAGGCTCACATCGAGGTTGGAGATATCGTTTTCGTTGACATCCAATAAAAGGTGTCATGCAAAGAAGTATATTATTTGCTGATATAGCAGCATATATGAAGCTTAACAGCATAGCTTGACACTGTCAGAGGAACGAGAATCAATGGCACAAGTTCAAACAGGTTCCGCTTCGCAGATAACAATTGTACGTGGCCTGTGCTTCGTTGAAACTCTGAGTACATACTGAACGACTACGGAAAATTTCTCTGACTAAAATTCCCCTTCCGCTTCTGTGCGTAGTGACCATTAAAGTACTGTCTAGTATGATCTGACTTCATTTCAAGAACAAGTTAGCATGAGTACCACTTATTTCGCTGAGTGATTAATTACGGCTTAGAGAATGTTTAAACTCAAATTAATGATCGAGTTTAAGTAGTGTAGCGTGTCATCGGTCTCATCGGATTAGGGAAGTACGGGGAAGGAAGTCGGCCGTACCATTTCAAGCAGCCATCCCGGCATTTGCTTGGGGCGATTTAGGGAAATCACGGTTTGAAACGTCGACCTCCCGAATGTGACTTCAAACGTCTCGGACTACTCGTTTGCCAAGGGCTGTCAGTACTGTCAGTACAGTAAGAACTTCACCACAGACTCCCTATTCCAAACCACTCACAAGTGAAGTCAGTCTCACGACAGGTCGCAAGTACCAAACACACATGCCAGAACTTCGACCAGAAGTTTTTATCGTATCAAAGTGCCACACCCGAGTGCCTCGCACCTCTCCAGAAAAAAATCCGTTTTCCCGCAAAGTGCACGAAGGACACTGCCTGCACCCCATCTTGAGCCAACCACAGGGTTGTAGAGGAGCTAAATCTCCCCTCCCACACGACAGCACAAACTCATGTCGAACCAGGGCAAGAGTTAAGAAAGCTGCGTCGCTGGAAAAAAAGAAACCGCCAATTACTGGCTTTTGTAAGTTTTCGCAGGGGGATAGATGATTTTCTCCGAAGTCGTGTCTCTTCCCACGGCAACAAGCGAACAGATACAATCTCAAATCTTTATCTAAATCGCCTGTGCCTTGGAGCTTGTTAGTCCTAGCTATGAGGTGTAATAAATATTCCATCTCCGAACGTTTCTCAGATGCCG